>NW_008337059.1:3162524-3163791 GCF_000622305.1 Nannospalax galili
CAGGTTCAAATCCCAGCACCTACATGGCAGCTAACAACTGTCCGTAACTCCAGTCCCAGGGGATCCGACAGCCTCCTCTGACCTCCGCGGGCATCGCACGCCATGGGTGCACTTACCTATACTCGCTACGCAGAACAGACTGGCCTTGAACTCACAGAGATCCACTTGCCTCTGCCTCCTGAGTGCAGGGATTAAAGGTGTGCACTACCACGCTTGGCTGAACTCAAGTTGTTAGGCAGCAAGTACCTTTACCTGCTGAACCATCTCGCCAATCCCTCTAAATAATTTTTCAGACATATAAAAGCTGAAAGAACGTGTTACCATAACACAAGATATGATAATGAAAGCCCTTTAGGCAGAAGGAAAATACATATCTATACAAAGAAATTTTAAAGATGATAGGATAGAGAGCATTTGAAATGACTCTGTGGGTAATAACTAAGATTTTTGTCTTTAAGAAAATTAGCATTATAAAAATAAAATGTCTGTAGTAAAGGTTGAGGGGGGAAATGAAAATACGCTTTACAAGATTTTTGTACTATCCATGAAATAGTGTGTCATTTTAAGATAAAGTATGATAGGTAAAAGATGTATAATATAAAACCTTAAGAAACAGGGGCTGGAGAGATGGCTCAGTGGTTAAGAACACTGACTGTTTTTGAAGAAGACCCAGGTTCGAATCCCAGCACCCACATGGCAGCCAACAACTGTCTGTAACTCCAGTTCCAGGGGCTCTGACAGCTTCTTATGTCCTCTGTGGGCGTTGCACAACACAGGTGCACTTGCCTACGTGCAGAGAATACACACATACACATAAAATAAAAATAATAAAATATTTAAAAAACTTAAGAAACATCAAGGCCAGCCTGGTCTACATAGTGAGTTCCAGGACAGCTGGAGCTACAGGGAGACCCTGTCTTAAAAAAAGACCAAAAAAAAAAAAAATCCAAAAAACTTAAGAAACAATAAAATTAAAAATTCGTAGCAAATAAACAAATAAAGAAAATAAATTGCAATCATAACAAACATTTAATTTGAAAGTAGGAAGAAAAAAGAAGAATAAATGACAGATTTAAACTTAACTATATGAATTACATTAAATATAAACAGTCTAAATGTAAGATCAACAAACTATGACCTGAGACCAAATTATAGTTACTGTCTATTTTTGTAGTGCCTATGAGGGACTCCATCTATCTGTCTTTCTGTCTTCTATTATCTATCTATCTCTATCTATCATCTATCTATCTATCTATCTATCTATCTA
>NW_008337059.1:3164260-3193067 GCF_000622305.1 Nannospalax galili
TGGTTTCCAATTGTCTTGGTCCATTCCTGTTGCCATAATGAAACACCTTAAAATGGGTAACTTATAAGTAATGGAAATATATTTCCCACAGCTATAGAGACTGAGAGCTCCAAGGTCAAAGTGACAACAGATTTGGTGTCTAGTAGGGCTTGCTCTCTGCTTTAAGGTTAGTCCTTGTTGCATGTCTTTCCCTGGCAGAAAGAGTAAGGCAGCTTCCTTCAATTTCTAAGATCAGGGCAGAGCTCTCATGAGTTAGTCACTTCCCTCAGAGCCCCACCTCTGAGTACTGTCAAACTGAGGACTAAATTCCAACATGGACTTTGGATGAATACAAACATTCAGACTATTTTATGGCTATTAATAGTGCTGTTATTATTATATATTTTTATGTGTGTGAGTGTTTTGCCTATATGTATGTATATATCTGTACCATATGCATGCCTGGTGCCTGTGGAGGCCAGAAGAGGGCATCAGATCCCCTGGAACTGGAGTTACAGTCGCTAAGTGCCATGTGGGTGCTGGGAACTGAACCCAGATTCTCTGTAAGAACAGTCAGTGTTCTTAACTGCTGACCCATCTCTCCAGCCCCCAGTACTGTTATTATTAATATTATGGATGTATGTTTCCAGTCTCTTGGATATGTATCTAGGACTGGAATTGCTGAGTCAAATGGAAACTATTTAACATTTCAAGAAACTGCCAGACTTTTCTAGTGGCTGCATCAGGCAGTGTAGAAACTTCCAGGTTTTTTTTTTTTTTTTTTTTTTTTTTTTTTTTTTTTTTTTTTTTTAAAAAAAAAAAAAAAGGTCTTTCTTTGAGACAGGGTCTACCTGTAGCCCCACCTCTTCTGGAACTCACTAGGTAGACCAGATTGGCCTCAAACTCACAGAGATCCCCCTGCCTCTGCTTCCCAAATGCTGCAATTAAAGGCATGCACCACCACGCCCGGCTGGTTTTTCACATTCTTACCAGTACTTAGGACTGTCTTTTAATTATATCCATCTTAGTAGGCATGAAGTGGCATCCCACTGAAGTGTTGATTTGTATTGCTCTGATTGCCAATGATATTGAGATAATTTTCATTATTTTCTTGGCTTGTTTTGTACTTCTTTGGAGAAATGTCTGTTACAGCCTTTGCCCATTTTAAAATTGGACTGTCTCTCATTTTCTTGCTAGCTGTGTTTATCATATTCATACCCCAGTAATTTATTGATTTGGTAAGGGAGATACTAAGGAGAGGCAGATTAAGTCATTTGAAAGTCCATTTCAGAGAAATGAAATCTGAATTCATGAATTCGTAGTAAAAGCCATGTATGGTGGTGCATGCCTATAATCCCAGCACTTCAGGGGCTGAGGTAGGAGGATTGCTGTGAGTTCAAGGACAGCCTGGGCTGCACAGTGAATTTAAGGTCATTCAGGTAAGTCTGAGAGATGGAGATAGGGATATAGAGAGGGGTGCATTGTCCCAGGAATAAATGAATAAATACAAATTAAGTTTGAACTCTTTCTTCAGTCACTTTCCACTTACCTAATATAATTACTATTTTTAATTCTTTATCTCAATGTGCTGTATAGCCTTAGTGTCAACTTGACACACCTGGGTTGAGGGAGCCTCAATTGGGGAATTTCCTCCATTGGACTGGCTTGTGGCCATGTCTGTGGGGGAATTTTCTTGATTGTTGAGTGATGTGAGCGAGCCCAGATTACTGTGGGTGGTGCCACCCCTCGGCAGGTGGACCTATGTTGCATAAGAAAGCAGGCTGAGCATGGGCCAGGGGAGCAAGCCAGTAAGCAGTGTTCCTCCATGGCCTGTGCTCTAGCTCCTGCCTCCATGTTCCTGCCCTGAGTTCCTACCTTGGGCTCCCTGATGAACTCCCTACCTGGGAGATGGAAGCCAAATAAACCCTCTTCTCCTCAAGTTGGTATTGGTCAGAGTGTTTTGTCACAGCAATGAAGAAACAAGCTAGAACACTCAATGTTCCTAATGTAATTGCTATTTTTAATTCTTCATTTTATCTCAATGTACCTGGATTGTGCATAGGCCAGCCTACCAGTTACCTGATCACCCTCCCTTTCAGATCCTTCCTAATTGTCTCATGGGTCATTTCTTCTAATTGTCATATTCCCATAATTTAAATAATTATTTCTTATTACATTTATTTATTACTGGGGGGAGGGACACTTGTGGAGATCAGGACAACTTTTGAGAGTTTGTTCTTTTCTTCTACCATGGGAGACCCAGGGACTGAACCCAGCTCCCATCTCTTTGCCCATCTCTTTCTCTCTTCTGACCATTCATCATCTCCACCATCTTCTCACCGTTCCTACGACCCTCCCCACTTAAGTCTCTAACTCATGAAACTAAACTGTTGTCTTTCTTTTGGAGAGTAATACTGTATTACATGTCTCTCTCTATCTCAGGCTAGCCCTAGGCTCTATGTTGCTACAATGAGTGAAGGTCTATTGAAGCCTTTGATGAAACAAA
Source organism: Nannospalax galili (assembly GCF_000622305.1). Lineage (NCBI taxonomy): Eukaryota > Metazoa > Chordata > Mammalia > Rodentia > Spalacidae > Nannospalax > Nannospalax galili. Next base: position 3,166,746 of record NW_008337059.1, read on the forward strand.
GATGCCCTCTGGAAGAAATGTTTTCTCCCTGCTCCATACGCATAGCTGTCACATTATTATAACCACAGGTGATGCACATGCAATTCATAATTTCCTTTAAGGGTTGCTGTTATTTTTTTTACCAGATGCATAGACATTTAAATTTGTGTTTCTCTCTTTTTAGTTTAATGTTGTTTAACAAGTAGTTTTCTCATCATGAGTCTTATATTTTAAAACAAAAAATTCCTTCATGTAGAGAGAGCATAATCAACTTAATCATTTCTGCTGTTGAATATTGAAGACACTGCGGGGGCAGTAAGGAAAATGTATTACAGTTTAAAATAAAGTTCTTTCTTTCAAATTGTTTTTCTGAAAACAAACTACCCAAAACCATGTGGAATGAAGAAGAGGAGTCTACATCTACATCTTTACTGTACTGGTTACATCTTGGAAAACCTCATACCTGATACTACCAGATTTCCAGACTTATTAAAAAAGTTACAGTAATCAAGACAATCTGGTATTGGCTCAAAGATAACATATCAATGGACCTAAGAAACAGTCTAGAAATATTCTTTCAAGTGTTTAAACATCCTATTAAAATATTTATGTGTTTATTTTAATTTTATATGTATGAGTGTATATAAATGCAACTGTGAGTGTGATATCCTCGGAGGCCAGAAGAGGGCAGTGTATCCCCTGGAACTGGAGTTACAGATGGTTGTTAGCCACTATGTGGGTGTTGGGAACTGAACCTGGGTCCTCTACAAAAGCTTTCCAGCACTCTTAACCACTGAGCCATCTCTCCAGTTCCTAGACAACTGATTTTTAAAAATGTCTGTCTTTTATTTATGTGTGTCCTTGTGAAATAATGTGTTTGTGAGCTTGTGTGCATGCACAGGTCAGAAGAGGGCACCTAATCTCCCAGTTTTGCTGGGCTCAAAACTCTGGTCCTCGTGATAGGATATCAACCACAGGACAGAAAAATTAAGCTTGAGAATAGACTCCAGGTGGGCTCTACCTAAGAGCTATTTCAACACATCTAGTTGTTTAAATCTGACCCTCAAAAGAGTTTTATTGTCACTGCCTTTTTAAATATTTTTATTGAATTTTTGTGTATTTCAATAAGAACATCTCAATCAATCTTAATCATCTTTATACCCCCTTACCCACTGGCACCCTTCCATAGCCTCCCCACTGAAATTCATACATTCTGTCATTTGTGTTAAGGTCTATTGTGTCAAGTTAGTGTCCCTAGACGTTCCTCAGTCAAGTTCATCTACTGAGGTCTAGTCAGTCTATCTAGGGTCCCTCACTTTAGGAAGATCAGCTCTTCCTCACCCAGCAGTAATCAGCTGCCAATATTTCTTTGACTAAGATTGGGGCCTGCTGTCCATTTTCACAGTTATGTGCTGTGTTTTTGTCTGCTTGAGTTTGCAAGGGTCTAGTGTATGCTGACACCATTGCTATAGTTTCATAAGAGTAGGGTTCCAGGAATGTGTAGGACACTATTTCCATATAGTCATACACCAACTCTCTGGCTTTTACAATCTTCCCACCCCCTCTTCCGAAATGGTCCCTGGGTGGGTGAAGTTTAATATAGAAGTCCTGTCCAAGGACCAGCATTCTGAAGAATCTTAGTCTCTACGCTTCAGCCATTTGTGAGCTTTTGTGTTCTTGGTCTTCTGTTACCTGACACACTGCTGGAGAGGATATAGATCTTAGAGAAAATGCCAAGACTGTCACATCCCTAGACTAATGTGATTTCTTGCTATGTGCAAAATATGTATCCTTATATTTACAGTGTATTAGTCAGGGTTCTCCAAAGAAACAGAACCGGTAGAATGAATATATATGTATAGAGATTTATCAGCTTAGCTCACAGAATAGAGTCTGAGTAGTCCAACAATGGCTGCACCGTGCTGGAGAGGCTAAGAATCCGCAGTTTCTCAGTCCACAAGGCTGGATGTCTCAGTAGTCCCAATCTGGCGCTGAAGGTCTGACGAATTCCACAAGATCAGCTAGTCTTCAGTCTACAGCAGCAAGATGAACTCACCAGCGAGAGAGATGGCAAGCAGCAAGAAGCCAGGCATTCTCCTCTGCCGTGGCCTTTTATATGGGCTGCCATCAGAAGGTAACACCCACATTTAGGGTGTGTCTTCCAGCTTCAGATGATCCAATCAAGAAGATCTCTCTCATTTCAGTTATTCCCAGATCCAGTCAAGTCGACACCCAGGATTAGCCATCACATACAGACAAATATCCCAGTCACCATTCATCAAAGAAGCTACTTTTGCAACAGACTATTACAGAGTACCACAAATGGTCACACACAGACATTGTCTGTGAACTGCCCAAGCCTAAGTGGCACATCTACAATGCATCTTCTACACCGAAGGCTCATGGAACACAAAACAAGGGGTAAAGAGGACACTAATGAATATCTCAGTTCTCATTAATGAAGCTCCTTCATGCAACAGAGGACCAGGGTCACTGATTTCTTAATGTCCAAAATGAGATCAGATCAGATTGACCAGATCAGATCTCATCTAAGCAACAAAGGAGAGTCAAGACCAAACCACCAAATGGTTAATTGGTGATGTCTTCAGAGAAACTTATTGAGAGACAAGGGGATGCTGTCAGAATAAAATTAAAATCACCGTATTAGTCACTTTTCTGTTGGTATGATAGAAACACTGACCAAAGCAACTTATAGATGGAAGAGTTTGAGTTCATGGTTCCTGGGGAATTACAGTGCGTCATGGTGGGGAGCCATGTTCCCTGGAGGTGGCTGGAGCAGAAGCAGCAGAAGCTAAGCTCTCACATTTTTAAGCAGGCACAGGAAGCAAGAGAATGACTGGAGGTCTGGCAAGGCTTAAGAACTCTCCAAGCTCACTCCCAGTGATGCGCTTCCTCCAGGACAGCCACACCTAAGACCTCCCGAAACAGCACCACCAACTGGGAACAAAATGTCCAATACTGGAGCCTATGGGAGCCTTTGCAAAAATAATCACAACCAAGAGGTTATGGAGAGATGGCTCTTTTGCACGGTTAGTTGACACTGTTTTCTAACCTTGGTTCTTATTTTATCCTGTTTTTGATATCTATTTTTGATGTTTGTTTCAAAAATATTCAGGAATTTTCACAGCAGGAAGACAATTCCCTTATTACACAGGGAAACAAACTTACAGATGCATGTGCTGCACAGATAACTCTCTAGGAGGCAACAAAGATGCCTCTGAAACTTCTTACCTCCAATAAAATGTAAGCTCCTCTTATCATAAAAATTAAAAAGGAGCAGGTCTCCTAATGAGGATATAGACTAGGTAAAAATGGCTGATAGAATCAAGGGAAACAAAATCCTGTGTCCCTAAACATACCAATAAGAATTATTAAGGGACTTCATGACTCATGTCACCTGAAAAGGGAACATTAACTACTCCAGTCAGGCCTGCCTTTAGGAAGAAGGATTAAAGTTAACAATAAATTGTATTTTTTAAAATTTTATTTATTTATTTATTTATTTTCATTTTTAGTTTTTGTTTATTTTTTTTTTTTTTTGTGTATGCATGTATTGCCTGCATGTAGGTAAGTGCACCTGTATCATGCAATGCCAGCAGAGGTCAGAAGAGGCTGTTGGATCCCCTGGGACTGGAGTTACAGACCCTTGTTAGCAGCCATGTGGATGCTGGGATTCAAACCCAGGTTTTCTGCAAGATCAATCAGTGTTCTTAACTGCTGAGCCATCTCTCCAGCCTTGTCAATAAACTGCATTTTTAGGTGTTGATATCTCACATTGGAGTTAAGACAATGATTAGTCAATGGTGAGTGAACCCACTCCTTGACCAGGACTGTTTAGTTATGCAACCCTCTTGCCCATGTTTAAACCTAAACCCCATGCCAGGATCCTGAAGATAGGTTGGGGCAGAGAGGGGAGGTCACCAGGACCTCTTAGTGCCTCTTCCCAATGTGACCACATTGAATAAATCTCCCTTTCTCTGTTTTTCACTATTATTTATTTGTTCACTTGACACAATAAGGACAGGTAGCTGAGCCTAGTTTGTTAGGGCTGCCAGTGCCCAGGATCTGACAATAACAACTCCAGTAGCAGGAGCAAATTCTCAGAGAGGGAACTAGGAAGACAGCATTAAAGGGGCATCAGAAGGGAAAGAAGCCCCTCACCCTGGGATCTGCTTTGCCTTTCCTACTGGCTGAGAGTCAGTAGGAAACTTCAACACAGCTGATAAAGCCAAAATTGCCTGCAGAGATAATAATTATCAAATGAGAGTATTAAACACAATAAGTAAACTATGCTTACTTAAGGCCAGAATGTTTGTAACTGTGAGGCTTACCATATTAGTGCACTTCTCTTTTCCTTGAATCTAAACAGTGCACCTCATAAAACCAGCTGCACTTTCATATATCAAAGGAAATTCTGCAAAATAAAAGATTAAGTAAACTAGCATATATTTTAAAATTTTACTTAAAGTTTAAGTTTTGTATAATCTTTGGACTTTGTCGTGAATGATATCCTTTGAGGAATGTAACTTAGAAAAACACAGAATTATATCTCTTTACCTGTCTCTCCATCTATCTCTCCATTGTAAAGTGCCTTTAGCTGCTGAGCCATTTTGCTGGCTCAACACTTCTATGGGTTAAAATTTTTTTTTATTTATTTTATGTGTATGAGTGTTTTACCTGCATGCATGTATATGCACCACAATATACATAGTATTCTCAGAGGTCAGAAGATGGTATTGAATCCCTTGGTACTGAGTTACAGGTGGTTGTGAGCCACTGTGTGAGTGTTGGGAACTGAACTTAGGTCCTCTGTAAGAACAGCAAGTACTCTTAACCACTGAGCTATCTCCACCACCACCCTCACATGTATTTTTTGAGACAGGGTCTCACTGTGTATCCCTGGTTAGTCTGCGACTCCCTATGCAGACAGGATGGCCTCAGACTCACAGGGATCCGCCTGCCTGTATTTCTTGAGTGCTGGGAATAAAGTGTGTGCCACCATGCTTGGTGTAACACCTACAGGTTAAATTTTATCAAATCTTAGGGTTGGCGTGTAGCTCAGTGGGAAGCATGTGTTTGTTAGATTTTAGGGAAGGAGAGAAAAGGAGACAGATTGTCCTTCAGGTGAGAGCTATGTTAAAGAAGGGTTATGTTAAAGCAGGGTTCTGAAGAGAGAGCCTTCAGTCCAGCTAGCCAAAGCAAGGTGTCCTTAAGGGTTTCTGAGGGAGGAGGTGGACCATACACTGCAAGGCAGCAAACTTAGTTAATAAGTGGCCCATACCAGGTGCCGACAGTTAGGTTGCTTCTGATTCCCTGGTGGCAAGGGAAAGGGGAAATTTTAGCCTTTTGTGAGACAGTGAGAAGTGAAACTCTGCGGACTGACAGCAGGTGTTCCCAGTCAGCTCCTCTATCAGGAGATAGAAATTGGCTAAGCAGTTTAGGGGCAGGGATCTTGAAAGCAACAGTTCCAAGAATGTCATTGGTTCTCTGGCCAGGAATGCCAGAAGGGCATAAGAAGGGTTTCTTATCTCTTAAATGAACACCCTGCCAGGAGACTATGTGGGAGAGTGGGCCTGAAACTCCAGTCCAGACATTAATCCCTTCTGTTGAACAATTTTGAAACTAGATCTCTGGATTCTCATGGTGGCAAAGGGTTATATGTTACCCACTTTCAGCCCCTTCCCTAAATTACTTTAGGCTTACCTCTTCAGATGGAGGAATGCTATAGTAGTGTTGGAGCGCCATTAAGATAAAGCCATTTCCTTATGATTAAGCGATTGAAATCTCTGGACTGGGTAGGAAACCTAACAGTCCAACCTACTCAAAGCATAAGAGTTAATCCATTTGGGCCAGTCAATCACCTGCCTAATGGACCACCCCTCAAGAAGATGAATTTACCTAACATCATACTAGAGATGGAAGGAATAATTAACTTTTTAATCAGATAATGTATTTTTCCTTCCCAGAAAGTCCACCTTCTGTGCAGTCACTTAGTGAGCCACAGTCATGAAGCTTTTTGGAATCACTCAGAAGTCAACTGTTTCTTTTCTTCTTTCTAGGTCTTCTCTAAGCATGCTTCCCTAACACTTTAGGTTTCACGCTTCCTCTAACGCTCCCTTCCCTGCTTGTCTGCTATGTGGCTGACCTCCATTCTAGTTTAACTCAATCAGCAGGGCTTTCTCTCTTCTTCTTCTCCATCTTCTTCCTCCCTGAAGCTCATTTGCCTGCCCTGGGGTTTCTCTTTTTTAAATTCTAATCAAATTGTCCTTGAGCTTCATTCTGAATCTGTTCTTAAATTCTTTTGTTAATGAGAATAAGAACCCTAAAAAGGGACCTCAGTTTCCCCAGTAACACAGGGGCAAAGGTACAGACTGCTTGGGTTGTTGCTCAAAGTACCTGTGATCTAACAGGTCTTATATACTCAAGACCCTGGATTCAATCTCTAGCATCAAAATGAAAAGATAAAAAAGGAATTAAGTTTCATTTAAAAAATACATCTATTTTTTGCCAGGTGTAGTAGCGCATGCCTCTAATCCAGCACTTGGAAAGCTGAGGCAGGAGGATTGCTATAAGTTTGAGGCTAGTATGAAGAGGAAAAGAAATATACCCATGCATTTAATGTCCCTTATATGCGCATGTAATATTGTTTTATGACTGATTTTATACTTTAGAATATAGTACTCATATAAATGCTTATTAAAATTTATGTTGAAAAAGGAATCAAAATCAAAATGCAGAATGCTATCTTGAGACATGAATACCACAGTTATCTAGTAGAACATCTGCTTGCAACCACCTTGCTTGTTGAGGCACTTCAAATAAACTCTGTTAATCCTAACTCTGTCTCCAAATATCTGCCTCTGCAAACATGTCTATAGAAGAAATTTCTCTTCGGTGGTCTTAGAGCACAGGTCTTAAGCACCTGTGCTGATAGTCACATAGGCTGAACTTAAACCCACCGTTAAACTGTGTTGTAACAGCTAAATGTGGGAAGAGCTATAAAAACTGTGAAGGAACTAAATGGGGGGAGTTCAATGGGGGGGTGAGAAAACTCTGCTGAAAGTTGCTGGTGTGAATAAACTTTCCTGATCTCTCCACATAAGTCTCTTGGCACCTCTTGGTACCTTCTCTGCATGTGGTGGGTCTTGTGCTTCAAGTCTATAATGCAAAAGTAAGTTCCAGGCCAGCAGAGATTACAAATGAGATGGTCTCAAAACAAAACAAGTCTCTATATACATATATGTATATATAGATATACATATATATGTATGTGTGTATGTATGTACATGTGTGTCTGTGTGTATGAAGCATTTTATATATATATACATGTATATATAACATGGGAAACATATATGGGAAATCAAGCATATATTTATGAAACTTATTGCCTTTCTATTTTTTATATTATGTCCTTGTAAAAATATGTATTATAGGCACTTAAATGTTCTTATTTCTAACATGTTTGAGAAATAGTAGTAAGAAGGTTAAGAAATGTTCTTAATATTTCTGTAAATTTATGACTCTGGGAAACTTTCAACTTTTCGTACTTGGTCTTCAAAGGCCTGGCTGTAGCCTTGGCACTGCTATTGAAACAAGTGACTGTCCTTTGCTTGAGTTCACAAGGTAACTAGAAGCAGGATAAAAGCCTTTGCCTTCAGTTTCTGTTTGTCTATTTCCTTTACTTTAACTGAAGGCAAAGAAATAAGTCATTGTCATAAGCCCACAGTCACCTTGGATTTTAGAAAAAATAAACCTCACAGGACAGAATGCACCCAGATGAGGACAAGTATCCTTGAGGGTAAGGCCTCACTCTGGAGCAGAATTGATCATCTCTTGGATCTGCCTAGTCCCCTTAACCAGGACTTCTGCAGACCACCTAGCAGGCCACCTTGCTGAAACAATGCTGGGTGAACCACACTGTGACCAGGACTGTTTAATGGTACATACCCATCCCCATCTTCCTCTCTTTAAACCTAAGATGGACTTGAGGTTACTGGATTCCTTAGCCCAATGTGGTTACACTGAATAAATCGTTCTCTACTTTTCACCATTGCTTGTCTCTGTAATTGGCATCTCAGGATGCGTGGCTGAGCCTAGCTTTTGGGGGCTGATGGAGCCCAGGCTTTTGCCCTAAAGAACCACTGGTTACATTATTTGTTAGGTCTAATGTTGAAGCAGTCATTTATCCATTTTGTGACTCAATTTACTAATATTTTTAAAGACCATAATGGAGTCTGTCTCCTGGGGTTGTTTCTGAGGATCAAAGACAATGATATAGTTGAGTAAGCTCTTATCCTTCAAGAGCCAAGATCTGTAAAGGAGCTTATTTAAGCCAGGGGGGCTCTCAGAAGGAATGTGAAAAAATCAGAGTCCAAGTACAAGCCCCCTACAACCACTCAATACTTGATCCAATTTAACTGCCCAGGAGAGAGCTATAGAAACTACAGGGAAGTATTGCTCCTCACACACTGGATCTGCAGGACCAGAAGAGGCCAGGATGGAGTGCAGGGGTTCAAGGGAGCAACCAGGAAAGGACTTACAACCTCCATTTCCCCACATGCCAGAACCACACTGTACTGGTTAGGTTTTTTTTTTTTTTTTTTTTTTTTTTTTTTTTATTATTGTCAACTTGACACAAACCACAGTCACCTAGGAAGACCCAGTCTTAATTGAGAAATTTCCTCCCTCAGACTTGGCTTCATTTTCCCCCTCCAGGTTCTTGCCTTGAGCTCCTGCCCTGGATTCCCTTGATGATGGACTGTGACTTATAAGCCAAACAAACCCTTTCCTCCCCAAGTTGTATTTGGTGGTAGTTTTATCACTGCAACAGAAAGTAAACTAGGACTCACATGGAACATAGAGGCCACAGAGACCAACAGCTCCTACTATCCAGTCCACCACACAGCACCACATGGAACCTGCTAGAGACACGGGGATCTGAGAACTTCACCTTTCGACTTGGCACAGCTGTGCCAGCAGCTCACTCCATAAGCATTCTTTTTAATTTCTTATTTTCTATGATCTGTCTCCACTCTTGCATATATGTCTTACAATGGTTTTGTCTGCATATTGCCCAGTTAGGTTTTAGGATTGCTGTGTATTTTTTTTAAAACTCACTTTACAACAGGCATTCTTTGTCTTTCACCCATGTCACATACTCCCTCTTATTCCTAGGTCTTTTCCTCTTTCTCTCATCCTTATCCACTTCACTTTATATTTCTTCCATGGAAAATTTTATTACATTTATCTTATTTATGTGTGTGCATCACGTGTGCACAGAGGTCAAAGGACAACTTTCAAGAGTTTCCACTTTGTAATTATAACTTTCATAGCTTTAATAATGTCTAAAATCTGTGGACACTACTGTGAGGGAAATCAGGCAGTCCATAGACCATGCATTCACTTGGAGTGGGAGAACTCAGATTTTATTCATGCCAGATCATTTAAGTCTGTGGAGCTCATGCTCTGAAGTTCTGGGCCCTGAGTTATAGACATTCATATTTTTTATAGGTCTTCCTGCATCAGATCTTAACTTCCACAACATTGGTAGATTCAGATTGCAGCCTACGTGACTACCAGCACATATCCTAAAACTACTGAGGAGAAATTCCTTCTGCAACCAAACAGTTAAGCCTGTTTACAGAAGCAGATATTGAGGGCAAGGGTTAAAACATTCTTTACAATAAAATTTATTGCCAGTGTCTTAGCAAGCTGGATAATTACAAACAGATGTTCCACTGTGGTATGTGTTTCTTGAGATAACTTTGAAGACTTTGGTGTTCTTCACTTTAGTAAGCATTTATAAAACCATTGTAAGGTGAGCACTGTGTCCTAAAGTATAAAATAAGTCATTAAATGATAAAGGCAATATCAGAAATACACAAAAGTGGGATTGGAGAGATGGCTCAGTGGTTAACAGCACTGGCTGCTCTTGCAGAGGACCGAGGTTTGATTCCCAGCACCCACATGGCGGCTAATGACCATCCATAACTCCAGTTCCAGGGGAACCCAACACCCTCTTCTGATCTCCGCAGGCATTGCATGACCCAAGGGCATTCACATACATACAGGCAATATACTCATACACATTAAAAAATACACAAAAGTAACATTAAATGCATAGGTATATTTCTTTTCCTCTTCACTACCAGTATCCTAACTTTCCCCTTTCAGCAATTTTACCTACCTTATTTTTTTTTCTTTTTGAAATTGATCTAATACTTACCCCTATCCTCATCCATCCTGCTTCCCTCCCAATCCTAGCCTTACTAATTGAAATCCCAGGATACTCAATACTATCCTTTGTTGTTTATTCCACAATAGTTGTAGAAGTCAAAGGGCCCACTTAATTAATTGGTTAGTACAACATTTGCATATTGGGGATATCGGGCAGCTGTGGCTGCTTTTTCAGTTAGTATTTTACTCAAGGAATAGTATAGAACTTTCACTAGGTACCCTGAGCTCCTAGACTGAGGCTCTGTTTTCTGAACTACACATCTCAACTCTAGCACATCCAAGTCCCATTTGAACAGTAAAAATACTTGCACTGAAAGAATAGAGCTGATAAAAAACATTCCAAACAATCCTTATTGTCATAATTAAAACACTAAATACATAGAACAAAGAAAATATATTGAAAGCAAGAACAAAGAAAATATATTGAAAGCAGCAAGAAACTCCAAGCCACATATAAAGGCAGGCCCATCAGCGTAACAGCAGATCATTCAACTGACACTAAAAACCAGACTGACTAAGAATAATGTATTTCAAGTTTTGAATAGCAGATGCATAAATCCCAACATAGTAAAAAGGAAACACATGGACACACAGAGACACACAAAACCAAGGTGACATGCCTCTTCCAAAAGAGTCACTAACCCTCCAGTAATGGCATCTAGGGAGAACGAGTTAGATGAAATCCCAGACGCAAAACTCAAAGAATGATTAACAGTAAAGAAACCAAAGAAGAACATAAGCTCTGGGTTGAGAACACAAGCACACACCTGAATGAAATAAGGAACACAATGCAAGAATTGCATTCAAGATGTATGCAACACTGAAAAAGACCAAATCTATAGACAACATGCGCAGAAGAAGAATCTTGTCCTAAAGGCATAGAAAACATTTAAAAAATAATCATAGCAGAAAATTTCCCAGAGTTGGGAAAAGAGATGGCAAATTAGATATAGGAGGCATTTAGGACACCAAACAGACAAGACCAGAGAAGAATCTCCCTCTATCATAATTAAAACAGTAAATGTACAGGACAAAGTAGGTATTGAAGACAGCAAGAGAGAAACTCCAAGTCACACATAACGGCAGGCCCATCATAGTAACAGCAGATCATTCAGCTAACTCTTGCAAAAGCCAGACTGTCTAAGAATGATGTATTTTAAGTTCTGAAAGATAACAACTGTCAACCTAGACTGCTATACCCAGCAAAACTATTTGTCATAACTGAAGGAAAAAAGTAAAAACTTCATGGTAAGAGAAGAGGCCTTAAGGGGAGGGGAGAAATAATAGAACATATTTGATATGAAAGCAAAAGGGGATAAAAGGGTTAAGAGGGGATGGGGCAGGGGATGGAGGAGAGGATGGGGTGGAGGGGTGGGCTAAGCAAAACTAAGGGTGAGTGAAAAAATTTATGGAAACCCACTACTTTGTGAGCTATTTTTAAAATATTTTAGCCAGGTGTGGTGCTGCATGCATTTAATCCCAACATTTAGGAGACAGAGGCAGGAAGATCTCTGTGAGTTTGAGGTCAGCCTGATCTACATTGTGAGCTCTAGGCCAGCCAGGGCTATACAGTGAGGTTTTCTCTGTCTCTCTGTCTCTGTCTCTGTCTCCTCCTTATATATAATAAAAAATAGGAGTTTGCCCGCATGGGTAGACAAGATGCTCCCAGCAGTCATGGGCATTAAACTAAAATCTCAGGGCTAGGCATGAGATACCTCCTTAGAAGGACTGGTCTCTATCTTGGTCAGAAAAGCTTCTTTTTGCATTGGGCACCAGTCAATGCAGATTCATAGCTGGTCCAAGTGCTGAGAATAAGTGTCTATTGCATACTCATCCCTAAATGGGAGATCTATATCAACCTCTCAGCCCCACAAAGCTCTGGGAACATCATAGAAGAGGTGGTGGCAAGAATACAAAAGCTTGAGGAGGAAGAGTGCTGGGAAATGCTGTCTGCTGGGCATGCCATGGCCACTGCACTCATGAACTCATTGCAGCTATGGTTGCCTGCACAAGACTTGCACAAGTTTAAGCCAGTCAACATTCCAGCATGGATGGGGAAAGGGCTCTTGAGTCTCTATCCCTAGCTGAAGAGCCATTGGCAATTGATGACTACTGGGAGAGAGAGAGGGAGAGAGAGAGAGAGAGTCATTTTTCTTCAGAGAGTGTGGCTCCATGCTCTGGTGAATGGCCCCACACCTGTGAACATGCAGGCAGTACTCTTTGGTTTATTGATCAATTTAAAAAAAAATTTATGTGTATGAGTGTTTTGGATCCCCTAGAACTGGAGTTATGGACAGTTGTTAACCACCCTGTGGGTGTTGGGAACTGAACCTTGGTCCTCTACAAGAGCAGCCAGTGTTCGTAACTGCTGAGCCATCTCTCCAGGTTTCACTCTTTGGTTTAAACCAAAAACAAAAAGAGGATGTGAAGGTGGGAGGGAGACTTGTTGGGGGATCCCAGGGAGGGTTAGGAGGGGAAAGTTGGGGGGCAGATATGATCAGGATACATTGCATATATATATGAACTTGTCAAGAAATAAATGTAAAATGTTCTGAAAAAAACAATATGTATGGAAGAGCTTTCCACTTTGTTGATGGAAAATCCCAGGGAAAACTTTTCATAAGCTTCATCAGATGACAGAGTAGATACCTGGGGCTTTGAGATGTTATATTTGAGAAAAAATAATTCCTTTTTGTTTTTTAAGAGGATAGTGGTAAGGGCTGGAGAGATGGCTCCATGGTTAAGAGCACTGGCAGCTTTTGCAGAGGACCTGGGTTCATTTCCTAGCACCCACATGGCAGTTAACATTTGGTAATTCCAGTTCCAGGGGATCTGATGTCTTCTGACCTCTGCAGGCATTGCATGACATGGGTACACTTCATACATGCAGACAATACATTCATACACATAGAATAAAAATAATAAAATAATCTAAAAAAGAGGACAGTGGTGGTGTCAGTGGCATCAGGGACAGAAACAGAGGCAGGACTCCACTCCATGCCTAGCAGTTAGTTACCTGAAGAGAATCCCTTTCCCTTCAGGGACCTACATTTAGGCAAAACCGGAATTTGTGGCTTCAACTAAGAAAGGAATTTCAGAGAAAGCCAATATGAAGCAGAGTTGGAGATTTATTAAAAGACATTTTTAACATAGATCTTCAGCACAGGAGTTAATAGAAAGAGATACCCAGAGAAAGAATGAAGCATCCCTAGTCAAGGGCATGGGCTTCCTCTGGGAGAGTCTCATAAACTTTTTTTTTTTTTTTAATCTTTTTGAGACAGGGCCTCCCTGTAGCCCCAGCTGGCCTGGAATTCATTATGTAGGCCAGGCTGGCCTCCAACTCACAGAGATCCATCCACCTGCCTCTGCCTCCCAAGTGCTGGGATTAAAGGCGTATACCACCACACCCAGCTCATAAAGCTTTTTTTACAATGGGTATACCCAGGATTTTGGTGGCACTCAAGTAACATCTCTAAAGGTTGCTAAAAACTTTCCCCACTCCACCTGTTTAAAAAAATTAATTATGGCAGGTATGGTGGTGCATGCCTTTAATCCCAGCACTTGCGTGGTAGAGGCAGGCAGATCTCTGTGAGTTCAAGGCCAGCCTGGTCTACATAGTGAGTTCCAGGCCAGCTGGGGCTACAGGGAGACCCTGTCTCAAAAAAAAGACCAAAAAAGAAAAATTATTTACTTATTTTATGTGTATGAGTGCTATGCTTGGACGTATGTAAGTGCACCTATGTCATGCAGTGACTGAGAAGGCCTGAAGAGGGCGTTGAATCCTTGGAACTGGAGTTACAGATGGTTGTTAGCTACCATGTGGGTGCTGGGATTCAAACCTGGGTCTTCTATAAGAGCAACCATTGCTCCTAACCTTGGAGCCATCTCTCTAGCCCCCCTCCTTTAAAAAAAACATTGCTCAAAATCTGTACAACATGGTTATAAACCAATGAATTTCCCTCTGTAAACAAAGCTGTAAGGTAGATTTATGGGTGGTACTGTTTAGATTGAGGAATGAGAAGGGAGTGGTAGAAGCTTAAGCTTAGACATCATTTTGGCACTAAGAAAACAGTATATTCAGTGTCTTTGACAAGGTATCTTTGGGAAAACTAGATTATGTGTGGGTAATTTGGACTTTATCAGTGGCAGATGAAGTCTCCTGTCTGTCTCAACAGTAAAAGCAGATCAGATCTCAGAAACAGAAACTCCTCCTCCTCCTCCCATGCTTCTTTTCCCATGTAATCATATTTCCTTCTCTTTCTATACAGCCTCGGGTAGGTAAGCCAAGGCCCAAGCTCTATATTTAGGTGAGATTTCAATGTTCATTGCATCTATCACACTCATGAATGTGTGGTTCCAGGGACCTAGTCTCACATATTTAAATATGACAGCAATGTACTACTGTTAGAAACTATCCTCCCCTCTCCTTTAATAACAATTTTATATTAACCATTTGCCCCCATGAAAACTTAATCTTAGTTTGTTTTGAGCTCCCTTTGTCCCTTGATAAGACAGAGTATGTATCCATTAGTTAACTTGATAGGCACGATTTTCCCATCTCTGTGTGTAATACAGTGGTTCTCAGCATGTTCACTAGCAAACTCAGCACCAATTGGAAAGTTGTGAACAAAGTAACTTTGGAGACTCTATCTCCAGACTTATCAAATCAGCAGCTCTCTAAGGATGGAGTTCATGGTATCTGTGCTTTATCCTTCCAGATGATTCTGATGCAGACTAAAGTTTGAGAATCATTGCTTTAATAAATGCCATTAAACACTACTAATCTCCTATCAACCTACTGGTTAATGTCAAATTAAACAGCTTTTGACATTTAATGGATGATTTTATCTGAAAACATTTACAGAAACATTTCCTAGTTTGTGAAAGATCAAAATGCATTTGAACTGCAGCTATTGAATGATTTTTGAGTCATTAGACACCTGCACTTGGCATTGAACTCTGCCATTGGATTCGAAATTGAGAAGTTTGACTTTTGGTATGGTGTGGTGCCATTTAGACAATCAAGATGGTAACTTATATAATAGTTTCTAATTCTTTGTCACCTGAAAATTCAAAAAGAGGTCTCTATAGTCAACTTCCTCATACTTGGGATGGAATTGTGAATTGGGAGAGTGGTTTATGTTCTACAAATTTACACAATACACTTACAATACAAAGTAGCTATTGTATTGAGATAAATAGGGCAGAGTCCCTGTGAGTTAAGGCTAAACACCAATTTTCAAGTTCACCAGTGTTCCTTTTCCACCTGTTTTTCATTACCTGGGCATCCTTTGTTCATTTACCCAGCAGTGTAAGCCAGAGGAAGGACCAAACTTCTATGTGGGGTGGTTTGTGATGTGGCAATAGGTAACTGCTCCAGTAACCATATGACTACCTGGGGTATGAGAATTAAACGCTCCAGGTTTGGAAACCACAAAAAGTTCAGCTGAAAGAGAAGTGATGTCAACCATGGAAGTTGCTTGAACAGATCACACTTGTCTGTACCAGGAGCCACGACACAAATAGTAAATGTCTTTGGTGGTACCCATAAACCCCTGGGGTCTTGCAGGCATAAAAATCTCTCTAGTGATGGAAAGTGAGTTCTACGAATACTTGTAGAGCTTGAGGACTCAATCAGATTTAATTCGATAGGTTTTTAATCCCCAGTGCATGAATACTGTGTCTTTTCCCCATTGGCTGGGGTCCAACTTCACAGTCTTTCAAGGTTGGTTAGTTTTAAAAGAATTGGTGCAAAGGAAATGAAGGAGAAAGAGGAAAGGGTTGGCCAAAAGGGGAAAGGGCTCAGCCTCCCCAGGCCATCAGGTTCCAGAAATTCAGCAGGGTTTTTGAATAAACAAAAGCTTACAGGTGGGGGTTGGGGGTTGGGGATGATTAAAAGATTTGAATTTCTTGTTCTAAACCAGTTTTACAATGTTTAACAGAAGTATTTAATGTGCCTTACACTGGGGTCCTGAGCTGACCCAGCTAGAGTAACTACCACTATCTTTATGGCCCAGCTGGAGTTGAAGTTAAAGTTGAACATTATCACCTATTATTATTGGTCAGTCCTTCTTGGAGATAACTTCCTATCTACTACTATGAGCATGTGGGTGTATTAAAACCATGTCAGAAAAGTCAGGCTTGAGAAGTTATACACACCAGACTGAGGAAGGGTGTAACACCCTCACCTGAACCCCATAAAGAAGAAGGCACCTAGCACTGAGATGGTGATCACACCCACAAACCTGTCATGCATCAGAGACTGACAGAGAACCACTGACTGTCTCAAGAGCTTTGGGTTGTCTTGATCCCCATTACTACATGGCTTACTCAAATTGCCATCTGTCCATTTGCCTGTTAGTACACTTGTACCTGATCTTGTACCTAGCCACCATGGCCTCCATGGTCCTGTACCTTACTTCTGGAGTCTGACTTACCTCACCTCTGACCCTGAGGCTTGGTTCTAAATTCTGACATCGTGGGAAGACATAAACATGCCCATGTCTCTTATTTCTTTTCTTTCTCTTTTTCTTCCTTCCTTCCTTCTTTCTCTCTCTTTCTTCCTATCTCCCTCCCCTATCATCTATGTTTCTGACATAGCATGCTTATGACACAAGGAATACACAGATATTTTCCAGGAATTTAATCAGCATCTTTTTTCTCCCCTTGATTCTTTGTAGTCAGTACCGTAGCAATTGTCAACTGTCATGGCATTGGAGAGTGTCATTTAGCAGGCTTATAGGATTATAATGAAATTAGAATGATCTGTTCGTCACTCTGGCAGCCATCTTAGATCCAACCAGTTTAGCTAGCCCACTTAAAAAGGAACTTGCCCTATAGACATTCTGTCCTCAGAAACAGACAGGATTAGGGTGTGGGAGGAGAATCAATTAGCTCACTGAGGTAGTTCTCAGGGTAACAGAGAGTCTTCTTGAGAGGATAGAAAGAGGGAAAATTTACTGGGCATGAGAGAGGAAAAGAGCCCATCATTCCTCTGGATCTGGTTTAAGTCTCCTGATGGCTGAGAGTCAAGGATTTTGACACAGCTAACAAAAATCATTGTGAAGATTGCACAAAGACAATATTCCCTTTTCTGAGAATTATGAGACTGACACACTACCTATTGCGCTAATGAGGCACCTTTTTATGAGAATTTTAAAACAACTGATAATTCTTTTTTTTAAATTTTAAAATTTTGTGCTGGGTGTGGTGGCACATGCCTTTAATCCCAGCACTGGGGGAGGCAGAGGCAGGCTGATCTCTGTGAGTTCAAAGTCAGCCTGGACTACATAGCGAGTTCCAGGCTAGCTGGAGCTACAGGGAGACCCTGTCTCAAAAAAAAAAAAAAAAAAAAAAAGAAAAGAAAAGAAAGTAGCTGAGCAAGTCAGGGGAGGCAAGCCAGTAAATAGTGTTCCTCCACAGTCTCTGCTTCATTTTCCCCCTCCAAGTTCTTCCCTTGAGCTCCTGCCCTGGATTCCCTTGAGGGACTATGATTCATAAGCCAAACAAACCCTCTGCAAACAGTGCCACCAACTGGGGATGAAGTGTTCAAATACTTGGAACCTATTTGGGACATTCATTCTAATCACCACAGAGGATAAGAGACAGTTTATTTTGGAGCCAAATATGAGTGTCCATGGCATGGCCCTAAGTTATTAAAAATTCAATGTTCCAATGTAGTAAGAGTTTGATGAAGTTTTAATAGTAACAATAAAAAAGTCATAAATCAAGGCATTTTTTCAGATACTTTGGTGGAAGCATTAGGTAGGCAGTTACAGCAAAGCAGGAAATCTCAGCTATAGGCCTCAGATGCCATCTCTTAGCCTTTTGGTTGGTGGAAACTAGGGTTTTGTTAAGTTAACACATTTCAAAGATTTCACTGGATAGTCACAAGGATGTTAGATCAGACTCAGAGGTAAGAAAGGAATGGCTAATAAAGGGGCTAAAGATAGCCCAAGATAAATTGTAATTAGGCTCCAAGACCTGGAACATTCCACCCCCTTCACAATCTTTGAAGTTCGAGTCAGCTAATCTCAGTCTTGCAGAAGTTTCAGTTAAAGGTGCAATCTTTTTGGGAACTTTGATTCACAATACTTTGACCAAAAGTCTAATTTCATCCTCACTAGGTCTGTGGCTATCCTACAATTTATAAGAAAACCAAAGACAATAAAAACAACAACAACAACAACAACAACAAAAAACCCCCAAAACCCATGAGACAGTGGCTAGAAGAGATGTAGATTTAGTTGTGAGACAACTGAACCGTTCCCAAATGGGGGCAGGTGTGCTTCCATTGTTTCCACTCTCTGTTATGGAGAGTTTTTAAATTCAAGTCTAACCCAAGGAGAGTTGGAGTGGGGTACACAATTCTGTCTTAACAATCTCCATATTTGAAAGAGAAGACTCCACACATTCTGGGCCTGGCAGAGTTCTTTGTCCCTAGTTCCATTCTTTTGACAGGTGCCTGCAGGACACCTTTTGTATATTTTCTTTAGCGGTCAGATTCAAGATCCTGTGTACCTGTATTAATTTTGCAAGTAGAAAAAGGTGATAGTCTCATAGCTTAAGGGAGGGGCACAGGTATCTCTGTAAAAGTTTTCTCTCTCTTTAGGCCTCAGCCTGGGATCAGGATTACAGTGTGACCTCTGTGGCCTGGTTTATCTTATCAGCACTCCTTTCTTATCTGTAAACAGTACAATACACCTCATAACTGTGCAATCTCATGTGAAATAAAAACTCTTTAGATAAAAATAAGTATGCCAATTTTTTCTTAATCTTTTAAGTTTATATATAGATTACTATCCTTTGAACAATGTAACTTCAAAAGCCACAAAAATCATATATATGTATATACATACATTTATGTATATATACACTGTTGAGAGACTTATGTGATTCTTCTCTCAGCTGTGTCCTATTGAAATTGGGGAAAAGTGGTGAGTCACTGAATGCCACAGAGACTTTCTCATCTCAGGTGAGTCTAACTCAAGGGGCTAGGGTTATGGACAATCAACAGCCACCAAAGCTACCCCAGGCTAGTGGCTTCTACATCCTTTGTCTCACAAACCTGAAGAATCAGTTTCATAGACACTAAATCATGATTTTTTAGAAAGGAGTTTTATTTTTTATTTATAATTATTATTTTAAACTTTATTTTAGTGTGTGTGTGTGTGTGTGTGTGTCTATGTGTATGTGTGATGAGAGAGTACATGCCACATTATGGGTGAAGAGAGATCAGAAGATGACTTTCTGGAGTTGGTTCTCTCCTTTCACCTTTATGTGGGCTCTGAGGATTGAGGTCAGGTCACCCACTGACAATCTCAATGGCCCATAGAAAGAGTTTCATTATAGAAGAGAGCTTAAAGGAGCAGAACCCTGCAGAGCTCCCTTTAACAGGAGGGTCTCAAGCAAGTGCTGCTGCTCAGTGTTTCTGTATAGGGGTTCATAAGGTGTTACTGGGCTGAATTAAAGGGAGGGTGGTTGGTAGGTTCAGCTGGCCCAACCAAAGGTCCCCACAGAGTGTCCATATGCCTCTCCATCCTGATGACTAGACTATCGTTTCAGGTATACGTTCAAGGCCAATGAAGTATCTGATCATGCATAGCTTCCAGGGGTGGCTGTGTAAAAGGAGAAGAAAGACAAAAACAAGAAACCAGAACAGGAACCAGTTCCCCTAAACATTTCTGGCACATGCGGCCTCTAGCCAGGACAGTACTGTCCACAGAACCAAAGACAGTGTGGCTTCTTGTCCATGACATACCTGCTTGCCCAGCATATGAAGTAAAATTGACCATTTTCAAGGTTCCTGCCCTAAACTGCCTGAAAAATTTCTTTTTTCCTTTTCTTATCACTACAGCCGTCTTCTTAATAACCCAACTTCTGCTCCATCCTGACTCATCCAGAAGATCCCAACGTCTCTGAGTGGAGGTTCCGGTCAGGAGTGCCACAAGCTGCATGGTCAGCAATGAGAGCTGTATCTCCCACTGGCAGGGACAGAATTTCTTTCCCCACTGTAAAATTTAGGAAGCAATTTTTCTTTTTTAATAACCAGTGATTTATTTATTTATTTATTTTTAATTTTTAAAAATTTTGTGTGTATTCATGTATTGCCTGCATGTAGGTAAGTGCACCCATGTCATGCAATGCCCATGGAGGACAGAAGAGGCTGTCGAATCCCCTGGAACTGGAGTTACGGACAGTTGTTAGCTGCCATGTGGGTACTGGGATTCAAACCCGGATCTTCTGCAAGAACAACCAGTGTTCTTAACTGCTGAGACATCTCTCCAGCCCCTATTTTTTTATTTATTTATTTTTTATTTTATGTGTATGGGTGTTTTACTTGCATGTATATAAGCGCACCTACGCATGCAGTACCCAAGGAGGCTAGAAGAGGGTGTCAGATCCTCTGGAATTAGAGTTACAGACAGTTGTTAACTACCATGTAGATGCTGCAAGAACAACCAGTGCTCTTAACTGCTGAGCCATATTTCTAGCCCCTTAACCAGTGTTATTTTTACAAATGTCATAAGCATTCAGTTTCTAATTTTTGTGGCAGAAATGTCATAGCTTTCATTGGGACCTCTTTTCTCTTCATCTCCTTTGCTTCATGAAGTTTAAAAAAGGTTGGCCAGGTTGGTGATGCACACCTTTAATCCCAAAACTTTGGAGGCAGAGGAAAGTGAATCTATGTGAATCTGAAGCCAGTCTGGTTTACATAGCAAGTTCCAGGCCAGCTAGTACTACATAGTGAGACCTTGTCTCAGAAAAAAAGTTTATTTATTTATTTTTATGAGTGTTTTGCCTGCATGTATGTAAGTGTACTCATGTCATGCAATGCCCATGGAAGTCAGAAGAGGGCATCAGATTCCCTGGAACTGGAGTTATGGATGGTTGTTAGTGGCCATGTGGGTGCTGGGAATCGAACCTGGGTCCTCTGCAAGAGCAGCCAGTGCTCTTAACCGCTGAGCCATCTCTCCAAACCCCCGACCCAATTTTTTTTTAAAGAATTGTTTTAGGGGCTGGAGAGATGGCTCAGCAGTTAAGAACACTGTTCTTGCAGAAGACCCGGGTTCGAATCCCAGCACCCACATGGCAGCTAACAACTGTCCATAACTCCAGTTCCAGGGGCTCCAACAGCCTCTTCTGTCCTCCATGGGCATTGCGCGACACGGGTACACTTACCTACATGCAGTTAATACACGCATACACATAAAATAAAAATAATAAAATATTTAAAAAAAGAACTGTTTTAATCCAATGAAACATACATTGAAGCTTTCCATTTTATTAACACTGTCAATGCAAAACATAGCTCTCAAAAAAAAGGAATAAGCAACAGTCTATTCTGGAGTCAAAATTCTCAGAGTGACCATGGCCTGGGGTGCAGGCTTGGGTTACCCTGAATACCATACTCCAGCATGGTAACAATTTCATGGCTTTTTTATGGTTACAAATCAAAGAAAATTATGTATCAAGGTACTTTTCAAATACATTGGTAGAAACATCAAGTAAGTGGGTTATAGTAAAGCAGGGAAATCTCTGACAAAATTTTAGATGCTGTCTGATGATATTCTTACCTTTTGGTTTGGTGGAAATTAGTGATCTGTTAAGTTATTATAACTCAAAGCTTTCACAGGATAATGTGGTTGTTTAAAATAAAACTATTTTATTTATTTTGTGTGTGGAATGCATGTGTATGTGTGTGTATATGCATGTGTGTAGTATACACACGTTTCTGTAGATACATGTGCCCATACTTGTGTAGAGGTCAGAGGAGGATGTTAAGTGTCCTGTCAAATCACTCTTCCTTACTCCTTTAAGACACAGGTTTCTGGGGGCTGGAGAGATGGCTCAGTGGTTAAGAACACTGGCTGTTTTTGCAGAAGACCTGGGTTCGAATCCCAGCACCCATGTGGCAGCTAACAACTGTCTGTAACTCCAGTTCCAGGGGATCCGACAGACTCTTCTGTCCTCCGTGGGCATTGCACAACATGGGTGCACTTACCTACATGCAGGCAATGCACACATACATAAAAATAATAAATAAAGCCAGGCATGGTGGCACACGCCTTTAGTCCCAGCACTTGGGAGGCAGAGTTATCCCTTCCTGCTGCTTGGAGCCTGGATGAGTGCTTACCTCTCTTCACCCATGCAGAAACTGTGAGCCAGGGAAGATAGAACAGTAAATAGAAATAAATAAATAAATAAATAAATAAATAAATAAATAAAACAAAATAAATTAAAATATTGAAAAAAAGATGCAGGTTTCTCACTGAACCTGTTGTTAGGTTGACAACCGGCAAGCCTCAGTGGTCCTCCTCCATTGCCCCCCACAGCACTGGGGTTACAGGCCCATGCCCAGCTTTTTATATAGGTGCTAGGGATTCAAACCCAGATCTTCATGCTTATGCAGCAAGTGTTCTTAGCCACCGAGCCATCTTCCCCAATTCTAATAATGTGGCTATTTTTTCCTGGGAATGTCAGTTCACAGTTACTCCTGTTGGCCAAGTATCACATTTTAGGCTGCAGAAGTCAAATGCTATTTTATGTTCCATGCTCCTACAAAGGCTCATTCCCAAGACCTGGTAAGTAGTCAGGGGAGCAGTCTTCAGGAGACAGAAATGGTAGCCATTAAAGAAGAAATCTCTGGATTATATCAATTTAATAGGTGTCATGATCCAGGTCTGTATTTCTTTCCTAGTTTTCTTTTTGTTGCTGTGACAAAACACTGACCAAAACCAACTTGGGGAGGAAAAAGTTTAATTTCATCTTACAAGTTACAGTCCATCATCAAGGGAATCCAGGGCAGGAGCTCAAGCAGGCACCTGGAGAAAGAAACTAAAGCAGAGACCAGGGAGGAAGGCTGCTTACTGGCTTGCTTTCCCCTGGCTTGCTTTGCTACCCATTTGCTCAGGGATGACACCACCCACAGAGCAACCAAGAAAATGCCCCACAGACATGGTCACAGGCCAGTCTGACAGAGGAAATTCCTCAATTGAGGTTCCCTCTCCCAGGCGACATTTGTTTGTTTCATATTGATTAAAAACTAACCAGCGCAAAGTTTGGGTTTTTTGTTTTGTTTTGTTTTAGTTTTTTTTTCTTTTTTTTCTGTTTTTTTCCCACCTTTGTATCTGACATAACATTTACATGTGAGTATTGTGCCTGAAGTTGAAATAATCAAGAACATAACATGGCCTAAAGAATTAAAGGCAGCAGATGAGGGAGAAGTGGTTTTTAACTAACAAAAAAACCATACTTTTTAAACCAGATTAACTGTATCTTTCCTCTTGTTCTTACAGTTATTTGTGTTCTATGAAATATTTTATTTGATGCTGGGAATCTTTGAAATAATTTATTATCTTCTAATTCTAGTTTCCTTTTCTGGTAGGTTGTATCCATAGTTATACTCTCATGTGGAGTGGTTAGTTTTATTTTTAGGAAAGGTTGTTCTTTAATATTCAAATTGCTATAATTCTTATTTGTAACTAATAATTTTATTTTATTTATTTATTTTGGTATTTCACCAGATTAGTTTGGAAAAGTAAATGGAGAGTCACACTACAGAGTAAATCATATAGTAATACAGTATTACTTGAAATTTCTTTTTTTATAAAATTGTCTTTTCCTCAGGTATTAGTGAGAGGGAGAGAAACAAGACATCAGGATTTCATAGTTTTTGTAGGAATAACCAAATCTTATTTCTTATTTCACAACTAGAAAGGGAAATGAGACTCTAATAGTTGTTTTGTAGTATTTTCCATTTATTTCTCATTGGCAAAGTAAGAATTTTATTACTTATTTATTTACTATTATTTTTAAGACAGGGTCTCAATGTGTAGCCCTGGATGGCCTGGAATTCATTATGTAGACCAGGGTGACCTCAAACTCACAGAGCTCCACTTGTGTCTGCCTCCCAATTACTAGGATTAAAGATGTGTACCACCGAGCCTAGCTCTAATTTTGAAAATCCCGGCTGACTGTATTATGGGACATCTTGAAGACTTGTTTACTCGGGGGAGGTGTAAGGTATAGTGTTTTAGGCTATAGGTTCTGCCTATTGTTTTCCATAATCAAGTTTTCCATAGATCATTAACTCTAGCCTCTTCACTGAGAAGGGTTGGCCACTGTCCCATAGCAACCTCAGATTCCATCTGTATTAATCCTGTCAACAGTTCTTGTTGAGTTAAAGTACAGGCTCTTTCCC
This sequence comes from Nannospalax galili, assembly GCF_000622305.1. Classification (NCBI taxonomy): domain Eukaryota; kingdom Metazoa; phylum Chordata; class Mammalia; order Rodentia; family Spalacidae; genus Nannospalax; species Nannospalax galili. Next base: position 3,191,185 of record NW_008337059.1, read on the forward strand.
ATCTTAGAGTTTGGGAATAGTCCTGTTTAGTTTGTCTATTTTTTAAAAATCCATTTTTGTAATTACATCATTTTCTTTTTAAAGAGTTTCCCATCCTATTTCCCCCTCTTGAAATAGCAGTCCTGTCCTATTTCTGAAAATGAAAGGAATATTTTTCTTCATTTGCAGCAAATTTAGCTTTCCCTACAATTCCTAGTCCAGTACCTGTAGCTCCACTGTAGTATCTTTTGGTTCTAACATTTGGCCAGTTTTGATGAATCAAACATCAGTGGTGCTACCGTTGGAGACTGATTGCTTTTGTACAATTTGGATAAAAAGAGCCTTTAATTTGTTGTCTCTTCACATTTTAAATGCTAGTGGCAACACAGTAATCCAATAGGTTGGGCCCAGTTAATATTTCTTTTCGTTCCTCTTAGTAGGAAGAAGTTTTATTGTTGTTGTTGTTATTATTACTATTGTGTTCTAAGAGTTTGAATTCAAAATAGAGATACCAACAAAACAGAGTTCTTTCTGGAAGACTTAAAATAAGTCTTTGTCTATTTATAAACTAGATTTCAAAATCTAAATTATGCTAAATAACAAGAAAATTCCTTTATGAAGTTACTAAAAATTTGAGTATTTAAAAAAATATTTATTTGTGTGTGTGTGTGTGTGTGTGTGTGTGTGTGTGTGTATGTGGAGGGACATGAGTGCAATGTCTACAGATGCCAGAAGAGGGCATTGGATTACCTGGAGCTGGAGTTACAGGCTGTTATGAGCCGCCTGCTGTGGGTGCTGGCAACTGAACTCAGATCCCCTACAAGAGCCTCTTAACTGCTGAGTCATCTCTCCAGCCCTGAATTTAAGTCTTTTTAAACATGAAGACTTGGTTTAAGTAAGGTTGGAGGTCTGGGTAAGCAAATTGTCAAAACAAAAGCATGATTAATGAGAGAACATAGCATCATCCTCATTTGTAGCTTCACCAAAACCAAGATTAGCATTTTCATCATTTAGGAAAATATGCCAAGGAAAATTCCCAATATCTGAGATAATTTTTAAAAATATTAAATATAAAGAGATTAAGAAATATACAAAAAATTGAGATTCAGTTGAAATATTGTCAGAGAGGTTTTGAGTTCAGTTACTTGGGATGCACAGTTGTCAACATAGTTGAAGATGATCATCCAGCTTTCCTCAAGTCCCTGTGGATGTGTCCTCAAAAGAATTTGCTACAAGTTTGAGATGAGAAATATGAATCTAAGAGTTTATCTCCTGAAGTCTTGCAGTACAGGTTAGAAGTACCTGACAGAATCCTTTCCATTCACGCTGAAGGGAGTCTTTGATGTGATGTCTTTTTTTTTAAATCAGTGAAATCCCCTGATTTTAGTTCTCATTCATTTAGTTCTTCATCTGCTAAAGCTTACTGTGAAAAGAATGTATCCAACTTTGGATTCTATCTGTCATCTATCTATATCTATCTATCTATCTATCTATCTATCTATCTATCTATCTATCTATCTATCGATCTATCATCTATCTATCTATCTATCTATCATCTGTCTACCTATCTATTATCTATCTATCATCTATCATCTATCTATCTATATCTATCATCTATCTATATCTAGCTATCATCAATTATCTATCTAGCGATCTATCTTCTATCTATCATCTATCTATCTATCTATCTATCTATCTATCAATCATCTATCTATATCTATCATCAATCATCTATCTAGCAATATATCTTCTATCTATCATCTATCAATCATCTATCCATCTATCTAGCAATCTATCTTCTATCTATCTATCTATCTATCTATCTATATCTATCATCAATCATCTATCTAGCAATCTATCTATCTATCATCTATCAATCATCTATCTATCTATCTATCTATCCA
>NW_008337059.1:3193150-3193639 GCF_000622305.1 Nannospalax galili
TCTCTCATCTATCTTCTATTTATTTAGAGACAAGATCTCAGTGGGTAGCCCTGGCTGACCTGGAGCTCACTATGTAGACCAGTTGGGTTCAAACTCACAGAGATCTTCCTGCCTCTGTTTCTACCTCCCAAATGCTGGGATTGAAGGTATGTGCCACCATGCCCAGTTTAGTTACAATTTGAAAAAAAGATTCTTGTGTGTAATGTTTCCCTTTAATAGATTTGGTTTATATAGTCCTTTGTCCATTTTTTAGGATGCCCAGCAATTCCTTTAGAAGGATATAACTGATGAAAATACTAGTTGTAAAAGGAGTTGACTCTGGACTTAGAAAAACTAATAGGAGTGCCTTTGGCTGAGGGAGCTGAAAGTTTCAGTCAATTTTGACAATTTATTAGTACCATTTGTTTATTTAAATACTTATCGAGAAGACTGAAGATTGTAGGCACAGAGGAAACTATACAACAGGCAAAATTTTAGAACTAGATTCAA
>NW_008337059.1:3193672-3196155 GCF_000622305.1 Nannospalax galili
ATATAAATACAAATATTTGAATATAAAATAAATTTCATGATTACTATGTAATTTAGCAGGAACATCCCAAGTAGGAACATTTTTGAGGGGGGCACTGTAGCCACAACTGGTCTGAAACTGGTCTGAAACTGTGTAGACCAGGTTGGCCTCAATCTCATAGAGATCTACCTGCCTCTGCCCAAGTGTTGGGATTAAAGGCATGTACCACCACACCCAGTCCAGGTAGGAATATTTTTGAAACCAGTAGCATGGCTGTTTATTATCATTATCAAGTATTAAGTGCTATATATAAGTGTATTGCTATACTTCTATGCAACTGGAAGTGAAGTGGTTTGTTACCAGTCTCACTACCAATGTGTGAGCAATGCATCAGTGTGGCATTTTGACAGCCATGACGTCACTAAGCTCTAGGAGTTTCAGCTCTATTATAATCTTATGAGATCTGTATTGTATTTTTGGTCCATCCCCAGCTGTTACGTGACACATAGGCATAGTCTGATGATTAAAAAATATTTTCAATTGAGGTAGAAAGAACATAACACAGGATCCACTTTTTTTTTAAAAAAAACCCATTTTTATGTGTAGAATTCAGTCATTCTAATCACATTCACGCTGTTATTCAACAGATCTCCAGAACTTTTACATCTTGCAAAACAGAAACTACACTCACTTAAGAACTTCTTTCTCCCACTCTAGCCAGTCCCTTCTCTGCTTTCCATTTGTGTGAGTTTGATTGCTTTATACCTGAATAGAAACGAGGATGTGCTGAATAGCTTCAGTTGTCAACTTGATACACTTGGGAAGAGGAAATCTCAATTAGGGAATGGCTTCCTGTGACCATGTCTGTGGGACATTTTCTTGATTGTTGAGTGATGTGGGAGGACCCAGTCCACAGCCACTGTGGGTGGTGCCACCCTTGGACAGGTGGTCCTGTATTGCATAAGGAAGCAGGCTGAGCACAGGCCAGGGAGCAAGGCAGTAAGTAGCTATCCTCTATGGTCTGTGCTACAGGTTCTTTCCCTGAGTACCTGCCTTGGCTTCCCTTGATGATATGCTGTGCTTGTAGGCCAAATAAACCCTTTCCTCCCCAAGTTGGTTTTGGTCGATGTTTTTATCACAGCAATTATTAGTAAACTAAGACAGAGGCATACAGCTTTTGTGTTTCGCAAGTGGCTTATTTCATTTAACATAATGTCCCCAAGGTTCCACATCATGTGACAGGATTTTGTTTCTTTGGGAGTCCAAAATTTCACTGTATGTATATACAAGGACGGATGTGTCCCTCAATGGACATTTGGATTGCCACCACCCCTTGGCTGTTGTGACTAGTGCTATTCTACCTAGAAGATCTGGATCCTATGGTAGTTTTATGTTGAGATCAGGTTGTGCTCAGCTGTAAGATACTATATATTGTGAAAAACAGTGGAATTTTTAGACTGTTTCTTGCCCTGAAAGACTCCATCTTTTTTATTTATTTAATAACCACATGATTAGAAGAAGCATTTCTTTACAGATTTAACATATTCAATAACAATTTCCAGAGCAAAGATACATCTCTTTCAAAAGTAGCTGTAAATATTTTTAGGTTCACAGTTGAATTGATAGTTAAACAATATTGAACTCAGCATAAAGCCTGTAAGACATAAAATTGAATGAGTTTTTAACCTTTAAAAAAGATCTCCATTGGGCTGGATAGATGGCTCAGCAGTTAAGAACACTGGTTGTTCTTGCAGAAGACCTGCTTAGATGTTTGCACATGTGTCTCTAATCTCTATGTATCTGATTATTATTAGTCACAGTTGGTTACTCTTGGATCCTTGGCACCTGAGTATGGATAGAAAGTCATCAGGTAGATTTCAATGGTAATGTTTTTACTAATTAACATGAAGTAAAATTTTATGTTTCCTCCTCAAATATAACTCATCTTTTTTATTTGTTTATTTTTTGTGTATATCATACAGAACATCCCAAGAAACTTTATTTATCAATATACCCGCTTTGCAAATGGCACTCTCCCATAGCCCCCCCCTCCACTGGAGCCCATTTACTCTGTCATCCCTGTTACTGTCCACTGTGTTATCAGTGTCCCCAGCCGTTCCCCAGTGCTAGTCCATCCTCTCACTGAATCTAGTCAGCCTCTCTAGAGATCCTTGTTTTAGGAAGATCAGCTATTCCTCATCTAGCAGCAATCAGTTGTCAATATTCCTTTAGATAAGATTGGGGTCTGCTGTTCATTTTCCCAGTTCTATGCTGGGTTACTGTCTGGGAGTCTCTTGGCCTACCCTGGCCTGTCTGGCATTGTTTCTTGTTATGTAGCCTTTAGCTATACATATGGACTCTTAAAGAATTATATTGATCCCTTTAATTTCTGGTTATACTTTCCTTTTGGGTGTTTAGGACCATGTAGTTGGCCCAGATAAACCAATTTATTTTTCCTCTTAAGGTCATTTGAGGATCTGTTCCTCAGGGGTCACATGGGCTTG
>NW_008337059.1:3196493-3204326 GCF_000622305.1 Nannospalax galili
GTCTGGTACTTTAAAAAAAATTTATTTATTATTTTTATGTGTATGAGTGTATTGCCTGCATATATATTAATGCACCTGTGTTGTGCAATGCCGTGGAGGTCAGAAAAGGGTGTCAGATTCCCCTGGAACTGGAGTTGAGGACGGTTTGTAGTCACCATGTGGGTGCTGGGAATCAAACCGGGTCTTCTGCAAGAGCAGTCAGTGCTCTCAACTGCTGAGCCATCTCTTCAGCCCCAGTCTGGTACTTTTAATTACCATGTGCCATGTAGATAAAGCTTGGGCAAAGACCAAACATTCTCAGATAAACCTTGCCTAGACATGTATTATATTCCTTGATCTAGTTGGATGTATAATTTGTCAGTAGGTTGTTGGAATAATATGGTTCCTTCTGTTTTTTTAAAACTAGCTAGGCACTATTTATCTCTCACATTATCTAACCCTTCCACCATGGTTTCCCCATTTAAGGTGCCCCCATTTTTCCCATTTCTCCATAATAATACCTTCTCCTATGGTCCCGCCTCTCTTGAGCTCCTTCTTTCCCTTTATCCCCTAGGTTCCTTGTACACCCTTCCCTCCCCGCTCCCTTAAACTAACCCAGTTTTTATCTATATCTCCCTTATTAAGGCCTTTTTCCTACTGTTCTTCTATTTCAGGTTCTTTCTTTTCCTTTACCTCCCTGTTTCCTTTCAATTATCCTTGTTCCTGTCATTATGTCTGGATACATATTCACTTATCAGGATTTGGTGCTAGGAGCCACATATGAGGGAGAACATGTGTTGTTTTTTTTTCCTGAATCTGTGTTACTTCACTTAGTATAACAGTTTCTAGTTCCATCCATTTACCTGCAAATTTCATGATTTTTATAAGCAGCTTTTGACTCCATTTTGAAGATGGGGGATGACTCTACATTGGGGTGAACATGCAAACAGCAACATCTGCCCACTTCAGACTGAATAAATGACTTATTCCTGGGAGTAGAAAGGGTGCCACCCTATAAATTTATCAGGGTGAATTGGGACAATAGGGGAATGTGAGCATATTAAAATCATATCAGAAAAACCAGGTCCAAGAACTTATCAGAGACATCAGACAGAGGAAAGGTGTAACTCCTTCATTCAGACCCCATGAAGAAGTGGACACCTACTGCTGCAGTGACCAACCACCCAGTGTGTGCATCAAGTTATCAACAGGCTGAGAACTGGCCATCACAGGGCTTCAACTCAGTTTTGCCTCTGGGTGTTCACCCTCCTGTTCCCCCATCTGGACTTGCTGTCGATCCATCTGCCCATTCATTCATCTGCACCTGATCCTGCCCTTCACTTTACCTTGCACCTGCAGTTCATCTCTGACCCTGAAGCCTGACTCTACAACAACACATCTTCTCCAGCTCCATTTGGTTTGAATTTCTCTCAATTTCCCTGCTTCTCAGGAAACTCTCCAACTCTGCTGCAGCTTCTTAACATTTTACTGCTACTCTGTAATCTATCTATCTATCTATCTATCTATCTATCTATCTATCTATCTATCTATCTATCTATCATCATCATCATCATCATCTATCTACACAAATGTAGATATATATTTACTATGTGGTGTATAATATGTGATCTGAGAGATAATGTTAGGAATTAAGATTGGATTGAAAGAACCCTGCCTCAGCCAGAGTTATCAAAGAAAGTAGGCATTCTTGACAAATCGCTGCCATTGGAACTGCCATACCTTATGAATTTACTGTTATCCAATAAATTCATTTATGACTGTGTATGTGTATGCACACATGAGTGTGGGTACCTGTGGAGACCAGAAGACAGTATCAGATCCCCTAGAGCTAGAGTTAATGGTGATTCTGAGCCACCTGATGTGGGTGTTGGGAACTGAGCTCAGATCTGCAAGAGCAGCAAGTGTTTTTAACCATCTCTCTGAGCCATCTCTCCAGCCTCATGTTTCTTTCTTAACCTTAGAATTTTCACTCATTTTGTTCTTTGGGAATAAATTATACAGTAGTTTCCCACCTCCTTTTAAAATAAAGCTTTCATTGTACATGGTACTGAGCTACATAATGACACTTTCACACAAATATGCATTGTATTCTTAGCATGTTCCTTCCATATGTCTTCTCTGTTCCTCTATAGTTATATTTCTACTTTCATGACAGATAGACAGACATGATGTTATGTATCTATGTAAAGTCTAGGAACCATACAGGAGAGAAAATATGATATTTATCTTTCTGAGACTAGCTTAATTTCTTAATATGATTTTTTCCAGTTGTATCCATTTTTCATAAAAGACACAACTTCATTCTTTATGGCTAAATAATCTCCTTGTGTCTATATGCCATATTTTGTTTATCCTGTCCTCTGTTGTTGGACACCTATGTTGGTTCCACAACAATTATATGTTGTGTTTTGTAAAACACCCATCTGTGTATACACATTAGATATTCATATTTTATTATTTTAAAAAGCCTGTTATATGATTTTGTTCAAACATTTTTATTTAATCTTTTAAGCTTAGACATAGATTAATGTCCTTTAAACCTGAAGATTGACATGTGTCCATGTTTAAGTAGACCAGGCTAAGCTATGTGGTTTGGTAGACTAGGTATGCATTTTTTACTTATGATATTTTAAACTTACAATGGGCTCATAGAGGACATACCCTCATCATAAACCAGGGAGCACCTGAAATTCTGTGTTCAGAATCTAATAGCTTCCTACTAAAAGTAGTTGGTGACCTGAATTTCATTTAAAAAATTGATAAATGATTTTTGACTTGAGATTAGTACAGAATTTTCAACAATTTCTGAAATGTCCCTACACAAACTTTTGCCATTTTTTATTACATATTTATGTGAAGCAGTGTTTTTGGCATTGGAAATTATAAAATCAAAATGCACATCAACTTTAAAAAATTTTGAAAATGTTCTACATCCTGTAGTATCAAGTATTTAGCCAATTTCTCTCTCTCTCTCTCTTGCTCTTGCTCTTGTTTTCGCTCTTGCTCTCACTCTCGCTCTCACTCTGTGTATGTGTTGCGTGTGTGCATGTGTATGTGAGATAAGGTATCTCACTGAACCTGAAATTCACTAGGCTAGGCTGGCCTACATGTGGCTATGCTTGGCTTTTTTTCATATGAATGCTAGGGACTCAAACTCATGCTTGCATAGTAAGTGCTCTTACCCACTGAGCATCTCCTCAGCCTCTGACTTATTTACGTATAAAGAAGTACTTCCATCTCATTAGTTTGTGTCTTAGTTTCTTTTCCTATTGCTGTGATAAAATACTCCGACAAAAGAAACTGAAGAGAAATGGGGTTTATTTTGACTCACAAGGTATAGTTCATCAGGTTGGGGAAGTCAAGGCAGTTGGAGCTTGAAGTAGCTCATCACATTATATTCACAGCCAGAAGTTAGCAACGAATACAAACCCAGCTTGCTTTCTCCACTTTATATACTTGAGGATTTCTACTCCAGGAGTAGCCCTTCTGCAGTTAAAATGGGTCTTCCCACATCAATGAACACAAGGCAATCTCTCACTGACAGTTTCAGAGGTTAACCTTAATCTAGATAATCCCTCTAGGTGTGCCTGAAGGCCTGTTTTGTAGGTGATTCTAGATTCTGTAAAGTTGACAACACTAACCATCACAAGTCCACCACTTGTCAACTTGATATCCAAATGCACCACTTTTAAGCCACAACCTCTAACCCCTTGTCCTCATAGGCTCATGGATATATTATAATGTAAAATGCGTTCAGTCTAACTTCAAAAATTTCCCTAGTATCTAACAACTTCAATATTTTAAAAAATTCAAAGTCTCAGGCAGTAGTGTAGTCAGTCCAGTGATGGAATACTTGCTTAACATGCAAGAGGACCTGGGTTTCATTCATCTTAAAAATTCAAAGTCTCTTAACTGTGAGCACCTATAAAATAAAAAACAAGCCATATACTTCTAACATTTAATAGCAAAAAATAAATATTCTATATTAGTTACTTTTCTGTTGCTGTGATAAAACACTCTGACAAAAGTAACTTAGGGAAGGAAGGGGCTTGTTTTGGCTTATAGTTCCAGAGTGATAGAGTTCATCATGGCAGGGAAGTCGTGATAACAGTCAGGGAAAACATGGTGGCAGGAACAGGAAGCTGGCTGATCACATTTTCATCCACACGCAGGAAGCAGAGAGAAGGAACAGGAAGTGGACAAAGCTAAAAATCCTCAAAGCCTACCCTCAGTGATGTACTTCTGCTGGCAAGGCTGTACCTCCTAAAGTTCCATAACCTTCTCCAAACAGCACCACCAACTGGGGACCACAAATTCATATAAGAGCCTATAAAGGACAATTTTCATTCGAAACCAGAATTAAACAGGAAAAACACCAAATTCTGCAGCTTTGTGTTTGGCATCTGGAGCTTATAATTTAATCAACTGGGCTCCAAAAGGTTTGGATAACCTCATCCACCAGTTCTGCTGCCCTAGCATACAGATTCTTACTTGGGCTGACTCCATTCCATGCCCACAGCTCCCCTCAGTTCACAGACTGTGGTCCAATATCATCAAGTCTCCAAAGCAACCTAGGTTTCATCTTCAAAGTTCATGCAACAGCCTCTCGGGGCCTCTTTGCAGGGACTCTGACACACAGCCTTCCCTCAGTTGTGCTCTGAAATCATGAAACAAGAGTCTATAACCTCCTCATCCTTGGATATTTCATGCCTCCAAAACCAGCACCACATAAATGACACTGCCAAGTTCTGCTGCCAGCTCATGATGGAGCCTCTGATGGGTGGGGCTTTACCTCAGACCACCTTTCTTATCATATCAGCACTGTAAATGGGGCTTCTCTTCAGTGATGCCAATCTTTTAAAGAAGCAAAGTTGCTTTCTTAGAGCCAGCCTGAATGCTCTCCTGTCTTGAAATTTTGTCTGCCATTCAAATTAGTCTTTATTTTTAAATTAAGTTTCACTCAAGTTGTCAGGACACAAAGGATAAATGGAGCTGGAGTCTTGGCCAAAATATCACATGAATAGCCCCTAGCCTAGTTCCTGATAGAGTCATTTTTCCCCTCTGAAATCTCATGAGTGGGGGGTCTCAACTGTCTGCATTTTTCTCAACACTTTTGCCTTCCAAGATTCCAGGCAATGGCCCATTAAGCTCTGTTTACAGCATTCAAGAGCTATTCTAACCCAGAGTTCCAAACTCTTCCACATTCCTCCTGAAGACAGTTCTGAATGCCTAAGAACCACAATGTCAGGTTTATCACAAGGACCTGTTTCTTGGCACCAATTTTGTCTTCATTTCTTTTCTGCTACTGTGATAAAATACCCTGAAAAAAGAAACTTAAGGAAGAAAGTTCAGCTCACTATTCAAGGCTACAGTTGATCATTGCATGGAGAGTCACAGGGGCAGGAGCCTGAGGCAGTTGGTCATCTTGCATCCATAGTAAAGAAGCAGAGAGCTCCCATGGGGGAACCTACTATTGTTGCTTTGCTAGATGGTCATGCCATCAAACTGTCTTTTGTTCATACCCATAGGCTTGTGCTGCTCTCAACCTTGGTCAGAAAAGTTTCTCTTTGCAGTGGGTAGTAGTCAAAGCGAAGACTCACACTAGGTCGAAGAGCTGAGAATAAGTGACTATTGAGTACTCAGTCCTAAATGGGACGTCTCCAGTCTTCTTGCTTCAAAGTTCAGGGAACACTGTGGAAGAGGGAGTGGAAAGAATGTGAGAGCCAAAGGATAGAGAGCTGTGCAATGCTATCTTCTGGACAAGACATGACCATGGTACTAATGGGCTCACAGCAGCCGGTGGATGATGAGGAAGCTGACCTTTGGATTATGCAGCTGAATACTAAAGATATGATGAAGAACTAGAAATAGCTATTGTATAAGAGCAGAAGAATGCAATGTTTTACATTTTAATATTTATTCATTTCTCAGGCAAGACTCAGACATAAATTGCCTAGAAAGGCTTTATAGACACTTTCAGCATCTAGTACATCAGAAATTCTTTCTCTCCCATGAATTTCTTGGTCATTTTCTGACTTCTCAGACTTTAATTCTTCCTTACATATCTTTAAAAGCCATTTTCTCATTGTCCCCAACATACTGTCCACTCAAGTCAATGAGCAAGTGCTTCAGAAACTCAGAAGTTAATCTGAGTATATGCCCACAGTCCTGTGATGATGCTGTTATTTTATTCCAATGAAGGGAGTGTGATTTACGTGGCTCATAATTACAATTGGAATTATGGAATTTCTTTCATCTGGAAGAAAACAAAGATTGCCTCTGTACTTCATGCTCTGTGCAAAACTAAATTCCAAAAGAACCAAAGATGTAAATGCTGAAAAAGGAAAAGAGAACTTATAAAGATACTGTAGGAGACAGGAAATGTTTGTAAAACCTTGGGACTGAATGTAAAGATTGTTTTAGGAAATACAAAACCACAAAAATGTATTCTATGGAAAAACAGATGATGGGCAAGAGTCAGTAAATGGCAATGGAATGGTGAAATAATTGAACACACATTAGAGGCAAAGCACTGACATTCCCCATGTTTAAAAGTTCTTCAAGGGACTGGAGCAATGGCTCTGCAGTTGAGAGGGCATACTGCTCTTGTAGAGAACCTGGGTTTGGGTCCCAGCATTCACCATCAGGCAGCTCACAACCCCCTGTAACTCCTGCTCCAGGGAATCTTACACCCTCTTCTGGCCTCCTTGAGCATTCACACATGTGGATACATACACAGAAAGGCACACATAAATAAAAATAAAATAAAATCTTTTTTTAAAGTTCTTTGAATTAGTAGGGGAAAAATACATACTGTATGAGAGACAGGAGAAAAAAATTCCCAAACTCTTTTCTCCAGTCTCACACCACTCACCACAGAATATAGTCCTTTACATCCACTTATAAACTGTGAGTGTTTGCCACCCAGTCTGCAGAGTGTGAGCCAATGCACTTATTTTCTACTCAGTTTGTGATATTCTGTTAGTTCCTCAACCAACTATCAGTTACTCAGCAGACACCAGCTGGAACATGGTATTCAGTTCATACAATCTACTTGGAGTTAGAGTTCCAACCTGAAGTTTAAGAACTCAGTCTCAAGAGACCGATCTCTGCTCCCTTCAGATGTCAGATGCCAATCGCAAGTCCCAGGTTGTGACTTGTGCATCTCACTGACCAGCTTTAAATTGAGGGTCCCACGAGCTGTCCTTAGGTTCAATTAAGTTGGCTAGGACAGCTCACAGAACTCAGGGGAGCACTTACTGCTGAGGTCTTAATACATGTCCTGTCTTTGCCCTGTTCCCCTTTCCCAAAGCATGTGTTGGAAACTTAATTCTCAATTTAACAGTGGGGGCCTTACAAGAGGGTGTGGTGAATGGATCAAGGCTGTTATTGCAGAAGTGCCTTGTAAGGGGCATCCTCCTTCCACCCTTTCCCCTCCTTCTTTCCCTTTCTTTCCCTCTCCCTCTCCCTTTCTTTGCCCTTCTTCCTTGAGATGATGCAGTAAAACCCTTATCCGATACCAGCCTCTTCATCTTGGACTGTTCAGTCACTAGAATGTGAGTCAATGCACTTCTGTTCATCATAAATAACCAAGTTTGGATGGCAGCACAAAGCAAAGACACTAAAGTTTCCCTATTTATTATGAAAAAAATTACAGGGAATACAGAGAAACAGATGAAATGTTGCTTAGGACAAGGAAGGTGCCCATGATCCTCCAGGCACCTCAGGCATCAATCCTGAAGCACTGAATTCTTTAGTTTTTTTTTTTTGTTTGTTTTTTTTTTTTTTTTTTTTTTCAAGAGGGAAATTGGGGGTTTTTTTGTTTGAAAACTC
>NW_008337059.1:3204340-3231157 GCF_000622305.1 Nannospalax galili
CATCATTATGTAGACATGGTTAAAATGGAAGCAGGGGATGAGGCTAAAGTACCAATACTCTAATCTGTGGTTGGTTCCCAGGGTAACCAGCCCCCATTCCCAGCCTCTCCAGGAGCCCACCAAGATTTGCCCCATTAGAACAAAAGATACTCCTATCACATAGGAAATTGCAAAGACTTTAGAATCCCTGTGCCAGATACCCCCAAAGTTACAAAAGTCTTTCTCAGGAGCTTGGCTTTAGGAACCGGTATCAAAGGACGAATACCAGAGCAAACAATTTTTCTGGTGTTCCTAGGTACAAGGGTTTTAGGAGCTCTGTCTCTTCCTGAGAAAGAGATTAAATACATATTTTTCATGTGGCAATCTCAAACATACCTAAAAGAAAAAGGCTGAGGGATATGACGCTACTCAATCTCTTCCTGGGCCTCTTTTCATCTGTGCCTGGGAGGCTGCCTTCCTCAACTGCCGCACTCGGGATCCTTGCAGGCTGGCTTCTCCATTGAGTTGGGCCAACAGGGAGAACCAGCAGGAAACTGAACGGTGGAAGAGAGCAAACTTGCTTGGAGATGTACTTCCAGCAGACATTAAGGCCTTCCACCACCACGGTTTGTAGGGATGTTTTTTCTCTATTGTTTAGATCTCCTGGACGCACTGGGTAAGTGAGTAGTTCCCTGTTTTGCCCTTCATTCCTGGAAGGCAGTAGCAGTTTCTTATTGCTCCTGTCTCTGGGTGCCCCGTGGGTCCACAGCTCTACAAGTAGTCTTTCCATTACAATCCCTACTTGAAAGTAACCTGGGGGAGGGTATTATGTTTCCTGCTGGGATCCCAGTGGCTGCAGAGATGAACTAGCAGTACACAGTAGAAAAGCAGGTCACCTGTGAAGATACAGCAGAACCCCAACTTCCCATGTACCCGGAGGAATTCAGATTTAAGAAAGTTATCGCCCTTCATAGACCTGCTAAATACTCTGGTGAAGTTATGATAGAACCTTCAACATCACATGTACCCAGAAGAGTTCAGATTTAAGTCAGCAAGGTAGAAAATTTTGCCTATTCACATGGGCCAAAAATAAAAGAATAATATGAGGAAGTAAGGATTCATTAATTGTTGATGTATGTATAACTAACTTACTTTTCTGTAGAGATTTGGGGGGAAGTAATATCCACAAGAATAAAGAATGTACACATCCTTTGACTCATTTTGGAGTCAATTTTTCCTACAACAAAAGTTTCAGGAAACAAGAAACTATGAATGAACTTGTTTGTTGAAGAAAGACTGAAAAATAGACTGACCTGCAGGTGTGTCAGTGTAAGATAATACGTTAGAACCAGACAATTAAATATTAGGCAGCTATTAAACCGGAGTCATTCTGTGTTCATTGATCCAAAGGGATGTTTTGAAATCAGCAAATTGCAAAGCATTGTGCGAAGTCTGCGTGTCAGGAATTTTTCAATGTCTCTCAAGACCCACTCTTTTTCTTCTCTTTTGGTAATAGACCCTCCAGATAGAACTAGGCACATGACTAATCAGCTAGACTCCAGTCCCAAGAATCTCTTATAGTTAGTTATGTATGTGGTTTTAAGTTATGGTCAAAGGGAAGTGTTTAGAAGTGATCTCTGCACCTTCCAGATTCTGTTTTTAGAAAGGAATGTCCTCCTTATTCTTGCCTCTTTCCCATTGCTCTTGACTGGAATCCAGACATGGAGTGAGCCCTGGAAAGCATGGCCAAGGCAATTCTCAAGGTGCGAGATGGAGATAGTTTGGGTTCCAGGATGATTCTGAAAAGTGAAACCACCTTGCCAGCGTAGAATCACCCACTTTGGGGCTGCTATATAGGAGAGAAGTAAGAGTTCATCTTGTTTAAGTTAGACATAGTTGGTCAGTTTCAAGAATCCCAATACATTTTTTTTGTCAAAGAAACAATAAAACCCTTGCATATGTATATGTATATGGAACTTGGAGAAAAATATTGAAAGATATATTCCAACCTGTGAAGGTTCTTTCCCAGGAGTGGGATAGAATCGAGCCAGAGATATAAATTTTGCCTACATTGGACAACATACTATTGTTTCAATTTTTGTTTTGATTTGAGATGTTCTGTGTAGTCCAGGTTAGCCTCAAACTTGCAATTCTCCTGCCTCTGGATCCCGAGCACTGTGGCTCTAGGAATGTGCTGCAATACCCAAGCACATTATATACTTTTATTTGTGTTCCAGGTATATGTTTTATATTGTAAAAAGAGGCTCACTCAGGTCAAACAAAGAAGAGTTTGGTGGAAGGATAGAGGGAAGTCATACAGACTCTGAAATCAGAAGCCCAAGCACAGCTAGACTTGCAAAAACTAGAAAGTGGTAGGGACACAGCTGCTCTTTGATTCTCTCTGTGGTCTTCTTTGTCCCTTAGCACACCAGCTGCTGGTCTAGAAATACTCCTAAGCAATGTCTAGGCCAGGGGTTCTCCACCCATGCTCCTTCATCAGCTGCCTCAGAGTAATCTGGTGGTTCGGTAGAGCTGAGATCTAGGACTCTACCCTAGATCTACTGAATCAGAAACCTGGTGGTCCCAATGATCTGTTTCTAGCAAGCCTTTTAAGTGGGGTGGGGGAGAGAAATACAAATAGACGTATCCCTATTTTGTCTCTCTTTTTCTGTCTCTCTCTCACAAGCACAGGCACAGTTATATAATCAAGACGAATATACAATTTATGACCCTTGATAATTTCCTACTTCCATTAATGATAGAAGATTGTACCAGTGCACTACTGTCAAATATTATAAATTAGTTTTTACTTTTAGCTGATAATTCTAAAGCATCACTTTATAAATCAAACAATTAATAGCTTTCTTCATGAAAGGAGGGAGGATGTGGGGCAAGAATCAAACAAGAGGCTTAAGAGATTGCTATTATTAGAGAACACTACCTATGTTGTGAAGGAAAACTACAGGGGTGCAGGGAGAAGGGGTTGTTGCTGAGCAGGGGCAGTGATGATGGCCTTGGGAAGAATATGAAACAAGTGTTGGGAGTCAGGGGCACCTGATTAGGTGTGGGTACTTGTCTCTCCCATTAACACTGCTTTAACTGGTCTGCTAAAGGGGGTCTGAAGGAATTGTGAGTCATTTGGTAACTCATGGGTTAACAAGTTTGTACATATGTGTTTATGGAGAAGAGGAAAAGGAAAAAGAGGAGGAGGATTGGGAGCAGAAGAAGGAAGAGGATTGGGGGCAGGAGGAAGAAGGGGAGTTGGAGGAGGTATGCTTTTAGACATTTGATATTTAAAATATTTTATTTATTATTTTAATTTTTATGTGTATGAGTCTATTATCTGCATGTGTGTAAATGCACCTGTATTGTGCAATGCCCGAGGAGGTTAGAAGAGGGCATTGGGTCCCCTGGAACTGGAGTTATGGATGGTTACTAGCCATCATATGGGTGCCGGGACTCAAACCCAGGTCCTCTGCAAGAGCAGCCAGTGCTCTTAACCACTGAGGCATCTCTCCAATCTCTCCAGTCCTCCCTCCTTTTTTTTTTTTTTTTAAAGAAATTGTACCTGAAGGTGTGTATGTGTGTGTGTGGGGTGTTGTAGAATATACCACAGGTCATTTGAACCTGGCATAGACTATGCGATTACTATTTTTGATCCCTAATTCAGTTCTGAGAAAATGAGAGAAGGGAAGTCAAGCCTATTTGCTGAGGCAATTTCAGGACATGAAACCCTCCAGGCTAACACAATAACAGTGTTTGGAGTGCAGTTACTTTGATTTGCATTTCTTTGATTGCAGCAATTATGAGCATTTTATATATTTCTGTTTACTATTAATTCTCCTGATGCAAATTTTCTGCTCATTTCCTTGGCCATTTACTCACTGGGCTCTCTCCACATTTTTTTGAATAGCACAAAACTTTTTTATTAAACATATTAGTGATAAATATTTAATCTGATGTCTTTTATCTTAATTTTTACTTTTAAGGCACAGAAATGAAAAATTGAACATCAGAGTTCAGTAATGCTTTTCAGTTGCTTTTAGAGCTGACAAAGTCACATATCCTTCCTGGGTCTAATAAACTCTCTACTCTCTTTTCTTCTTGATTTTATTCAGTATATATTTTATATTTAACATTTGAATCCATCTGGAGGTTCCTTTCATGGTATATTATTAAGATATGGATCTGATTTCATTTCTGCCCCAAATTACTATCTAATTATTCCAACACCATTGAAAGAAAGTGTCTTCACCCCAGAATTGTAAAAAGCTTATAATGTCTTTATTAGCTTATTTAGCCCTGTCTATTTATGGGTTCTCCATTTTGTTTTTTGCTTTGTGTGCTTTTCTTTTCTTTTTGCTGGAATCACACTGAATTCCTTCCAGTTCTATTAGTGAACTCACCAATTTATAAGAACAATTATCCAGGGAACTAGGATACAATCCTATTAGAATAGTTTGGATATGGGGCGGCTTTAATAAATAGAAAACCTGTATTATGATATACGCATTTAACAGATAAAATCACTTTTTTTTTTTTTTTGGTATTTTTGAGACAGGGTCTCCCTTAGCCCCAGCTGGCCTGGAACTCACTCCCTTAGCCCCAGGCTCCCTTAGCCCCAGCAGGCCTTGAACTCACAGAGATCTGCCTGCCTCTGCCTCCCAAGTGCTGGGACTACAGGTGTGCGCCACCGTGCCCGGCTCCCAAATCACCAATTTTTAAAGACTTATTACTATTTTCAGTTACATGTGAGTATATGTGTGTGTCTGTGCAGGTGTCTGAGGAGACCAGAGGTGTTGGACTCCCTGGAGCTGGAGTTACAGGTGGTTATGAGCTGCCTAATGTAGGTGCTGGGAAAAAAACTCAGATTCTCTACAAGAGCAATATATGCTCTTAATGGCTAATTCATTTCTCTAGTCCCCAAATCACTAATTTTTATGACTGCAAAAAGTAATGCATGCTTTATAAAGCTTTTAATAACAGGATACACAATTGACCCACTTAAAGCATACCATTCAATGGCTTTTTATATATTCACAGATTTGTGTAACCATCACCACTATTAACTCCAGAACACTTCATTACCCTCCAAAGAAACATCATCCTTACCCAACATCTGCCACACTCCCCAGTTGCCTTCATTTCCTCAGGCCTGGAAACCTCTGACTTATCAAACATTTCATATAAATGGAGTCATACACTATGTGGTCCTTGTGACTGACTTCTTTCACTTAAGATAATGTTTTCAAGGATCATCTATATGGTGACAGTTACTGCTACACCATTTCTTCTTGCCAACATGTATTTCCTTATATAGATACTGTATTTCATTTATGCATTCATCACTTAAATATTTGAGTTAATCCTACTTTTTTCCTTATGAGTAATGCTGTTATGAGCATTTGCATACAAGTTTTTGCATGCCATATTTTTCCTTTTGGTATATATCTAGAAGTGGAATTCTTAGGTTTGTATAGTAAAGATGCATTTTTTAGGGGCTGGAGAGATGGCTCAGCAGTTAAGAGCACTGACTGCTCTTGCAGAGGACCCGGGTTTGATTCCCAGCACCCACATGGCAGCTATGAACTGTCCTTAACTCCAGTTCCAGGGGAATCCAAAGCCCTCTTCTGACTTCTGAGGCATTGCACGACATGGGTGCACTCACATACATGCAGGCAATACACTCATACACATAAAATAAAAATAATAAATAAAATAGTTTTTTTTAAAAAGATGTATTTTTTAAAAAGATTTATTATTTTAAGAGTGCATGCATGTGTGCTTGTGTGTGTGTGTGTGTGTGTGTGTGTGTATGTGTGTGTGTGTGATGTGTGAAGGTACTTGTAGAGACCAGAGGAGGTCATCTGATTCTCTGGAGCTGGAGTTACAGGTGGTTGTGAGCCACCTGATGTGTGCACTGGGAACTGAATTTGAGTCTTCTACAAGAGCATTACCTACTCTCCACAACTGAACCATCTCTCTAGCCATGTAAAGTTTTTAAAATACAGAATTGTATAAATTAAAAATCATTCATATGGTTCTATATGGCTCCTAACATGCCCTGCCCACCAGGTGACCCAAGTACTTTAGTATTGAGGAGTACCTCCTTCTTTAGGCACACACCTGTATGACCCTTCTGTCTTCTTTTTAATAGTTTCCCCTTCTTTTTTTTTGGTCTTTTTGAGACAAGGTCTCCCTGTAGCCCCAGCTGTCCTGGAACTCACTATGTAAGCCAGGCTGGCTTTGAACTCACAGAGATCTGCCTGCCTCTGCCTCCCGAGTGCTGGGATTAAAGGTGTGTGCCACCACACCCGACTTTCTCCTTCCCTCTTCCCTCTTCTCTCCTCTTTCCCCCTTTTTTATTTTTCAGTAAAATTGGGAAAGAGGACTGAGGATGAACCAAACAGAGGAAACATCACAGTTGAGGGGCGCAGCTCCCCTGAAGACCAACTGCTATTGGTCTGGCTTAATTCTGCTGAGGGCAGAAGCCCATGGAGCAGAGAGGAAAGAGGGACAGTCAGGACCTCCATGACTCCCACCAGCCCCTACTTGTGCCTCTGCAGAAAATAATCACCACATCAAGCAAAGTCGATCCGTGCTGCAGTAGAGCTATTGGTCTCCATCACACCCTCTGCCCATTCCTGCCAGCACAGGGAGAGCTGGGAGTGAGGTTTGTAAATCAAAGTTGATATTAAGGGAAATGAAACCATTGTTTATATGTCATTATCAGCCATACCTGTTACATTTATCCTAAAATTGTTCCTGTAGCTATCTCTCTCACCAATTCTAATGATTCTTAGTTGCCTCTTGAACTTTCTAAGAATATGCTCCTATTTTTGACAGCTTCTGGGTTTCCTTTCTCATATTTTACTTCAGCTACTTTGCTTGTTTCACTAAAAAAAAATTCTCAGTTTTATCAGATTTATAACAAAATTAAGTAGCAATACCTTTTAGTCTGAGATGAAATTCTTTTATTTTATTTTGTATTTTATTTTATTATTTTATTTCATTTTATTTATTTATTTATTTATTTATTTAGTGTATGCATGTATTGCCTGTGTGTAGGTAAATGCACCCAGACCGTACAATGCCCCCAGAAGACAGAAGAGGCTGTCAGATCTCCTGGAACTGGAGATGAAATTCTTAAGTAACACAAACCACTAAATCTCATGATTTCTGCCTCATCAGGATCATGCCATCATAGTACATGAAACTGGGGGTGCTTAAGGAAAAGCATTTTATAATAAGATAAGATTACTTCAATATGCAAGTGCTTCCGGCACAAATGTTCTCACAGCCGTGATGAGGCCTTGCAAGCTTCTATCTCTGTATAGTTCCACTGGGAACGGGGCAGCACAAGCTTAGACCAACACAGGACTGTTGGATGAAAGGCACTTACCTATGTACACTCATGTTATTATGAAGACTTTTTTCTAAATGGTCAACAACTCAATAAAGCTTAGAAAGACAAACTGAAACATCTCCTCAAATTATGTGATAGTTTTAATTCCTGTATTACTTTTAGTGTGTGTTAAATCTTTGAGAAAATGTTTGTCTTTATATGTGAAACAGAGCAGGACATTGGCAAGTCATATGGAATATGGGCAATTCCTTGGTTTGTGGACATATCTCTTTGGTTGCAAGTATCTAGCATTCTTTCGTTCTATCCAACGAATGCCATAGCTGTCTTCTCAAGCATCATGATAGGTAAATGTACTCCTACATTCTCCTGTTGTTCACATATATGTGTCTTCTAGGATGTATGTACTTTGCTCATCAAGACCCAATGGAAACTATAAGATAATACTCCACTAGAAATAATGCTAAGCCACACATGCCTGTTATCAAGCACTTGTAATGGGAACACTTGACCTTTACATATGGTATTCTCTGTTGGTTTCTTTTCTCCTTATTTTTGTTTTGTTTTGTTTTTCTTCCACCACTGCACTCAACTTTCTGTTAGTTTCTGATGGATAATCTTTATCAAGTGAAGGAAGTTTTCTATTATTAGTTTTTAGTCATATTTGTTTCCAGGATATGAATCTTAATATTTACTAATACCTTCTTAGCACTGATTGAAACAAACTTGAAGTTAGATTCCTTTATTATTTTTTTAAATTTTATTTCTTTTTATTTTATGCATGTATGTAAATGTACCCATGTCATACAGTGCCTATGGAGGAAAGAAGATGGCATGGGATCACCTAGAACTGGAGTTATGGGCAGTTGTAAGCTATCATGAGGGTTCTGGGAACTGAAACTGGATCCTCTACAGTGGTCTTAACTGCTGAGCCATCTCTCTAACCTCTATTTATTTATTTAATTAATTTATTTAATTTAAAAAAATTTATGTGTATGAGTGTTTTGCCTGCATGTATGTAAGTGTGCCATATCCTACAGAGTCAGCTGAGGTCAGAAAAGGGCATCAGCTCCTTTGGAACTGGAGTTAAAGATAGTCATTAGCCACCATGTGGGTGCTGGGAATCAAACCCAGGTCCTCTGGAAGAGCAGCCAGTGCTCTTAACAGCTGAGTTATCTCTCCAGCCCCCAAAGTTTATCTGTTTATGTGAATCATTGTATTGCCTACATGAATATAAGTATATAAGTGCATCTGTATCATGCAATGCCTGCAGAGGCCAGAAGAAGGCATTGGATCCCCTGGAACTGGAGTTATACTTCACTGTTAGCCACCATGTGGATGCTGGGAACCCAAACCAGGTTCTCTGCAAGAACAGCCAGTGCTCTTAACTATTGAAGCATCTCACCAGCCCCTCCTTTATTTTTTAAAAAGATTTATTTTATTGTGTGTGTGTGTCCAAGTGTATGTGTATCGTGTATGTGCAGTTGCCCAAGGAGGCCAGAAGAGGGTGCCAGATTCTATGGAGCTGGAGTTACAGATGGTTGTGAGCTACCATATGAATGCTGGGAACTGAACCTGAGCCCTTTGCAGGGTCAGTGAGTGCTCTTAAACACTGAGCCATCTTTCTAGTGCCTATATCCTCTTACTCACAGAATGACTTATATTAATAGTCTTTTTTTTTTTTTTTTTTTTTTGTCTTTTTGAAGCAGGGTCTCCCTGTAGCCCCAGCTGTCCTGGAACTCACTATTGTAGACCAGGCTGGCCTTGAACTCACAGAGATCTGCCTGCCTCTGCCTCCTGAGTGCTGGGATTAAAGGTGTGCACCACCACACCTGGCTGACTGGGAAATTTTTAAAAATTGACTTAATGCACTTTTCACAGTTTTCCTTAACATTCTTTTTTTTTTTTAACATATTGTATTTTAAAACCTAATTTTAGGGATAATTTATATATATGAAATACATCTAAAATACACACCTTAATGTTTTTTCACAAATTTGTATTTCAAGTAATGGCCACCATGCTCAAGACACAGAATATATCTATCCTTTCTTATATGCCCTGTTAAAGTCAATCTCCCGCTATCTGTCTCCCTAGGCAACTATTAATTTAACTTTTGTCACTAAGATGAAATTGATTTTCTAGTTTCATATAAATAGAATCACATGGTATGTATTCTTGGGTCCAGCTTCTTTTGTTCAGCATGTTTGTGAGATTCATCCATGTTATATGTCAATCAATGTTGTGTGACAATGTGTGTCATATCAATGGGTCTTACCTTTTACTGATGATCAGCATTCCATTCTAAGAATATATCAGAATGTTTAATCTAATAGACATTTGGTTCATTTGCACTTGAATAAAGCTATTAAGACCATTCATGTATGAATCATTGAACAAATATGGGTTTTCACTTATCTAGGAGTGGAATGCTGGCCTATGCGGTATTTAGTTTGCATACAAAGAACTTTAAAGCTGCTTTTCAAAAAGGTTATACCATTTTATATTCCTCCACAACACTGATTAAGTCTGAATTCCTACTTTCAAGAGGTTAACAGCCACAGGATCGGCTTGGAATCCCCTCCTAGATTTTGCTTTTCTAGGGACTAGTGGGTACCTAGGTTTAAGGAAACGGAGAGGGAGAGAGTCAAGGAAGTTAATAGTGGGGTTACCCAGCAGCCCCCACTGAGAAGTATATCCTGGATAGGGTAACAACTTCTGTCTCTCTCTCTCTTTTTGAATAGACTTCTGTTTCTTTCGGATCATGGGTCAATGATTCCAAGTCCTCACACTGGGATTACCTCCAGCAAATGCTGAATAAAGAAAAATACTAATAGATCATAGAAAGAGGAAGTAGATAGGAAGGGCCCATAGTCACATGTGCTTGTCTCTGATAGGAGAGTCTCCTCAGCTACATTCTGTTTTCGATGTTTGTCAGAGAAAGGTGCCTTGAAGCTTAATGCCTTCCCTCCCCCAGCCCTTCACTGCACATCTCAGCCAAAGAGTAACCAGAAGTTCCATCAAAAAGGGGAAGAAAAACTAGGGGTAACTCTCCCTAGGCAGAGAAAGTACACATGAAACTAGGTTACAAGTAACACAGGACAGTGCAGCCAGCCTGGCAGACACTGCAGGGCCTGGCACTTCCAGCTGGTGGGCACATGGGCCAGACTCACTCCTGCGCAGCTGTGGGCTCTGCCTTACTAAGTCAGCCCAATCTACTCTCTTGTGGACCTAGGCTATGCTGTCTGACAACCTTGAGAAGGGCTTGCTTGCCTGGGCAGCAGAACTGTCAGCAGACAGCCTTCAGCTGTCACCCTTAAGAACTTACAGGGAATGAGCACATCTCAGATAACATTAAAAAAATGAAAAATGCAAAAGCAGATGGTCAAGAAGCAGGACGATGTCATTTCCTTTCTAGGAGCAACAGGTCTCTGGATGTGCTATCTTGTTAAGATCAAGATTTGTGAGACACAAAGGACAAGACTTTACTGAAGGGTCTCATTGAGAAATGCATCAAAAACAAAGGGTATGTGAATAACCTGAATGTCCAACAGCAGGACTGTTGAAATGAGAGCACACGCAGTCACTGAAAACTGAGAGCTGATGCAGTCACTAAAAACAGTGCTGAAGACAATTCACTCAACTGAATGGTGGTGCACAGTGCAGAAAGCAAGCACCTGAACTGCAAGGTACAAACACATTGTACCTTATCCCATTCCGCCTGATCCCATTCCTCCTCAGCATCCCATCCTCCTCATCCCATTCTTCCTGCATCCTGTGCGGATGAGAAGACCAGTACTAACCACAGAGTGTTGTGACAGGATTAAACTGATTAAGGTATTTAGTAAAGGGCCTGTAGATATTAGAAAGAACACCTGAAGATTATCCTCTAACCCCCACACTGGCATTGTGGCATACATCACACACACAAACACGTGCGCACGCGCACACAGACATAGACACAGACACACCCCCCCACACACCCAGGCACACAGAGATTTAAAATTTTTTAAATTTCTTTTGATTTACTTATATGTATGAGTGTTTTGCCTGCACATATGTAAGTGCACCATTGTCATGCAGTGCCCATGGAGGCATCAAATTCCCTGGAACTGGAGTTTCGCATGGTTGTTAGCCACCATGTGGGTGTGGGAATCTAACCTGGGTCCTCTGCAAGAGCAGCCAGAGCTCTTAACTGCTGAGTCATCGCTCCATTCCCAATAAAATATAATTTAAAAAATAAATGGGGGCTCGAGAGATGATGCAGCTGTTAAGAACACGGGTTGTTCTTGCAAAAGGACTGGGTTCGAATCCCAGCACCCATATGGCAGCTAACAACTGTCCATAACTCCAGTTCCAGGGGATCCAATGGCCTCTTCTGTCCTCCACGGGCATTGCATGACGTGGGTGCACTTACCTACATGCAGTCAAAACACTCATACACATTAAAAAAAAAAATTAAAAGAATGATCAAACAAGTCAACAATTATTCTTACCTAAACTGGAAGTGACCCAAATGGCCATCAACAGTAGTAATAAATAAAATATTAAAAAAATAAACAAGTACAGTAGTTCCCTTGTTACTATCATAACTTTGAAAAACTTTTAATTCTTTCACAATTTCTTAATTTTATTTATTATTATTGAATGTGTATATAATGCACACCTCCATGCATGTATGGACATCATGCCACAGTGCATTCATGCATGGAGGTCAGAGGACAACACTGAGGACTCAGTTCTCTCCTTCCACCTTTACATAGGTTCCAGGATAGAACTCAGGTTATGAGGC
The DNA here is from genome assembly GCF_000622305.1 of Nannospalax galili. Taxonomy (NCBI): domain Eukaryota; kingdom Metazoa; phylum Chordata; class Mammalia; order Rodentia; family Spalacidae; genus Nannospalax; species Nannospalax galili. Next base: position 3,216,475 of record NW_008337059.1, read on the forward strand.
TTGTAAGGTAAGCCCTTTACCCCCTGAGCTATCTCAGTAGCCCATCCTTCACAATTTTATACATACATATAGTGTACTTTGATCATACCCCACCCATTATCCTTGTTTAACCCATTTTCCTCTCCCATCAGACCCCTTCTTCCCAACCAAATCCCCTCCTAACTTTCATGTCTTTTTTGTGTGTGGCCCACTGTATTTAATTAGGGTTGCTTATTTGCATGATCATGGGTGAGAGATTATTTACTTAAGCAAAGGCAACTTGCCAGTGACTATATCACTGAGAAGTATGATTCCCCCTCCCTCAGCAATTGTTAACTGCTATAGCTCCTCAGCTAGGGGTATGGCCTCACTCACCCCTCCTCCATCCACGATAGAATGCTGATAGGCTCACTTTTGCATAGATTTTATGCAGGAAACCACAGCTGCTGTGTGTGCATTCATAGGTAAACAGTGATGTCATGTCCAGAAGACACCACATCACAGCTCTCCTTCCCATCCTCCGGTTCTTACATTCTTTCCATCTTGGATGAGATGTTCCCCAAGCCCTGAAGAAACTGATATAGAAGCTTCTGTTGAGAATTCAGATCCACCATTCTGACCCCTGGGGGTCATGTGTGGGTCCAACTTGTTCAGATTTTATGAAGATGCATAATTAAAGAACATATATCTGAAGGAGCAACTCACCATGAAACATTAATATTTCTTCAGTAAAACATGAATATTTATGCTAAATGGGGTAACTAAACACTACAAGTGGCGTCACAGACTGAATGAGGCAAAATAAATGTGTGAAAAACTTAAAAACGAAAACAGAAACAGTCTTGTATTTCCAGAAGTTTGTACCTTCTGGACTTGAAGATGAGGGACTGCAGATCTGGGTTCCTACAGGGGCCACGGGAACCCAGGCACTCTATTGTTACAGTGCTATTTCTGCCTCATAAGACTGTAGTCTTATTTTCCCTTTTAACTTAGCTGTGTTTAAATTTTTCTGCAATGAGTATTCATTCTTTTTTTACCTAAATTTCTGAAATTTTAATCTATGTAGATAATGGAACACGAATTTAACTCAAGTAGGAGATTGCATTACTCAGTGGACCTCAAAAAGATCAGAGTCAGCACTGGCTTCACAATTCGCCTTTGTGCCTTTCACGGAAGTATTTTTCTGGGGACTCAGGGAGAAATGAAGGGGAAGGAGTGGGTTTTCAAGTCATTTTCTTGTGTCTTTAACAGTCCCAGCCAACAAAATCATCACCCAGAAAGATCAAGCCTCCTAGATCCTTAACTCTTCAACCAATCTTGCTCTACCAAGTCTCATGATAAGGGTATATTGGTTTTATCTTAAAGACTAAAACAACAGGAACCGATTGGAAAAGAAACAGTAGAGGGCAGGGAAAAGTCAGAGCAGGCTGTGGACAGTGTTGACAGAATGAAGGAAAAAGATGAAAAGTGAGGTAAAGGTCTCTTCTGGCTTTGCCAGAGGGTCTTATGGGGGGGAAAAAAACCCTCAAAACAGGTGAGAGGGCAGGGATGGAGAAGCAGAGGGGATAAGCTGCTGCAAGAGCCAGGAAGGAGACAGTGTTGGGCAAAGCTGTGGTCAAACCATTGCAGCTCAGGAAAGGCCAAGAGACATGTCAGCATCAGGCAGGTGGGGCACCCAATGACTTCTAGAATCCGGGAAACATAAGTCCTTCCTGCTTGGCACTTAATAGTATGAGGAGGGCTATTACAGAGGTCTATCTATCATTTATTTTAAATCATCAGTCTTGCCGGACATGGGCTGGCTGATGGTTGGGAGACTTCCAGAGGATTAGACAGTCTTGGACAGGGAAGTTTCTCTAACCAAAGGAAATCACAGAAAGAGTTGGGAAGGACTTATAAAGAATCTATCTGAATCTTTTTGTGATTAGGTAAGTCAAGTGTGGACTTAAAGGTCACTGAAAGGTAGAAAAAAAGGTAGATGAGGAGGGCATTATGTACCCATAAAATTTACTGCCCTAGAGGCTGGGGAGATAGCTCAGTCCATAAAGTACTTGCCTTACAAGCATGAGAACCTGAGTTCAATCCCCAGACCCAGATGATAAATGAAGAGAAAAGAAATAAAAGAAAAGAAAAGAAAAGAAAAGAAAACAAACACAAACAAAAACTCAGGCAGGATAGTGTATACTTGCAATCCCAGTACATGGAGGCAGGTCAGGTAAATCCTTGTGGCTGATAGCCTGTATCAGCACAGTCATAAAGGAAGAAAATCTTACAGGGAAGGTTACAGGAGGACAGGTCCTTCCCAGCTTACAGAGGGTCTCCAGTGTCCCAGACAAATCCAGAACTGCCCTGGAGAGTCATTCAGATATGTCACTCAGGTAACAATCAATAGGGTAGCCCGTGTGGGAATCAGGGCCTACAAAAGACCAGCGAATGTCTGAATAAAAGAAAGCACCAAATAAAGAAGATTCCTTCTCCCTCCCCCTCCTCCCCCTCTCCCTCCCTTTTTCTGTGTATATATGATGTGGGATGAAGTAATAATTCTTTTTTTTCAGATTTATTTATTTAGCCCAGTGTGGTGGCACACTCCTTTAGTCCCAGCACTCAGAAAGCAGAAGCAGGTGGATCTCTGTGAGTTTGAGGCCAGCCTGATCTACACAGCGAGTTTCAGGCCAACCAGTGCTACACAGTGAGACCCTGTCTAAAAGGAAATGTATTTATTTTGTTTATGTGTGTGTGTGTATCCTGGTTTGTTTCTTCATGGCTGTGACAAAACACTCTGACCACTACCAACTTGGGGAGGAAAGGGTTTATTCAGCTTACATCTCCCAGGTCACAGTTCATCAGGGAGCCCAAGGTAGGAACTCAGGGCAGGAACCTGGAAGCAGAAACTGACGCACAGGCCATGGAGGAATGCTGCTTACTGGCTTGCTCCCCTGGCCCCTGCTCAGCCTAATTTCTTATGCAACACAGGCCCACCTGCCCAGGGGTGGCACCACCCACAGTGGGCTGGGCCCTCCCACATCACTCATCAAGAAGATGCCCCTCAGACATGGCCACAGGCCAGTCCAATAGAGGCAATTCCCCAACTGAGGCTTCCTCAACCCAGGTGTGTCAAGTTGACACTAAAGCTATCCAGCACAGTGTGCATATGTGTTGTATGCATATGATGCATGCATGTCTGTGTGTGTGTATGCATGTGCCTGTATGCTTGCCTGTGCTAGTGCTTGAAAGCTGGGAGAGGGCGTCAGGTGTCCCTTTTACCACTCTCCATCCATTCCTTTGAGGCAGAGTCTTTTCCAGAACCTGGGGCTCACATTTCCTCAGCTAGGCTGAAAGCCAGCAATCCCAGTGATACTTTTGTCTCCATGTCCCACCCCCCAGATGGGGCTGCAGGCATGCATGGAATGCACAGTTCCTTACAGGGTCCTAGGATCAAAACTCTAGTTTGCACGATTGTGCTGAGCCATGTTCCCAGCCCCCAATGGTGGGGAGCATGGTTCTTAGCTTAGGCCATGCAAGACCTGGAACCAAGGTGGCCTACAACTAAAACAGAAGTCTCTTCTGCATTTATAGGTCAAAGTCTCTTCATTTTGTCATTTTTATGATAAAAGTGGATTTTTTTCATTATGAAAGTCAAGAGAAAGTCATTCACAATCTCACTCCCACATGACTAGGTATAGTTTCTCCATTGTCTTTTTCTGAGTCTTTACTGTATATTATTATACCATTAGTATATTTGCAAATGTATATTGCATGTATTAAAGAATAATTATAGTTACTTATTATATTAACCTATTAGCTTATTACTTATTAACAAGGTTTCAAATGCTCACCAAGGCCAGACATTATTCAAACGCTTCACAGATACTGAACAGTCTGTTTTCAGAATAACTCTAGGAAGCACAGACATTATTGCCTCTATTTAACAATAAAAGAAACTGAGGAAAGAGAGGTAAAGGAATTTATCCCAGGTCACAAAAAGAGTGAGTGAGGGTATACTTTGGCTGTGGAGTCCAAATTTTTAGCCAACATATACACTACCCCATACATAGTTCACATTAAGATTTATCATTAGATATTATTATTGTTAAATATTCATCATTAGGGGACTGGAGGCTCAGTGGTTAAGAGCACTGACTGCTCTTGCAGAGGACCTGAGTTCGATTCCCAGCACCCACATGGCAGCTAACAACCATCTGTAACTACAGTTCCAGGGGATCTGATGTCCTCTTCTGTCCTCTATGGGTACTGCACAACATGGGTGCACTTACACACATGCAGGCAATACACTCATACCCATAAAATAAAAATAATAAGTAAAATATAAAAAATTCATCATTAAATAGTCCCATATTATAAAATATTTAAGGCTATTTCCTCACAACTTTTACATTTTTATTTACTTATTTTTATGTTATGTGTATGAGTGTTTTGCCTGCATGTGTATAAGTACACTTGCATGTGCAATGCTCAAGGAGGCTAGAATATGGTGTTGGAGCCTCTGGAACTAGATTTAGGGACAGTTGTGAGCAGCAAATGTGGGTGCTGGATCTGAGCCCAGGCCCTCTGTGAGAGCAGCCAGTGCCCTTAACCACTGAGCCATCTCTCCAGCCCTCCTCACAGCTAATTTTTTTGTAATTCTTTGGTTCTCCCAACATTTATTTATCATAGAACTGAAATATAAAAACCTATCCAAGCCTGGCGTGGTGGCACATGCCTTTAGTTCCAGCACTTGGAAGTCAGAGGCAGAGGCAGACGGATTGCCATGAGAGCTAGGCCAGCCTGGTCTACATAGTGAGTGCCAGGCTACGGTAGCTGGGGCTACAGGGAGACCCTGTCTCAAAAAGACAAAAAAAAAAAAAAATTCTATCCAGTTTAGTAGCAAATATGGTAAATCTAAATTTAGATTTAAATGTATGTGCTTGTTGCTTTATCTATATTTAAACTAAACTATGTATTTATCTAATACATCAACATGCCAGAGTATTCAACAAAGGAGCTGTGGTGCCAGGAGCTCCGCTCATTCCTGCCCTCTTCTCCAACTACCTCTTCCGTCCCTCTTTCCTAGTCTTCAAGCATTTAGTCATTTGTTTGGCCAATACTTTTTTTTTTTTTTTTAAATAACAGTTTATCCATGTCTTTATTCTGTGTGTGAAGGATGCGCTCACGCCACAGCATGTGTATGGAGGTCAGAGGACAACTTGCAGGAGTCGGTTCTCTCCTTCCACCACATGGGTACCTGGGATAGACACTGGTCATCAGGCTTGGTGGGCAGCCCCTTCACCTGCTGAGCCATCTTGTGAGCTCTGAAGCAGTTTTTTTACAAAGGCCTTATTCCCATTCACTAGAGTTACACCTTCATGTCTTAATCACCTCCTAAAATGTCTGCTTCATAAACCAGGTGAGGTGGCACGCATCTGTAATCCCAGCACTTGGGAAGGCTGAAGCAGGAGCTATATATATTCATGGCCATCCTGGATTGCCTTGCAAAATTCTTTCTCAAAAAGGCAGCAACAACCAAATAAGCAAACAAAAACTTTGTTATTGTTGTTTTGAGATTGGGTCTTACTCCACTCCAGGCTGACCCCGAACTCAAGCAATCCTCCTGCTTCAGTCTCCTGAGTGCAGGAAGTATAGGCCAGAGTCACTATGCCTGGCTCTTACTTTTATATTATGTGTATGAGTATTATGCCTGCATGTGTGTAAGTGCACCTGTGTCATGCAATGCCTGTGGAGGACAGAAGAGGGTGTCAGAGCCCTTGGAACTGGAGTTACAGATGGTTGTTAGCCACTTCAATTCATTCCTGCACTGGAAATCCCACTACACAAAAAGATAAGAAAATAAAAGGCATGCAGATTGGTAAAAAATAAGCAAAACAGTTTTTCTTCATAGATGACATGATTGTGCAGAAAGTCTCAGGAAGAGAGCAAAAATCCCTTTCCTTCCTGGGAATAATAAACTATTATAGCAAGATAACAAGGTAACATGGGGGCAAAAAAGGAAAAACAGGGCTGGAGAGATGGCTCAGCAGTTAAGAGCATAGACTGCTCATGTAGAGGACCTGAACTGGTTTACAGAATCCAGTCAGGCTACACAACCACCTGTAACCCCAACTCCAGGGCCCTCACACCCTCTTCTGGCCTTCACAGGCACCTGCACTCATGTGCACATACCCCCACACAGATACTCATAGATGCACATAGTTTAAAATAAAACCAACCTTTTTAAAAAAGAAAACAAGGAAATACTTAAGTTTAAATCTAATGAAAACTATAAAATCTATGTGAGAAAAACCATGAAACTCTGAAGAAAGAAATAGATGAAAATTTAAAGAAGTTTAAATAAAGGGATATATTCCATATTCATGAATCAAAAACTTTAACACTAAGGTATCAGTTCCTCCAAGCTTGATATATAGAGTCAGTTCAATCTCCATCAAAATTCCAGCAAGGAGGTGGAGAGATGGCTTGAGCACTGGCTGCTTTGGCAGAGGACTGGATTTGATTCCCAGCACCCACATGGTGGTTAACAACCATCCTTAATTCTGGTTCCAGGGGATCCAACATCCTCTTCTGACCTCCACAGGCATTGTATTTACACATATGCAGGCAATACACTTATACACATATAAAAAAAAGTTCCAGCAAGTTATTTTGTGGAAATGGACCCTAAAATTTATACCGAGAAATGAAAGACCCAAAATAGCCAGCTCAATAATGCAGAAGGAGGTTGGAGTGACCTAAGCTCACTGCTAAGCTCACTATAAAGCTATGGTCATCAGAATAGTGTGGAGTTGACAAGTGAACAGACAGCCACATCTATGGACAAGAATAGAATCCAAACATAGACCCAACACAATGACAAAGGACAAAGGACCAGTCAGTGAACAGAGGATATTTTTGAATAAACAGTGCTAGAAATTAAAAATTCATAGGGAAAAACAAACAAAATTCGCAAAGAACTAACTTAAATACAGGTCTTCCATCTTCTAAAAAAAACTAACTTTAAGGGACTGGAAAGATGGCTCAGTAAAGAGCATTTGCTGTTCTTGCAAAGACCCAGTTTCGGTTTCTAGCATCCACATGGCAGCTCACAGCTGTCAATAACTCCAGTTCTAGAGGATCTGACCCCTCTTCTGGCCACCACAGGAACTTCACTCATGGGTGCCCTTATATGGGCAAAACACTCATACACATAAAAATAAAGACCCAACTAAATTAAAATGGATCACAGATCAAAACAGAGTGTAAAACTATAAAAATCTTATAACATGGAGACTGGGGAGATGGCTCAGTGGGCAAGAGCACGTGCTCTGCAAGTATGAGAATTTAAGTTCAAATCCTCTGCACCCACATAAAAAACTGGGCATGTGTTTGTAACACCATTATTTCAGGGAGGAGACGGGGGAATCCTCAGAGCTTGCTGGCCAACTGGCCTAGATGAAATGGTAAACTTCCAGTTCAGTGAGAGACCCAGTCTCAAGACAACGAGGCCAAAAGTGATACTACTCTGGCCTCTGCATGCATTCACATAGGTACATGTACCCATACACTCACATGCATGCAACACACTCACTCACACACACACACACACACATACACACACACAAACACAAATTGTAATAAAAATTCTGCACTTGCCAGGTGTGATGACGCATGCCTTTAATCCTAGCACTTAGATAGCAGAGGTGGTTCAGATCTCTGTGAGATCAAGGCCAGACTGGTTTTCATAGTCTGTTCCAAGCCAGCTAAGGCTACAACAGGGAGACTCTATCTCAAAAAAGACCAAAAAGAGACTAGAGAGATGGTTCAGTGCTTAAGAACACTGGATGCTCTTGCAGAGGACCTGGGTTTGGCTCCTAGCACACACATAGCAGCTAACAACTGCCTATAACTCCAGTTCCTGAGGCTCCAACGTCCTCTTCTGTTCTCCATGGGCACTGCACTATGCAGGTGCACTTACACACATGCACACAAAACATTCATACCCATAAAATAAAAATAAAAAAAAATTTAAAAAGATTTCCCCCAAAATTCTACACCTCATTTTAAAACAACTCCCAATATAACTTAGAAGCAATTTTGATGTAGGAGGTGAAAATTTTGAAAATATAAAATATCGATGAAAGAAATTTAAGAAGATAGAAATAAATGAAAAGGTATTCTACGTTCATAGATTAGAAGGATTGAAAAAAATTCTAGAAATAAGAAGCAATCTGGGTCACCCTAGGACTGACTGAGAAGCAATCTGGGTCACCCTAGGACTGACTAGAACTGTTTAAATACAATACTAAGGCATGATTCCTGGAAGAAATAATTGGCAGTTGACAGCCTGGGCTTTGTTAAAACCCCAAACGATTTTTGACAAAGGTGCCAAAGACATGCGGTGGAAAAAAGGAACCAATTCAACAAATGATGCTGGCAAAACTGGATTTCCATCTGCAAAGAATAAAATCAGATCCATGTGTTTGACCCTGTACAAAAATCAACTCAAAGTAGATCAAAGACCTTAATTTAGAACTTGAAACACACAGGGCGTGGTGGTGCACACCTTTAATCCCAGCACTTGGGAGGCAGAGGTAGGTGGATCTCTGTGAGGTCAAGGCCAGCCTGGTCTACATAGTGAGTTCCAGGACAGCTGGGGCTACAGGGAGACCCTGTCTCAAAAAGACCAAAAAAAAAAAAAACAAAAAACACACACCCTGAAACGCTAAAACTGCTAGAGGAAAACCTTGGGAATGCACCTCAAGATACAGGTGTAGGCAAGACGCTCTAACAGCAGAGGAACTAGCCCCAGAATCAACAGATATGACTATGACTACATGAAATTAAAAAGTTTCCACACAGTGAAAGAAACTTTCAGCAGTGCAAACAGACAGGCACAGAATAGAGAAATCTTTACCAGGTAAATATCCAACAGGATTAGTATCTAGACTATACAAAGAACGGCAAAAACAAAACAAAAACAAAAACCCCGTCAATCAACAAATGGATTAATGAAATGAACAGACAATTCTCAAAGGAAGAAAAACAAATGGTCAGTATTAAAAAAAAAAAAAAAACTTCAATATCCATCCCTAGCCATCAGGGAAATGCAAATTAAAACTACTTTGACCTTTCTGCCTCCGCTGCCGCCATGGCGCCCGTGAAAAAGCTTGTGGTGAAGGGGGGTAAAAAAAAGAAGCAGGATTTACCAGAAGGGCAGATAGCAGGGAATGGATGGGGGTGCTGACAGCACAGTGGACAGTGACAGGGATAACAGAGTATGGAGGCTCTAGTGGGAGAGGAAGGCTGTCTACCTGACGAGTTTGTATTCATGCTCAGATGCTGAGGAGCTCAGAAGGTGGGTGACTGTGACCAGTGATAGTCATGTATATAGAGATTAGAAATGCATGTGAAAACGTCTCAATGTCAAGAGCCCTGAAATGAATTTTTCTGTATGAAACTGTGTGTTTTGACAACGCAGTGGAGATCTTTTTTAAACGTTGGAACCTCATTTAATTTTATGTCTTATAGAGTTTATAATGAGTAAAAGATTATATAAGCGTAATAATTCATCTGTAAACCTAGAAATGTACAGCCAATTTTGAAAGAGATGTACCCTAGCTCAGAAAAATGTTATTGAATAGGTTAATGCTGTTGTAATGAAATGCTTCTTTTAATTAAAAAAAAAAAAATTCATTAAACCTGTTAAAATCTAAAAAAAAAGAAGCAGGTTTTGAAGTTCACCCTCGACTGCACCCACCCTGTAGAAGACGGGATCATGGATGCTGCCAACTTTGAGCAGTTTCTCCAGGAGAGAATCAAAGTGAACGGGAAGGCTGGGAACCTCGGCGGAGGGGTCGTCACCATCGAAAGGAGCAAGAGCGAGATCACCGTCACCTCTGAGGTGGTGCCTTTTTCTGAAAGGTATTTGAAATATCTCACCAAAAAATATTTGAAGAATGATCTATGTGATTGGTTACAAGTAGTAGCTAACAGCAGAGAGAGCTGTGAATTACGGATTACTTCCAGATTAACCAGGATGAAGAGGAGGAGGAGGATGAGGATTAAAACGCATTGATCTGGAATATTTTTTATGAATTCATGAATAAAATTTAGGAACAACAAAAAAAAAAAAACCAAAAAACTACTTTGAGATAGCACTACACAGGCCAGAATGGCTAACATTAAGACAAATGACCAGAAATGCTGGAGGTGGGGGGAGATGTGGAGAGAGGAAAAAATTTTATTCACTGCTGGTGGGAGTGCTATCTAGTACAGACACTATGGAAATCAATATGGATATTTCTCAAAAATTAAAAATAAGTGCCATATGCCTCAGTTACACCACTCTGGAGACTATACCCCAAGGCCTTCACATCCTACCTCAAGATACTTGTTATTAAGCTTTATTTACAATAGTAAGGAAATGGAACAGGCCTACATGTCCATCAATAGATGAAGGGATAATGAAAACATGGCACATATACACAGTGAAATTTTATTTAGCAGTTAAAAAGAAAAGAAATTTTCAGGAAAATGGATGGATCTGGAAAGTATAATATTAAGCAAGGTAACCCAAACCCAGGAAGACAAAAATTGCATACTGTCTCTCATATGTAGCTCCTAGCCTATAATGTATATGTATATACATAAACATATATAGTATTATATAGTATATATGCATATACATATATGCATGTGGATCTATGGGTATAGATGATATGGGCACAATTGTGGGTAAAGCTTAAAAAACTAGAAAGGAGAACAAGAAAGGGTAAAAGTACATGATCAAGAAGGTCAGGAGTGAGCAAAAGTTTACATGGGACATAAAAGAGGAAGAGAGACTGGGGGCTACAAGGAGGTATCAGGGGCAGGGGTAGGGGAGATGAGGGGAAGGAGAATCTACCAAATACACTTTGTTTTAAAACACCTTAATAATATCCAAATACCTTGCATGCTAATTTAAAAAATTTTAAAAACACCCCAAATTTCTGTTCTGCATAAAATACCATTCAAAGAATGAAGAGTTAAGCCATAAATTGGAAGAAAACATTTATAAAATATATAACCGTGTTCAAAATATACAAAGAACTCTTAAAACTCAATGATAGAAAATGAACTCAATTTAAAAAATGGAAAAAAAGACCTGAAAAGATATCCCACCAAGATTTCACGGATGTCAAATAAGTATATGGTGATATTTCAATATTGTACATCAATAAGAAACACCAAACAGCATTGAAATATTGCTGCAAAACTACTAGGATGGCCCAAATCCAAAGGCTGACAACAGCGGTCGCTGATGAAGCTGTAGAACAAAAGGAACTCTCCTTTCCTGCTGAGGAAGACAAGATGGTTCAGTTGCTTTGGAAGACTGGCTTGGCAGTTTCTTACAAAGATAAACAAAAGTTTGCCATATAATCCAGCAATTGTGCTCCTAGGTACTTGTCCTATTGAGTTGAAATTATGTCTAATAAAAACCTTCACATGAATGTTCACAGGAGTGAATCACAATTGCCAAATACTGGAAGCAATCAAGATGCTCTTTAATGGGTAAACGGATAAACAAACTGTGGTATATCCATGCAATAGAATGCTACTGGGCTTTAAAAAGTAGTGTGTTCCTTAAGCTATGGAAAGACTTGGGGGAATCAGAAACACATATTGCTAAGTGATAGGGGCCAGCAGGAAAAGGTTATCAGTTGTTTTGCCAGGAGTTCGGGGAGTGTTGGGGGAGATGGAGATGGGAAACTCTGAGTTTTTATGTGCTGAAATGATTGTTAGATATAGTAATGGCAGACATATATCAAAACACACTGATGCGTCCAATGATGAATGAACCTTAATGGAAACCATGGACTTCAGTTAATGGTAGTGTATCAGTATTGGTTTACTAATTGTATCAGATGTACTACACTAATGCAAGATGCTGACAATAAGGGAGAGTGTGTATGTGTGGGGAGCCTGGGCTAGAGGAGAGGGGAGTGTATGATAAAAGTGCTTTTTAAAAAACCCTATTTATTAAAAAAAAAAGGGGGCTTAGAGGGTAGCTCAGTGATAGGATACTTTCTAGCATGTATATGACCTGAAGTTGAGCACTGAAAATAAAAATAAACCAACAAGGCAGGCATGGTGGTTGGTACACATCTTAGTCCCAGAACTTTGGAGGCAGAGGCGGGTGGATCTCTATGAGATACAGGTTAGCCTGGCCTACATAGCAAGTTCCGGGCCAGCTGGGACTATAGGGAAACCCTGTCTCAAAACAAACGAACAAACAACAAACAAACCCCAACAAAAATCTGTAGGTATTTGAGAATAGTCCATCAACAACAATAAAAAGAATGGGGCTGGGGGTAGAAGACCTCACCAACTAGATGTAGCTGGAACTAACTAGCTATTCAATATCAAATGGCTAAAGGACTTTGTCACTTCCATTTCAGATAAGAGTATAAAATTCTATTAGGTGAAAAGTTCAGAAAAGTTTTTATAATTATCAGAGAGCTAGAATGTGCCTCTGTCCCTCCCTTACTCTATTTGCTCCTACTTGGAATAAGGGATATGACTGGAGGTTTAGCAGCCACCTCAGCACATGAAGAACATTCTAAGATGAAGGTAAAAACCATTGATAAGGGTGGCTGAGCCTGGGTTCCTGATGAGCATGGTGCCTCAATGCCAACCGTGGGATTCCTATGTAAGGCTCTTTACGTGAAAGAAAGAACCTTATTCTGATTTAAATTTCTGTTGTTTGTATCTGTATTGTTAGCAAAACTTACTTCCAATCTATTATGATAAAACTGTAAGTACAGCATGGGAAGAAACAATCCAAGCAGGACTTAGTAAAGAGTCTAAAAAGAAATTCAATTTGGAACTTAACATAAATAAAAATGGCATTTTATTTGGAGGGGGAAAGATGCTAATGGTAGCAGCTCTCCATCTGGAAGAGAACACAGTGATACTCTACCCCACTTCCTACATAAAAATAAACTCCAGATGGATTAGAAGTCTCAATGTGAAAAATAAAAATATTAGATACAAATTGAGGAATTATTTATAAAATTTTAAAGAGGTCTCTAAAGGAGAAGATGAAACTCAGAAGCCCCAAGAGCACCATCTGAAAATAACAGTCACATATCATCTCCGACACGTGTTACATATAGTGAGAGAAACTACAAGTCAAAGGGCAGATGATGAACCTGATACTTCAAATATAGGGGATACACGGTAAAAGTTGCTAGTGTGCTTCAACTCCTGCACACTAATAATACTCACTGAAAAGACAACACAATTAAAATGCAGCTGAGCACATCAACAGATACTTCCAGAAAATAAAAGCAAATCACAGGCAAGATTCTCAGCCTCACAGATATTCAAAGAAACAAAGAAATGCCAATTAGCACAAAAACGAATCAAGCATTTTAATAGGATATCTTTTATCTATTCTTTGAAAACTTCATACATATGAACAACGTATCTTGATCATATCCCCCTCCTCCCTCCTGCACTAAACATCCCACTTCCCCTTCATGTCCTTTCCTTTTATTTTCTTTGCAACTCACTAGGTCCATTAGTGCTACCAGTTGGAATGTTGACTGATCCTGTTGGCTTGATCGTGTGCAGGCCTTGTGTGGGAAACCACAACTGCAGTGAGTTCATAACTGCAATGGCCACGTCATACCCAGAAGACAGTATTCCATAGCATCTTTTGTGTCATCTTAGGACTGAGCACTCAACAGTCACTTATTCTTAGCACTTGACCAGTTATGAGTCTGCACTGACTGCTGCCCACTGCAGAGGGAAGCTTCTCTGACCAAAGCTGAGGGCAGCACTAATCTATGGGTATAAGTACAAATATTTAGAAGGCTGTTTGACAACATGACCATTTAGCAAGACAGCAGTAGTACGATCACCCCTAGAACTTATGTCCTCCTGAGTCACGCGTGGGCCTTTGATCAGGCTTATAATTGCAGGCATGAATCTTCCTGTGGATCAGGCCTCAAGGGCAATCCATAAGCAGTTAGTTGCCCCCAACAGTTTGTGCTACTGTTACACCAGTGGGCACATCTTACCTCACAGGCCCAGTATCGTAGCATGCAGGGTTCGCCACTGGGTAACACTGTTGATGGCTTTTCTCTGCTGCAGCCTGCAGCTTCCAGCTCTATGAGAGCTAGCCAGCAGGGATAAATTCCAGCTTGATTTCCCTATGTCCCACAGCAAAATGTGTGGTGTCTTCAGCAATAGGGTCTTACCCTTTAGTTCTGGTGGGCAACCAAAAGCAATGGCAATAGCCTGTGTGTTCTTTTGGGGGAGCTGCCCTGACCACTAGCTTGTAGATAGGTAACCTGTACCTGGCACTGAGATTTTCATTTAATAACCTGTGTCTTTTTGGGGAAGTGTTGTCCATCCATCCAAAGTATCCATGTTTAAACTCCTTTCTTTTTAAATTATATTTTAAGTTTAGCTTACAGAGTAGTGGGATTCCATAAGGGTTTTTTTTTTTTTAAATACATTTTTAGTTTTGGTTAGCTATCCCCAACCCTTCCTTTCCTGTCCCTCTAGCATTTTCTGTCCATCAGATTGACCAAAAGGAAAAAGGTTGGTGACACATTGATATGGTATGGAATTCAAATTTCGACAGCCTACTCGAAAGGATTATATTAAGAAGTGATTTTAGCTGGGCGTGGTGGCACACACCTTTAATCCCAGCACTTGGGAGGCA
>NW_008337059.1:3231290-3314309 GCF_000622305.1 Nannospalax galili
GGGTGCTACAGGAAGACCCTGTCTCAAAAAGACCAAAAAAAAAAAGAAGTGATTTTAAAGGCACACACCCATTTGGTTCAACAGTATCACTTTGTGTAAACTATCCCACAGAAAGTAGATCACCACCTCAAAAGGTGATACATTCAAGGGAATGTACTGAAACATGGTTTTGCAGTGGCAAAGTGATATCTCTAACCCAAAGCAGAAGAACTTAATTTCTATTGGTGCACTCTTTCAAAAGAGTGAGTATCTATGTCTGCATTGGCCTAGAAGCATGAATTTCTTTTTTCACCAAGACAGGCTGTCATACATCCCAGGATAGTCTTAAATTCCCTATGTAGCTGAGGCTGACCTGGAACTTCTGATCTTCCTGTTCTCACTTCCCAAAGTGCTAAGTTTACAAACATGTTCCACCACACCTGGTTTATGTGGTGCTGGGGATTGAAGCCAAGACCTCATGCATGCTAGACAAACACTCTAACAACTAGGTACGTTCCCCAGCCCCCGCTGTTTTTCTTGAGTGTCCACTTGAGAATTGCGCTTACTTAAACAGCAAGCAACTTGCATTTCATCTGTATATAAGGAATCACTCATGAATCTTGACTTAGTTGGTCTTGTATTTCTAACTTAACTCTACTTTTGGTTTATCATTCCTTAACTGGCACCTGATGTGCTAGCCAGCTAGCCTATCTCTTTAGTGGGCTCAAGATGTGAGTGAATGAATGCTTTTGATGGTGGAAGAGCTGCCAGGCTGCAGTATACACTCTGGGAGGAATGAGCAAACAACTGCCTGAAGGTCCTGAAGAGCAAGTAAAGGCAGGCAGACAGTGGCTGAGGAGACACTTGGGGCAGGGGTGGGGATCACATTGGACTTCTCCATTTCCCAGATTTTGCCAAGTTCTGGGCCTGAGAGGCAGCTGAGATTCAGAATGAGCTGACACAATCTTCTTGTCTAGAAGAATCAAAGAATGCTATATCTAGAAAGGAAGGTCATCTCTGGCAGGATCCAGAAAGAGAGGGTAGCTACAGACTGCTTAAGTGCAGCCCAATTCCAACCTCCCAACCGCAGAACCATTCTTATGCAGGGTAGGTTGCAAGAGGCCTTTAAAGACTACAAGAACTTGGCAGAAAGCTCTGCCACACACCATAGTGGGGAATAACTGGGGGTTGAGTCCAGCCAAAACAACCATCTGCTTAAAGAATCTTCAAGTTCACTCATCATGCCAAGGGAATCCATTGTTACCCAGAAGCCATCTTGTATAACTGTCACCATACCCAACAACCAAAGGATATGTATTCTTTTCATATGCACATTCACTGAGGTAGATGATAAGCTGGACCATAGATATTGATACATTTGAAAAGTCAGAAGCACAGTCTGCTTTCTGATCATAATGGAATGAAGTTAGAAATCAATACCAGTCACCTTTCTTTTAAAAATCTGAATGTTTGGAGATTGACTTGCTTTTAAATAAATAACCCATGGCTCAAAGAAGTAATCACAAGGGACATTGGAAAATATTAGAACCCAAAGGACAAAGGGGGAAATAATAAAGATGAGTGAAGTCAATGAAATAGATCACCATAGAAAAATTAACAAAACTGAAAGTTGGGTTTTGGCAAGGTAAATAAAGCACATAAACAACTATGTAGGCTGGTAGAAGCCGAAGGGGGCGGGGAGGGAGAACAAATTATCAATATCTGAAATGAAAGAGGAACCATCATTACAGATCTTACAGACATAAAAAGGAATATTGTAAGTAGCCTCAAGTCAGTAAACCTGAAAAGCCTCAGATAAAACAGACAAATTTGTGAGACAATATTTGTCAACAAATTGGCACAAGATGAAATGTAAAATCTGAGTAGTTTCGTATCTATTGAAGAAGTTGGGATTGCTCGTGAGGTCTAATACTAATAGAGAAACATCAGCTTGGATAGTTTTGCTGCTTATTTCTATCAGAAATATAAGAAAGAAATAACATTGGTCTTTGTCTATCAGAAAATAGAGGCAAAGGAATTCTCTAAGATTATTTTATGGATCCAGATTAATCTCGATACCAAACACTGACAAAAGACATCAAAGAAAAGAAATTTATGGAATATCCCTGTGATGGCTAATCTCAATTGTCAACTTAACAAGATCTGTAATCTTCTAGGGAGACAAGCCTCTGGGCTGGCCTGTGTGGGATTATCTAGATTAGGTTAATTGATGTTGGAAGACCTGCCTACTGTGGGTGGCAGCATTCCCTGGGTTGCCGGTCCTGAACTGAATAAAAAGAAGGAGGTGCGCGAGCTAAGCACAGCATTTATTGCTCTCTGCTTCCGGACTGCAGACACGATGAGACCAGTGGCCCCAAGCTTCTGCCACCACGATTTCCCTGCTTTAGAGGACTGTATTATTAACCAGTGAGGCAAAATAAAGCCTCCTTTTCTTAAGTCATCTTTGTCAAGTAGTTTGTCACAGCAACAAGACAAGTAACTAAAACATCTAGGCCCCCATCAGCCCAGATGCAAAAATCCTTAAGGAAATATCAGTAATCTGTACAAAGAACCATTTGTCATAATCAAGTAAGACTTATGAGAGGTTCAAGATTGGGTGTCTTCTGGAAGCTAGTGATAGATTTATTTAGGAAAATAAAACCCTTACAGAGTCAAATCATAGTATAAAGAAAAGAATGTACTAGTAGGTAAAAGTAGCTAGTCAGATTCAGGAAAAAAAATAAATCAGATGAGGAATCAGACTGGGAATGCCAGCCCTCGTTCTGCCTCTGACTTGAAGTATGAGAAAGGTCATTTTTGGCCTTGGCCTTAGTTTCCACATGTCAACTAATGTCTCTTAAGATCTAACCTTACTCAAATACTCTAAGCATCTGGGGCCAAGTACTCCTGAATTTTTATCACAGCTGACCAGACTTTCTGCTTCAGCACTTCAAAAGGCAGAAGTAGAATGTGTGTAAGATATGCTTCATGCACGAGTGCAGGGACCATCTGCACATGACTGGAAGGGCTGAGGATTCACCAGGGCCCCAACTGAGAGAACCCACATAGCCTCAGTAAGTACTTTTAAATGAACTCTCTGGAAGGTATACACTATATCATCATCCTATGCCTCAGACTGACATAGGATTGGACTGTAGTTCTGAGGCCTGCTGAATGACCCTGGGAGAGTATTTCACATCACTGACTCAGAGCATCCTCACCTGTGGAAATAACACCCACAAGGAGGATTATTGTGAGCATCAAACAAGACATCACAGGAAGGTTCATGCATTATAGTTGGTGCTCATCAAGAGTTGGTTCCCATTCATGTATCATGTTGTATCCCATTCATGGCCACGTAACAGTCAAATACTCCAACAATCACAACCCAAACACAATAGAGATGCACTGATCTCTCTTATGGCAAAAAAGTCTGAAGTGGGAAGCTTGGAGCTTCTTAGGAAACTCCGCGGTTAATAGATATCCTAATTTCATTTCTGTTGCTACAATAAAATGCCCAGACAAAAAGCAACTTAGAGGAGAAAAGATTTGTTTTGTCTCACAATTCCAGGTTATAGTGGGGAGACCAAGGCAGTAGAGACTTGGGAAACAGCTAGGTCAAGGGCACAGAGAAGAATGTATGCATGCTTTAGCTCAGCACCCTTTCTGCACTTATACAGTCCAGGATCCCCTGCTTTAGGGAATGATGCTGCCCACTGTAGACTGGATCTTTTCACATCAGTTAACATAAACAAGATAACCCCCCACAGATATGCCCACAGGCTGATCTGATCTACACAATCCTTCATTGAGACTCTCTTCCCAGGCGATTCTAGTCTGTGTCAAGTTGGTAATTAAAACTATCACAGTAGGAAGTCAGCCTCTGCTCATCTTCCAGTAGTACCATCCTTAGTGTATGGCTTTATCCACATGATGACTTCATGTTTCAAGAATACTACTGGATCTCTAACCATCTCATTTACATTCCAAGTAGGAGCTAATAAAATAGTATAAAGGAAAAAAAGGTATCTGCCAGCAGAGTTAAACTTCTTATAAAGAACTTTCCTAGAGAGTCCACACTGAACATCTTTCATTTGTATCTTGTTGCCCTCTGCGAATTTGCAAGAGGGGCTGGAGAGTGGGGTCTTTTAGTGGGGCACATTGCTACCCCCAAATAAAATTGGAATTCAGCTACTAAGAAACAAAGAGAGAATGGATATTAGGTGAGCAACCAGCAATCCCTATGGCACTCTTTTTCTACATTCCTAATGTCACTTCTGTTTGGGGATTGTGGCAGCAACACAGGACATCTGACAGGCTTTGGAACTGCAACCCAGGGCAAAGCAGGAAGCTCTTGAGCAATGAGGGGATTCAAATTCATAGTCCAGATTTAATACTCATTGATCAAATGACAATGATTCAGGATAATTACCTTATTGGGCCCAAACAGCAGATGCCTAGTACCCTGTGTCTTTGAACTTGCACCCCAGGCCTGGAAATGGCATTGCTACTGCTTAAAATGCTCCACAGAGGAGCCTCTGAGCTGAGACAGGACCTTCAGGGAGAGTAGCCACTTTGGTGCATGAAGAAGATGATTGTATTCTTACAGGTGAGGCTTCTTGTGATTTTGTAAAAAAAAAATCTTATTTAATATTCATACATGCATGTAATATCTTGATCAAATCCACCCTCTTTTCTTCCTCTGTCCTTCCCACCACTGTTCCTCTCAACTTCATGTGCTCTCCTTTGCCGGGCGAGGTGGCGCACGTCTGTACTCCTGGCACTTGGGATGCAGAGGCAGGCAGATCTCTGTGAGTTCAAGGCCAGCCTGGTCTACATAGTGAGTTCTAGGACAGCTCAGGCTACAGGGAGACTCTGTCTCAAAAAGACAAAAAAAAATCTTTTAAATACCCACTGAATCCATTCAGTGCTGTCTGTATGTGTGTCTATTGGAACATGGGTAGCCTCTCAGGGCCTGTATTCCTGAGGAGAACTCCCTCCCCCACCAGCCATCAACTGACAATAGCTCTTCATATCGGGTGGGGCTTCATTAGTCCCTCCCCCATCCACGCTGGGAGTTTGGCTGGCTTGATCTTGTGCAAGTCTTGTGCATGCTGTTCCACCTGCTCTGCATTCATGTGTGCACTTTCATGTCCAGAAAATACTATTTTGCTACAGGCCTCAATGCCCCCTGGCTTTTGCAAATCTTTCCACCTTTTCTAAGTGATCCCTCTACCTTGGGATGAGGAAGCATGATATAGATGTCCCATTTAGAGCTGAGAATGCCACAGTCTTTTGTTCTCTGCACTTTGGCCAGTTTTGGGTCTCTTATGTAAAAAGAAGCTTTTTTGAAAGGGGTTTGAGAGATGCACTAACCTGTGGGTATAAAGATAAGAACTTAGGGGGAAGTTTATTAATTATGACCATTTAGTGGAATAATAGCGATAGGTTCTCCCTTAGGGTCTATGACCTAGCCAGCCATGGTTTTGGCCCAGTTAATAGTACCAGACATGAGTTCCACCTTGTGAAGTGGGCTTTAAATCCAATTAGAAAGTGCTTAATCACCCCTATAACATTCATGCCACTATTGTACCAGTGGGTAGATCTTGCCAGGCCAGTAGTTATTGTAGCTCTCTGGGTTCACAACTGGATAAGACTGTTGAATTTTGTTTCCTAGTTGCATGCATAGAACCTTCCAGCACTATAAAAGCTAGCCAGAAGGAATGAAGCTTCAAGGTTGGTACCAGCTTGATTTTTCCATATCCTATGATTCAGGCATGTGGTATTAGTGGTGTCTTACCATCAAGTTCTAGAACGTAACCAAGAGCAATGGCAATAGCCTATATTGTTTTGGGGACCTATGGGATCCCACTGGCCAACAGCGTGAAAAGAGGTAACCCATACCTGACAACGGGCATTTTGATAGCCTGTGGTATCTGGGGGAGACATTATTCCCCCACTCTGTTATAGGGTAACTCCATTTAAACCCCTTCATATATTTTTTTTTAGGAAATAGGCTTCTAGTCTTCATTTGCAAAGCTACTTGCTCCTGAAATGTTAGAAATATTCTGCAGTTGCCTGCACTAGGTTTTAATATAATGGATGCCCTGTTGGGTCAGGCTTAAACTGTCTGGAGCAGGTAGAAGGGGCAGTAGTCTTTATCAATCCAGAGTGTTTACCAGGAAAAACCAGGAATCTCTTCCCCAACCTGCCCATCCCATGTCATCCTATCTGCATGCTTTCTACCTGATGGTATATACAGTCTCCTTGGACTCTGAAACAATGTTAAGACTAAGACCTTCAGATGAAGGTGGTGGGGCCTGAGGCAGGTCACTTAAACTGTACATTTTCACCTCCCCTGGAAAGTGAGCCACTTGGATTTGGTGATTTAAAAACAAATAACCAACACAGTTGAAGTTCTACTGTGTGCTGTGCCCCATGCTAGATACTGGAAATGGGGTGTGAAGAGACAGAGACCCGCCTCCAAGGAGCTGCCAAGTTCAGAGCATGGAAGGGTGGAAGGGGAGGTAGGCAGAGAGAGAGGCATGCGAGGCAAGCACCCATTCCCAGGTGGCTCTTTCCTGAGAGAGTTGGACACTTCAGGGATGGCAGAGAGAGCCCACAGGTAACAGAGCTTCTGCCATGCCCACTTGCCATGGAAATGATGCTGGCACAGGCTTGTGGTGACTTATTGGGCCCTTCAGTCTATAGGAGGTCTACCATGCATTTATACTTGAGTGTAGGAGCTCTTGAACCACAGTGGTTGGGTTCAAATAGCCCTGTGTGTACCTGTGGACAGAAGTTCTTAACCTCTTGATCTGCAGAGATATACTATCAATACCAGTCTCATTGGAAAGCTAAGAGAATTAGGCTGGAGTAAGACCACCCACTGCAGCATGCTCCTTCACCTCCACCTTTTGCCCAGCAAAGACCCCACTCCCTAGGACTGAGATTTCAAAAATAATATCCTGATGTAAGGAATAGGAGTTTCTCTCTCTTTGCCCTATGTGCCACCTCTGGCTCTCCTGTTTGCCATGTCAAACTGGACTGGCAGGCAACAGCTAGGTTTGAGTTCCTTATCCTTCTACAAGCCTACATGGTGGGCTCTTTGGAGGGCAGTTGCATTCCTCTCCCAGGCCACATTCTGCAACCACAGATGTGCAAAACTGGAGACGCTACATCCCCCAACTTGATCCTATCCACTAGAGGAAAGAGGATCAGGTTACATTCCCTTCCACCCAGGGAATATTGGCTTCTGGGTCCTCTTCCCAGCCAAATTCCAGGGGTCAGTGTTGCTCTACAGTGTGACGAATGTGGCCAGCTGACTCAGTGCCTGAGTGTACCCACAGCTGGCAGATGACTTTAACTTTTGGAGCAAGTGTAGGAATATCTTTTAGGTTAAAAGTTGTCCAGATCCTCATAGTTAGAAGTCAGGAAAGGGCCCTTACTTCCTAATAAGGGACCAGCAGGAAGGGAGGACCACACATCTGAAATGGGGACATCAGGGACTTGGCAGGGACACCAGTGGAAATTATTCCAACAGAAAGTGCAGGCCAGCTAGGTCCAAAGGCCTGTGAAACATGAGAGAGGCTTCTAGCCAAGGTAGGAGGTAGAAAGTCAGTGTTTGAGCCTGGCATCATCTGACCTGGGATCCCCTCACCATCCACACCAGGAAGTAGAAGACTTTGAGGGTCACTGTTTGCCCCCTCGGTGTTTAGTGAAGGATTCAGGTAAAGAATTCAGGGCCCGTCTTTAAACTAGATTTCTGTCCCCATCACACATCCCTCTTCTCTGCCTTTTTTCCACTAGTCCAGGTTGACACTTGGATGTTGGTTACTATGACAGTAATGACTTGTTCTATCTGATGGCATTCTCCCAGAGTCTCACAGTGATGCCCACCACTGCCAACCTTGCCCCCAAAGACCTCCACAGGGTGGAAGGAGAGAACAGAATCCTGCAGTTAGCCTCTGACCTCTCTATGTGCCCCGAGACATACACATGCATATACTCATCCCAAAACAAATAAATGAAAATGTAATAAAAAAAAATTTTTTTTTAAGTGGAGGGTGTCAGAAGAGAGCCAAAAGGAAATGATGATCAAAAGGCCTGGCAATAACTTACATCCATCTACCAAATAAGACTATTTAACGCCAGTGTGCGCTCAGGGGACCAGATCCAAGGAGCTGCAGAAGGGTCACAGGAGGGCACCCAAGGGCAACGCCAACCCCCAAAGCCAGGTGCCCCTCCATCCCCTTGTCCAGGCCCTCCCCCTTTCTTGGGGCGGCGTCTCAGGGACAAGCCCTAAGGGGTGAGGTGATTGGGACAGTTGTGCTATACATGGTATCAGGTCCCAGAGACCCTCCAGCCCTGCCCGCCTCTTTTCCCTCCTCCAGTGCCCCACCTCGGGGGCCCTCTTTTGGCAGCCAGCGGAGTAGCGGCCTGCTTTCCCAAGGCGTTGGAACACTTGGTGCGAACCGACGGCCGTGTGGGGAGCCGTCGGGCCTGCGTGGGCTTCTCACTTCCCCTCCCCAACGGCCGCGCGTGCAGGTGCCACGCCAAGTCCCGCAGGCGGGGCGGACCCTGTGGACACGCCCCCGCGGCGAGTCCCTGATGCCCCGCGAGAGGAAGCGTCAGAGTCACAGCTGTCCTGCAACGAGCCGGGCTCCCCTCCCTCCCCCCGCCAGGGACGCCGCCCGCCGCGATTGCGGGCACCGGGCACCGGGCGCCGACCGGCCGGGGATGCGAACTGTGCCCGCGGCGGCATGGCAGCCTCAGGTGGGTAGCAGGCGCGGCTCCCAGCTCCGGGCTCGCGCACTCTGGTCCCCCAGACGCCTCTGATGCCATCCAGCGCTTCTCTGCGTCTTCGGTGCAATGAGCTTGGGTTCTTTCAGGTCTTTTCTCTGTTCCCTGTTGCAATCTTGCTCTCCGAACTTTTTAACGTTTCCTCTAACCAGCCTGTGCGCGATTCTTTCCAGCGCCAGCCTGGGCCTCGCCCTCGACCCCAGCTTCTGAGTCTCCCTTTCTCCCTCCTACTCTCATTGGAGTTTGTCCTTTCTAACTCTCTGTGGTCTAACTTTGTGGCCCCCTCTCCCCCGATCTCTTAGGGTCTGTTCGATCAATAGGGGGCGCTCAGGCAGTCCTAGGTAGACCTGGGAGATCAGAAGGGCCAGCTTCGTCCTCCACCGGGTTTGTCTTTCCTCTTTGGAATTTTGCTTAAAATACTAAACACACTGTTCTTTTTATCGTTATCTTTCCCATGTTCTCTGTGGAACTTTGGGGCCTAGATGACTGATGGGCAAATCTACATATCAGAAGTTGCCATGGGTCTTTTCTGGCTGGTCTTGGATCCTTTTGGGCTCATGGATGTGTATATGTATATACTTGGCAAGTTCTTGCTCACTGAGGTCCAGCACAAACCAACTAATGATATTGACAGACATCTAAGGAGCCCTGACTCTACACCCCAATGCACACTAGTCTATACCTGTTGTGTTCTTGGTGGTCAGCAGGTCAGCCTGGTCTCTGTTCACCACAAGTTTTTGGTGGTGTGCAAGAAAGCAGTAAGTAATCAGGGACTCCATAGATGAGAAGAGAGACAGTCACGGTTTTTGGGTGGACTTATTTGTATTTTCCAGCTCAATTCATGATTTCTCCAGATCTACCAAGGTCTAGCTTGAGGTCACATGGTGCTTTGGAACTATTGTGGAAAAGGCTCTGATGGTACAGGCCCTGTTATTGAATCGAATGGAAAGGTGGTTCATCTCAACCTTGTGGCTCCCTAGCCGAGCTCTGTAGGTTAGAAGCTGCTGGGAGTAAGGAGCCCTGGGGTAATTAGAGGTTCCTGGTCTACACATTCCACTGAAAGGCAAGGCAGGGTTCCACAGAGGGAGTTTGTTCATTGGATAAATATTTATCACATGCTTATTGTTTCCAGGCACTGTACTAGGTGTTTAGTGGCCATTCAGGAAGCAAGAGGAAAAAAGGCATGCCCCCATGGAACTGAGGGGACAGGGAAGCCATAGGAAAGTACTTGGCATGGTATGTGCTATGAGAAAACACAGAGAGGGATGAGGGGGTTTGAGTTAGGATTTTAAATGGAGTGGCCAGGTGAAGTCTTGGAGAACAAGGGAAATGAGTCAAGACCTGGAGGAGAAGAGGAAAGTGGCCTGTGGAGGAGAGACCCCCAGGCAAGTGGTCTGTGCCTTGTGTTCAAGACACAGGGAGCAACCAGTGTGGCTGGGAGGGTGGGCAATTTGGGAAAAAAGGAGCTGGTGAAGCCCTTGCCTCCTTTTCTGGCTGGGACAGGCTGCCGCCTACTGGAAACAGCAAACTGGGGAGCCTTTGAGGAGAAGAGGCCAAGCAGCTAGCTCTCAGGGTCCAGTGTCTAGAACACTGGCTCCAGTAAGCGTAAAAAGGGGCTGGGGTGGGAGGTGGACTTAGGTTTCTCAGGGGACCCTATCCCAGAAGCCAAACTGGGGGCTTTATGCAGACTAAGGGTTGAAGTTATCCAAACTTCTTGCTGTCAGTATCCTCTGCAGTGAGATACCCCACCAGGTGTTGTGAGTGGGAACTGGGCCCCTCAGGTCCCTCAGGCTCCTTGAGGTTTAGAGGTACAAATACCTATGGGGGCAGGTCATAGTGGGGAGAAGCAATACTTCTTCTCAACATGCCATGCTTGGAAGTCATCCACCCCACCCTCCTCCATGGTTTCCTTATTTTTAAAACGATGTCATTATGATATGTTTACATGATGGGAGGTGGTGTCCAACCTTTTGATACTATGACATGACATCATCTCCAGATGAACTGAGTCCCATTCATGGCTATTCTGGCCCATGGGCTGCTGGTTGAACATGCCTGAAAAAATACTATGAAATGGTTTTTAGTGTCTTCGTAGATATGTGTAGCCATTGATATAGTAAATTTGAGAAAAAGTTCTTCCCCTCAAAGAGAGTTTCCCCTCGTTCTCACCTCTTCTTCAATTTGATCTATCTTGTCTCTAGATTTTCCTGCTGTGGACTTGTGTATGAATGGGATCACATCATAGTTTTGATGACTGACTTCTTTCACACAGCTCAATGTGTTCAAATTTCACCCAACTGTAGCCTCTGTTGATACTTTATTCCTCTTTAGGATCTAATCCTCGGTTCTTCTTAAATTCCCTTCCATTCAAGGGTAAGCTTCGTCTTTTGTTTCCAGAAAGACATGTTTGCCTCTTGAAACCCTGGAGGATCTTGGCTCCCTGGCCTCGAAAGATGCTTGAGTAGTGAGATGAAATGAAACAGAATCAGCCTATGCTGGAATAGTCTCTAGCCCCGATGGTGTCTGTCCTGTTTACCAGACAGAGCAACGAACAGGCTGGGACTTCCCCCAAGGAGCCAGGTCTGCAGCTGCTGAAGACTAGAGCCCTCCTTCAACCTTGGCCTCCAGGAATTTTAGGGAAGCTCTCAGAGCTTGTCCTGCCCCCTCTCTCCAGACTTCTTGCTTCTAGATCCTTCTGCCATTCCTGGATCCATTATAGCACCATAAGGCCAGAAGGACTGTCCATGTTTTCTGTGATCTATACTTCCACTTGATCCCTGAGGTCTTCCTATACTCTTGCCAAGCCCAATCCTGGTTGCCTTCCCTATCTTACATTCCTCTTTAAATATGGTGCTCAGGGGCCAGTGAGATGGTTCAGCTGGTAAAAGTACGTGCTGCCAAGCCTGATGATCTGAGTTCAGTCCCAGGCTACACGTGGTAGAAGAAGAGAACTGACTCCTGCAAGTTGTCCCCTGACCTCTACATGTGTGCCATGCATGCAAACTCATAAACACGCACACATCATACACACAAAATAATAATAGATAAAAATTTTTAAAAATTGGTATGCCAACCAAATGGACAGGGCTCCAGACCAAATGGACAGGGTGCCAAGGTCACCTGCAGGCACTTCCTCTCTGTTCTTTTCTCAGGTGGACTCTGAATCATTCAGTGTCCTTTCTTTTTTAGTCACTGTTTTTTCCCACCACTGACTCTCGATTGCCACCAGTCAGCCCCTTCCTCTCCTCCCATCCGCTCTTTCTCCTGTAGTCAAACCTGTTCTTCAAGCACCACTAGAACAAAGCCCTTTTCTCAGTTCAGTCAGGGGTTTATGGGCTCCTTGTTGGTTTGCGTATTGTTTCTCTTAATAATTTATTACTCTTCTGTTCACTGTAGCAAGGAAATGGAACCAACCTAGTTGTCCATCAGCAAATGGATAATGAAATCACTAAATTTGCAGAAAAATGGATGAACCTAGAATGTATAATATTAAGCACGGTCGCCCAATCGCAGAAAGAAAGAAAACCTCATGTTTTCCCACATATGCAAATCCTAGCCTATAATGTATACATGTATATATGTAGACAAATGCATGTGTGGGTATAGTATCATTTTTAGAAAGGAGAGCAAGAAAGAGTAATTTTTGAAGGTATGCTAATTAGTTCATATATAGATGTATAGTATACTTTGTATAAGTCCTTTGAATCTTCTCTCAAGATAGAACACATTTTTAGGGACTGGAGAGCTAGCTCAGCAATTAAGAGCACTTGCTGCTCTTGCAGAAGACCCATGTTTGGTTTCCAGCAACCACATGGCAGCTCTCAAGGTCTGTAACTCCAGTTCCAGGGGATCCAACACCTTCTTCTGGCCTCCATGGGCACTGGGTACCAGGCACACATGTGGTGCACATATGTACATGCAGGCAAAACACATAAAATCAAATGAATAAATCTTTGAAAAAAGACATGACACATTTTCAATGGAAAATATGTCTTTAAGTAGGCCATGTCCAAACAATTTCATGAGAGGATGTTGGGAAATCTGAATTTTAAAGTATGTTTTTTATTCTTTGAATACTTCTGTACACTAATTTTTGGGTAAGCACTATATATTTTAATTTAAAATAAAAGTAAATAAATAGGTAAAGCAGTAAGAGAAGCGATTTAGAAGAGGGCCATTCCCCCACAGCAGAGGACTGCTGACAAAGCACACAGTTCTGTCCTGTTCCCAGTAGGTCAGGGAGGAACTTGAACTTCCACTTTGGACTTTTTTACAACTTCCCCAGCTTTCTGTTTCAGCAGCACCTCAGTATTCAGGACGAATGTAGATTTAATTGCCGTCATTTACATTGAGATCAGATTTGCCTAGATTTAGGATATTGGTTGAAGTCACACTACAGGTCAGTGACCAAATAGGTTGTGATATTAACTTGTCTGAGGCACTAACCACTTCCTTCTTAAATACTCTTACTCAGAGGGGATTGAATTTCAACTTAGAACCCAGGAACAAGACTATTTATTTATTTATTTATTTACTTATTTATTTATTTTTGGTCTTCTTGAGACAGGGTCTCTCTGTAGCCCCAGCTGGCCTGGAGCTCGCTATGTAGACCAGGCTGGCCTTGAACTCACAGAGACCTGCCTGCCTCTGCCTCCAAGTGCACACACTACAGGTGTGTGCCACCATGCCCAGTGGAATAAGCCATTTTAAATAGCTGTTTTCCACATTTAATTTTATTTTTAATAAACTTATTTTGGAACAGTTTTAGATTTCCAGGAAAACTGCAAAGACATGCAGAGAGTTTCTGTATGTTCTAAGCCCAGTTTCCCTTCTCAATAGCAATTCAGATTAGTATGCTACAACTGCTATGGTATTGATTAATTACTATCTTAGGGGGAGTCTTTTGAGACAAGATGTCACCATGTAGCTCAGGTTACCCTGGAAGTCACTACATATCCCAGGTTGGACTCCAATTCATGATTCCCCTTCCTCAGCTTCCCACATTTTGGGTGATGAATTATTCTAGTTTACTTAGTTTTTCTACAGTGTCCTGTCTCCGTCCCAGGTTCCCACCTGCCATACCATTGATACATTTACTAATGATGTCTCTTCAGGCTCCTCTTGGTTGGGATTTTATCATATTCCTTTAGATTTTTATCACTTTGACAGTCTTTTAAAAATACATAACATATTTAATTTGTTCATTGAGAATTTCATACATGTATACAATGTAGTCAATCATACATATTCATCCTCCTTTCCCCACTTTGACAGTCCTGAGGAGTACTCAGTGATTTTGTAGAATGTCCCTCAGTTGAGTTTATCAGATGTTTTTCTCGTGATTAGACTATTAACATTATCCCTGGTTGTTGATATCGACTTTGATATGGAATTCGTCCACTGTGAAGTTATTTTCTCTGTCTTTCCACATTTTGCTCTTTGGAATGAAATCAGTAGCCATAGCCCACATTTAAGAGATGTCGTGTTATATTTCCTGGAGGGTGGGGTTATCATTTGAGAAATTATCTGAAACTATCTGTAATTCTTATGTATAAAAATTTTGTCTTTTTGCTTCAGTTTTTGATTCTTGCTATTTTATTATTTGAGGTGCTGGGGATTGCAGTGAGGGTCTTGTGCATGCTAGGCAAGTGTTCTGCCACTGAGCTACGTCCCCAGCCTCTCTCCAGTTATTTATTTGATCACTTCATTCTACCAGTATGGGCTTGTGGGCATTTTCTTATACTTTGTCTTTCAGTCTCTACTGTTCTGTGCTTTGTTCTCACTCCTGCCTGGGCATAGGGGAGCCCTTTCAGTTGACTCTCATTCCTTCTCACATATGTTCATCCTTTTCTTTTTGCTTGAGCACTTCCTAATTTATTGTTACTGCAAGATGCTCCAGGCTCATTTGGGGTGCTTCTTGTCCCCTGGAATACATATTCCTAAGATCATGAGAGAATCAGCCATTTCTCTAAGATGTCCTGGCTTTTTTTTTATCAGAGAATGGTATTCCAAACTAATGACAATAGATCTATTTTAATTATATTTTCTAAATTGTAGTTTGCATTTCCTTGTTTTTTAAATAATAAGGTTAAATAATAGGGTACACTTTAGAAATTCACATCATGGGGCTCCTCAGTTAGTGGGGCTCTGCAGTTAGTGGTATCTGAGTTCAAATACCTGGTCTGTCCCTCACAGTGCAATTTTTGGCAGCAGTTCATGTTCAGTGAGGTTTAATGTCATCTGTCAAGTGAGGGTCTTGAGAGCATGTGCTCTGAAGGATTCTCCTCAGGATTAAGTGAGAGAGTGTACCGGAGGTGCTTAGCAGAGTGACATGGTCAGTGCCCAGGAAAGATTCATTACAATGGGGTGGGAGAGATGGCTACGCAGCTAAGAGCACTGACTGCTCTTCCAGAGGACCCCACTTCAGTTCCTAGCACCCACATGACAGGTAACAACCATTCATAACTCCAGTTCTAGGGGATCTTCTTGGCCTCCACGGGCATTGAATGACACAGGTGCACTTTCATATATGCAGGCAAAATGTCATACACATAAAATACAAGTAAATTAAAAAAAAACCCAAACAGATAAAGCTTTCCTTAATGACTCAGTATTTAAAGAAAAGCAACTATTATGATGTGCTGTTTACAAAAAGCAGGAACTGGAGAGGAAGCTCTGGGGTCACTAAATCCTCATAAAATTGGAGTAGTCACTCATAGCCATGTGGTCTTTAGGGCAATTGTTCTTTTCTTCTAAGACAGTATGTCTCAAAGACCTGTGCATCCTCACTTTTATTTTTATGTAGCCCAGGCTGGCCTCAAACTTAATATGTGACTGAGGTTGACTTTGAACTTAAAAAATTATTATATTTTATTATGTGTGTGTGTTTGTGTGCGTGTTTGCCATGGCATGCATGTGGTGGCCAGAGGACAGCTTTTGGGAGTTGTCTCTTTCCTTCTATTGTGTGTGAGTTCTAGGGATCGAACTTGGGTCGTGAGGCTTGGCAACCAAGTGCCTTTACCTGCTGAGCCATCTCGCTGGCCTGATATTGAACTTCTGGTCCTCTGCCTTTACCTGCTCAGTGCCTGGGTTACAAAACTTACTTCCTTTTTTAAAAAAAATATTTTTATTTATTATTATTTTTATTTTAAGCATATGAATGTATTGCCTATATGTATGTGAGTGTGCCTGTGTCATGCAGTGCCTACAGAGGTTAGAAGAGAGTGTCAGATCCCCTGGAATTGGAGTTATGAACAGTTGTTATTAGCCACCGTGTGGGCGCTGGGAACCAAACCGAGGCCTCAGCAAGAGCAGCCAGTGCTCTTAACCACTGAGCAGTCTCTCCCCAAGAGAGATTGCCCCAAGCAAGCCCCAAGCCTTGCTAAGGATGCTTATGTTCTTCCTCTCCTTCACTTTGTACACTTGTCGGTTCTTCTGAAAACATCGGCTTGACATGGTGACGCATACCTCTAAATCCCAGGACGTGGGAAGTGGAGACAGGAGGCTTTAGCATTCAAGCTAGCTACATAGAGGATTCTTCCCATGATCTTTTCAGACCTTAGAGCCTCAAAATCTTGCCTCAGTCCTGCCTGTGACCTCACCTGGAACCACTCAGTGATATGTGGACCAGGGTTGACTTATTTTTTTTCATTATTTATTGTTATTGTGTGTGTGTAGATGAGTGTGTGAACACATATGCCATGTCGTGCATGTGGAAGTGAAAGGACAACTTTGTGGTGTGGGTTCACTCCTTCCACCTTCTGGGGATCAAACTCAGGCTGCCAGGCTTGTTCGAGGCAAGTGCCTTTACATGCTGAGCCATCTTAACAGTCCCAGGACTGACATTTAATTGTGAAAACACAACTTAGATTCCTTTTTCACAAAATGTATGTAGTGTCCTTCTCCAAGAGGAGGAGGACCCATGGCACATTGTAAGATGCAAAGGTACTCTGTGCACACCTCTTCCATCATACACAGAATAGACTGTTGAAACAGTGCTTGGAAGTGGCAAAGTTATGTTTGGAGCCAAGCTTCTTCAAGCTTTGATCCATGGAAGATGTGACTTATCTCTCATAAGATTCTTGACAAATGTCCTGATAGGAGGCAGTAGGGGCTAGAGCAAAGGATTGGACTGGGAACCCAGACTATTATTTGCTGAGTATGAATTTGAGTCAGTTCCTTTATCTTCTCACACAAAGCATTTGTTTTAACTATAAATGAAGACTGTGGGCCAGGTGAGCCCCCAGAGCCTGTGCTTTGTTAGAGGGAGAAGAAAATCCATGTCACAGACCAGGTATGGGGACTGTATGAATAGTGTGCTATAGGTCATGAATTCAATCAGTTTCCATATACATTGATACATTATTAACATGAGGATGATGGCACCAATGACTGATTATTGAGAGTTCTTTTTTTTCCTTTCAAGCTCTATGCTGATCAGGTGACCTGAAATAGCTAATTCCGTACTCATGTGATGCTGTTTCCATGCTCAGATGAGTAAACTGAGGCTTAGAAGATTTTAGTGATTTTCCTAGGGTGACAGAGGCAGTTGGTTGTGCCAAGGGTCAGACCCTGGCGTCTGATCCTCCTGGTCCTGTGCTCTTGACCACTCACTATATTTGAGTCAGAACTAGGTTCAGGGTCAAATCAAGCCAAGTTCAAATAGTGAGTACCACTGTGCTTTGAACTCTGTGTGAATTACTCAACCTGCCACACCAATATTTTTTCCTCATCTTTAGAATAGTCCAGTAGTGGTTCCTACCAGATAAGGATGCTGTGAGGATTAAGTGAGTTTATCAGGTGATGCCGGAACAGCGAGGTCTGTATGACTGCTTGTTGTTACTGTCCTGGACTGTACCTGCTGTGGGGAGGGCAAGGCCTGAGCAGCATGTGGGTGAAGCAACGGCTTCGTCTCAAGGATCTAGAACATTGTGATGTGTTTGGGCAAAGAGTCTGGTCTAGTTGGCACATTGGTGGGTTGTAAGCACGAAGGAGACTAGACAAGATATTCCAGAGGTAGACCCAGAAGACCAAGGGTGCCAGGCCCCGCTGGATAGTGCTTCTGGCCTGTTGCAGAACGCCTTCTGGAAGGAGCAGGCATGCTAACAAACTTCCATGTCTCCTTGCAGGGGGTGCCCGAGGATGTGGAGGATGTGACATTCTCATCTTCTACAGCAGGGATGCTGAGGAATGGTGCCAGTACCTACAGGACCTTTTCCTGTCCTGCAGGCAGGTCAGCAGTCAGAAGATGCTGACGCACCGGCTGGGACTAGACAGTTCCTTCTCGGCTGAGGATCTGCGGGTCTTCCGCGGCGCGCGCTGCGTGCTAGTGCTGCTGTCAGCCGAGCTGGTGCAGTGCTTCTGCCAGCCCGGCCTGCTGCCACTGCTGCAGCGCGCCTTCCACCCACCGCAGCGCGTGGTGCGGCTGCTTTGCGGGGTGCAGGCCAGCGACGACGACTTCCAGGCCTTCTTTCCGGACTGGGCCCAGTGGCAGGAGCTCACCTGTGACGACGAGCCCGAGACTTACCTGGCCGCAGTGAAGAAGGTCATTTCTGAAGGTAGGGGTGGGTCTCTTCTGAGCGAAAGCGACGAGCTCAAGAAGAATCGCCTCTGTGGGTTCTAGATTCAGGCACGGCATCTTTTGTGTGCTGATGAGTAATTTGTGCTGCAAAACGAAGGAGGCTCTCCTAAGAGACCTGGTCACCGGCAGAGGCTCCAGATCAGGAGCCGAGCACTTGCCTAGCATGTGCAAGGCCTTGGATTTAAACCCCCAGATAGAGACTGATGGGATGGGTCTGTAGAGAGAGGCCTTTTTCCTTCTGCCCTGTGCTAGACTAAAACCTCCCCTCCTCCTCTATGCTTTGGGAAGCCACAGGACTCAGGTTCCTGTAGAAAGCAAAGGGAAGCAGAGATTTGGTTGTGGGTGTGAAGAGCTGGCTGCCAGGCCTCCTGCTTCATGATGCTTCCAGTTTCACAGAGTAATCGCCTTGATGGTATCAAGGAAAAGGTGTCACTTTTGGGTGACCTGTTTATAGAGAAATAGCCCTTTTTATAGCCCACCAGCCCGGCTTCTGCCATTCACACTGCTTCTCTTTTTAAAGGGAGACCATTCCAGTCCTTTCTGGAGGCCTAGTGACTTCAGTGGGCCCAGGAAGTGTGGATTAACAGTAGCGGAAAGATGCGTACTGGGATGAATGAGAGTCACAGCTTCTCTTCCTCTTTTGCCCCCACCCCCTTACTGTGGGTTATGAGAGGCCTGTGCGTCTGTCTTCTGTTTCCTTATCATTTTCGATCTTACATACCTGACACCATCCAAGAAGCCTGAACAGTTATGGGCCCAGTTTCACTGTGAAACTTGTGCATTAATTTAGCTCATCCATTCCTGGCCCATTGGATGAGCTGAATCAAGAAAGGTAATATAACTCTTGAACAGCACACTAGAAGGAAGGCGTGCTCAACCAGTAGGCATGACCTGGTCTCTTAGCATAGGAGAGTCCTGCTCACCTTGTCATACAGGTGACTGGTGTCAAAGCAAAAGATGACTCCCCTGAAATTTCTAGGACCTGGATCTGTCATTTTTCTAGAGTTTTCTCATCTTTACTTTGCCATGACATAAAAAGCACACAATTCGAATGTGCATGATCACTTTTTGTTGCTTTCAGAGAGCTGTGAACCGTGCAAACTTACAAAGAACTGAGACACACTGGTTGTTCCTGCCATTGAGTTCTTTCATTGCAGAAGTCCAATATGACCTCGTGGCAGGCTGCTGTGACCCACCACCAATCAATCATTCAGAGCTCCATCGAAGTACGGTCACTGTACTAGCACCTCACACTACATACTCTGATGATTGTTCCATAAAACAGTATGGTGGTGATATTATTAAAAATATTAAAGGTCTTGGGAGAGGCATCAATCAACCAATCAATCAAAGGGATTCTTTCAATATTATTTGAAGTAATGATTAGATATCTGGATAAATTGATTTCCTCTGATATTTTACTTTTTATTGCAGACTCTGGCTCTTGTTATTCAAACACTGGAGCCGTCAGCTTCCAGTGTTTCAGAAAGACGAATAGTTACTATTCACAGTAGTGTTTCTGTTCTAAGAGCAAATAACCTGTCATTAGAAAAAGATTATTTTAATAAGAGATTAAAGTAAGCTGCTTAGTGGGAAATCTGCAGTTCAGAATCAATGGGTATAGGAACATATGGAATTATGGAAAGAAAAGAGGAGGATGGAAACTTAGATTGCAGGTGGTCATACATAATCAGTTATACTTGAATTTGAATAAACACTTCTCAAATTTTCATGTGCACAGAAAAACCTGGGGGCCTTGTCAGTGGCCCGTTCTGACTGAAGGTCTGGACAGGGCATTTCTAAGGAGCTCCTAGATGCTGCTGCCCCAGGGTCTAACAGCCTCAACTGGTTGTGCATGAACCAGTTTCTCAGCGTCTACTTTTCTGCAAATGAGAGAACTATTATACCATGACAGCTCCTGGACAACCCATTGGTATAGGTATAAAATTAGGCCAGTGTTTGATGATTAAACTACTAGTCTTCAGAGTGGAGCCCCAGAGTTCTCGTCTCTACTTACAGAGTCAGTGTGTTCACTCTGATCAGTTTTAACCTCTCAGTTCTCTAGATATAAATGGTACTAACACTGGAGGTCCCTCTGCCACCTTAATCCTGATTCTTCCTTCATTTAATAATTGGTAATCATTCCTATTCCACTAAAAAATATCTCTCAGGTTTTATGCTATCTTCCAGACCCTCTCCAAGTTTGGCAGCCCTCTTCAAATTGAACAGATGTTTAAATTAGTCTTCAATGTGTTTGAAGCAGCCACTTTATCTTCCAAATTCTTCGTCTGTAAAATGATGGGGTTGAACCAGGTGATTTGGAAAGTTTCTTCCAGCCCCTGTGCTGTAACATATCATTATAAGTTTGCTAAGAAGATAGAAAGTTACCCAAACTTTTAAACTGATCCAGTTCAGTTTCCAGAGGTCTGCAGCAATACATATGGGAGCATATGCAGCAGCGTATGGGAGACTGTACTATTGTTCTGAAGTTTTTGGACTTGTTGGGTGATAGTTTTCAAATAAGGAAGTGAGAAAACCTGAGGCACAGCACAGCAATTATTTCCTCTTTTTACCAAAGCTGTATTCTTTGCTCAAATCTCACTGGAATACAAAAATAGGTTCTGAGAGACTGTGTGGGAAAGGGCTCAGTGGGTGATATTGCGCTTATTTCGAAAGTTCTCTTGTGTGTGTTTGTGTGCATGCCCCCCCCCCATAGGCAGAGTGTGGAAGGAGAAAAGCACTGAGGCTTCATCTCCCACTTTTGTTTAGTATTGTGGTGATTTTTGTCTGCTTTAAAAATTTTTTTAATTTATTTTTACTTTTCCAGTTTTATTTTAGGTATAATTGACAAAATTGAATATATTCTAGGTATAAAATATAAGGATTTGTACTATGTACATATTGTTGAATAATTAGCATGATCAAATTAATTAACATATCTTACAGTTATGTGTGTATATGTTGAGAACTCTGTAAGTTTCAAATAAACTACTGTATTAGTAACTATAACCCCCATACTGTATATTGGATCCCCAGAACTTACTCATTTTAAGGTTCAGGTTTGAACTCTCCTCTTCCCTCCTCTACCCCCAGCCCTGGTAACCACATGCTGCTCTCTACTCCTGTAAGTCTGACTTCTTTAGAGTCCACGCATGAGTGAGATCATGCAGTATTGTCCCTCTGTGTCTGGCTATGGCACTTACCATAATGCCTGTTTGGTTCATATTCCCTTGTGTAATTTTCCTCAAATTAAAAAGGACTATTTTTCCCAAATAAAGTAATGCGTGCTTATCGCAATCCTTAAAAAATATTTAAGAGTTTCTGATTTTTCTCTTTTAACAAATAGCGATGAAGAGAATCTTCATGTGTTTCATGCCTGTTTTTGTGAATCTCTGTTGATTTCTCCTGGGCATATTGTCTCTTGTGCACCCACAGACACAGCAGCAAGCCTACTTTGAGTGTTTTCCATCCCCTCTGAACCTTGATGTAGGTTTCGTTGTGGCATCTTTTGTTTTTAATTTCCTTTTATGCCTGGTTCAGTCATTATTCCTATTTATAGTTTCTCTTGCAGAGACACTCAGAACTGTCTGTATTACTCTTTCTTATGGAAGAGCTGGTAAGAGAATGAATACTCTATGTGTGCGTACATGTGTGTGTGTGTGTGTGTGTGTGTGTGTGTGTGTGGTGCATACACACATGTGTGCATGTGCACAAGGAGGCAAGAGGAAGCTGTCGGGTGTTCTGCAGTATCACTCTCTCTGCCTTATTCCTCAGCAACAGGGTTTCTTGGTGAACCTGGAGTTAGGCTGGCAGCCATGAAGCCCCAGCACTCCTCCTGTCCCTGTTCTCCAAGCACATGCGGCCGCACCCAGTTTTTTTTTTTTTTTTTTTTTTTTTTTTAAAGTGAGGGTACTGGGATTCAAACTCAGGTCCTCGTACTTGTGCAGTCAGCACTCTTACCCACTGAGCTATCTGTCCAGGCCAGATGAATGCTTTCTTATGACAGTTACTGTGTAAAATATATTGGGCATTTTATGTCTCTTTATCCCTCAACACACACACACACACACACACACACACACACACACACACAAGGGTGGTCTTACTGCCATTTTACAGATGAAACTAAGGTTCAGGAGGTTAAATGCCTGTGTGAGGACTGAGCTCACTTCGGCCTTTGTGTTTTAAAATAGTTCCTCCTTTGCCTTGCTTTTTCCTGTCTTCCCTCCCCATCTTCCTTTTCTCCATTCAGACAAGAAATGAAGCAAACTTCTATAAAAGAGTGTCAGAGAAACAGAGGCTTCCTCAGCTTCTCTAGACCACAGATTCCCAGGCCGGGCTGGACACTGGCACTCCCTTGTAGTCTACATACACCACTGATCAACTGACCACCATCTCTGGGGTTAATTCTGGGAATATGAATTTCAAAAACCCTCCTCGGTTTGTTAGGCAGCCAGGTCTGTGCTCTGCTTTGAGCTTGTGTCTCATTGGAGTTTTTTGATCAGAGGAGCCAGCGAGAGCTCAGGGCCTGAAGACTGTTCCGGGCAGGTCACGGGACAGTGGTCCCAGGGGCCCAGAGCTTGGCTCTGACCTGACACAGACAGCAGCCCTTAGAGAAAGGAAGGGAGTCAGCGAAGGGGAAGTTGCTGTGCTTGCTCTGTGTGGTGGCCTTGTGGATGGTGAGTTGTTATAGATGACTTCTGGGGTGCATTGCAGGGGCTGAGGAAGAGGTGGTCTCGGATCTCTTGAACTGGACATCTTTTGTCTCACCATACTGCCTGTGGCTAAAGATTGCTGGCTTGCTTCTTCTATGCTGTAGTGTATTCTATTTTGCAACTGGCTCCTTATGGCCACGTTACATTACCCCCATGACTATAGGGTGCTTTCTTCATATCTTCTTTTGAAATGAGCTGTGTTTTGGGGAAGGAGATACCCAGCTGGGATGGTGAAATCTTTTGGGTGTCATTAAAAAGATATAACCTGTCCAAGGGTCATTAGGATTTCCCCTGCCAGGTCCCCTGACTGTTCTGTGAAACCAGGGGACTATTCACTCTCCTAACTGTGTGGCTTACTGTCAGCTGCACCTGGAACAGTAAATATGGACCAGTGCCCATGGTAGATTTCTGTGCCCATGAACTTTTCTCACAGAAACTGCCAAGTCCCCCAGGATTACAGATTTCCCACCAAGCTACGAGCCCCAGGTAAAATGGTGAGCTTGGCCAGTTTGCTTTATCAGGTAGCTGCTCAGAGATGGTTTTACCTCCCAGTTCACTTGGACTGTCTCTGTTCTCTCAGGGAAAGTGTCTCTTTGGCTGAGTGTGGTTGGTGGGCTGCCTGAAAAGGCAGTAATGTACACTGATGTTTCCTCTTGTCTGTGTAAATTTACTAACACACTCAAGAATGGAGTTGTGAGACATAGAAATTTTATCGGTTAATTTCTTACTATGTTATTTCATTTGTTATTTTTAAATCTTGCTTCTGCTGGAACTATTATTCTAGAAGTGGAAATAAAACTCAGGAGGAACTTAGCATTTGTCACCCCTGAGAAACCCTTTTCTAGATGTCACTTTATTTGATTCATGCAGTTTCCCTTCGATGTAGATGTTGGGATTGTCTTCACCTTTAAGATGACAAAAACAAGGCCTTCACAGGTTCAGTGGCTCGTTCAAGGTCACACAGCTGCTTTTCCATCAGAGCCAAGATAGGGTAAAGGCAGCTAGATTTGTAGTCTGATGTCTAGTTATTGCCTTATCTCGACAGCAGAGGTGGCCTTTCATCTGATATTAAGTGTCTACTGCTCTCAAGGCCCTGTGTTGGGGGGGTTGCTTAGAGTCAAGTAAGACAGTCAATACTATAATGGTGTCTACATTCCAGCAATGTCTAAGATATAATGTGTGCCACATGTGAAATTAAAAATTTTCTACTCATTGTAGTTGAGAAAAAATTAAAGGTAAAAGATAGCCAAAATTGATTTTAGGATTTACTTAATTCAATTTATTTTTAGTTTAACATACATTAAGTATAAAAACTACTTAGGAACTGGGTATGATGGTACATGCCTTTAATCCCAGCACAAGGGAGACAAAGGCAGGCAGATGAGATTGAGGCCAGCCTGATCTATGGTCTATGTAGTGTGTTCCAAACCAGCTGAAGCTACAGGGAGACCCTATCTCAAAACAAAACAACAAGAAAACTACTTTAGGAGATGGCTCAGTGGGTAAAGTGCTTGCTGTACAAGCATGGGAACCTGAGTTTGAGTCCCCAGATCTCACATAAAGCCAGGTGTGATAATTCATGTCTGTAATCCCAGTGCTCCAGTGGCAAGGTGGGAGGCAGAGAAAGAATCCTTGGACACTCATGGACCAAGTAGTCTGGCAGATTCAGCAGGGAAAACCAAAGAGAGCCTGTTTCAAATAAGGTGGAGGGTGAAGGCTGATACCTGAGGTGGTCCTCTGACCTTCACATGCACATGATGGTTTACACTTGTGTTCACATGCCTGAACATGGGTACACAATCACAAAAAACAACCCCACTGAGATACTTCACACCCTCTTCTCATATTTGGAATCTAGTGTATATTTCATACACTTCGCATGTTCAGTAGCCACGAATGGCCAGTGACTACCATATTGGACAGTGAGGCTTACTTGTCAGAATTAGAACCATCTATCATATATCAAATATTTATATCGATTACATGCTATATGCTTTAAAATGTGCCTTCCCTGTTTTCTTCATTTATTCACTAATTCAGTCAGTTATTGAAAAGCTTTTTAAAAAATATTTTATTATTTTTATTTTATATATATATGAGTGTATTGCTTGCGTGTATGTAAGTGCATCTGTGTTATGTGATGCCTGCAGAGGTCAGAAGAGGGCGTCAGATTCCCCTGGAACTGAAGTTACAGCAGTTGTAATCTGCCATGTGGGTGCTGGGAATTGAACCCGGGTCCTCTGTAAGAGTAGCTAGTGCTCTTAACTGCTGAGCCATCTCTCCAGCCTAGTCACTGAAAAGCTCTGAGTAAGCATCTGCCAGGTGTTGGCATGCTGTGTATACCTCTTTTTCTTTCCTTCTGTCATTGGTCTCTCCTTTCCTGGTTTCTTTCCCCACTCCCCCCATCTTTGAAACATTGTATATTTTGTCACCTGTTTAGACATTTCCAGGATCCAGGAGTCCAGTGGTCAGTTAAGATAAATGATCTGTGCTGAACAATAGTGTCTGTCCTCGAAACAACTCCTTTACCATCTGATTTGGTGAGACTCAATTAAACTGGGGTGCTTGTATGCCCTTCAAGAAATCATCTTGTCAGAGCAGTGGGATACCAGAGTTTCCAGAAAGACCAAGGCAGCTCTCTTCATTGCTGATAGGGAAAGTCTGACATGATTAAGGGAAAGAAACTGAGATACAGAGAAGCGTGCCTGGTATAACGTTATTTAAGTACATTTTTTAAAAGGAATGTGTCTGTGCTGATATATGTATAACTTACTTGCTAGGAATCTGGACAAGATACTGACCAGTAGAGGTACTCTTGAAAGGATGGAGGTCATTTTGAACTTCAATGGTAGACATTTTCCCAATACTTAAATTTTTCTATATTTATGATTTCCTTTCAGTTAGGAATCTTGAGAATATTAAAATGATGGAATCCTGGGGATTTTATGGATATAGAGAAAGGTATTGGGTTTGCCAAATCTATCTGTTCCAAGTAGGTTGAACTGCAGGTAAAATTCCTTGTGAACCCCTTCCCCCAGCTTAATTAGACAGATCTTCTGGTAAGGGGAAGTGCTGTGGCATCGGTTCATGTTACTGCTGTGATGTCTGCACCGTCATTCACTTGCTGTGACCTCAGACCTGTGAAGAAGGAACTGCTGCTTGTCAGAGTCATACTTTTACTCAAGTCAAATGGAATTTGACTCTTGTCACGTTTGGACTGATTAGGTTACTGCAATCTCTGTGAAAATCAGTGGGAGGATATGGTTCATAGATTGACACTAACTGCTTGTGCCACACCAGGCATGTCACTTGGCTATTCTGAGTGTGTTCTTGTCCTCTTTAAAAGAGGGTGGGTTGGGCTGGCGGGGGGGTTGAGGTGGGGGGGTGGTATAGAGAAATGAGTTGACGTCTTATACATTTACAGTCATGAAATCCCATGATTCCGGTTATGTGGGATTTTACATCTATTTCAATGCTGGGTTTCAAACTGAGAATTTTCTAAATGCCACTAAGTATTTTTATAGTATATTTATTTCAGCTAAGAAGTCATCCTTAACATCAGTTTTAAGCAAAGTCTGAAATGGCTTCTTGATAATAGCTTTCTGTTTATGGACAGCAGCTCAAGTCCAGTCTTAGAAGAATATATGTTATACCTGTGTCTTTGTGGGGATGGTAGCCCATGTATAGTTAACATTTTACCTGTACTGCTTATTATGGTCTGCATGAAGATTTATACTTGTGGGTTCATAGGAAGATAATGGGGACAGGGGAAATGAGGGAAAATGGGCATGACAGAGCAGGTCTGTTAATTTCCCTCCATTACAGGATGTTTTTGGTTTTTCAATTCAGTTTCTACCAGTTGTCCACATGACCGACAGCATGTCTGAGAGGGCCCAGAAAATAGGCTGGTTTACTACTGTGAATGCCTCTTGATCTGTCCATTTAGAGAAATTACTGAAACCACATTATGCTTATCATATGACCTTTTGGGCAGAAAGTTTCCTTTTTTTAGATAGTTTGTAAAATGCACACTTACACAAAAGCATTTGTTTTACAAGAGATGGGAAAAGCAAATAAAATTGATAAATGATAAAAGTTACCTCTTTTGTGGAAGGAAAGAGACAACTGGGAACTTTCCGTTTTTACTTTTTCGTGCTTAATGAAATTGCTAGGGCTGGAGAGATGGCTCAGTGGTTAAGAGCACTGGCTGCTCTTGCAAAGGACCCAGGTTCAACTCCCAGCATCCACATGGAGACTAACAGCAGTCCATAACTCCAGTTTCACAGGATCTGACGTCTTGCCCTCTTCTGACCTCTGTGGGCATTATGCAACATGGGTACATTTATATACATGCAGGCAATACATATAATACACATAAAATAAAAATTATAAAATGCTAAAAAGGTTGCTAGTCTCTACTGATGCTGTTTTATATGAGTAAGTATGATATGTTTTATCTGATATGCAGTGAATGGACAAATGACTGGACAGATAAGTACAAATGGGTTTGGGTACCCTTGTCCTCATGTTACATGCCCCAGTTGGAGAGAAAGATGTCCCCAGTGAGCATTCTACTGAGGGACATGCACTGCTGTTGCCCTTTGCATTGTCAACCATTTCTATGGAACAGGCTTGTCTTACGTCACATGGTTAGGGTATTTATAACAGATGAATCCCTTCAAGTTCACCCAAAGCAGGATCTGTAGAGTACATTTACTTTATCCTGTTTTTATACTTAAATATGTAGGATTACATATTTAAGAATTGAGGATGCTACCTCAGGCTCACTGGAATGTAAGTAGATCCATTGATAGCAGAGATTAAAGTTGTGTGTGTGTGTGTGTGTGTGTGTGTGTGTGTGTGTGTATTTTGTTGGTTTGTTTGTTTTTTTAAAGGGGGTCATGAAAGTGAAAAAAAATCCGTACTTTAGAGGAAACCTCTAGAATTGGCTTAGTCTTTTTAGGAAATCCTTTTTCTGAATTTATGTCTTCTGAATGTGTACGTCTTCCCCATCTCCTTTCCACAGTTAGAATCGTACTAGGTTCTTATATAAAATAATGCTGGAGAGTGTTCACATTTTGGCCAAGTTTCTAGTTTCACAATCAGCCTGCTGGCTCTTTTTTGAACATCTGATAGCACAGGAAATAGAGGTGGAGGCTGATGATGAAATGAAAATGCTCTACTTTTAAATTAGACTAAAATAACTTTCCATTCACACATATAGCTCATGCTAGAAGCTGTGTCCATAGTTAAAGTTGCACTCATTCAAATAGGACATACATCAAAATAACAATGTCTGCACAAGCTGGTGATTTGGTCTTCTGAATGTGTACAATGTGGGAAAACATTTCTGTTTCAGGATATGGCATTTAATATTCCAAAATGAGGCAACGTGTTACTTGTTCTGACCCAGGTTCCTCCTCCTGTGTTCTGAAAGGTTCTAAATACCATTTGTCAAAGCCTTGGTTTGTTGCCAGAGGTCTCCAGAGGTGATTGTATTTTTGTATTAGAAGTTTTCAGGAAGCAGGCAGTGCTGAAATTATTGTACATCAATCTGGCAGTCTGTCTATTTTTGTTTTGAAGTCAGTATGAACTCAGAGTCTGTAGGTTATAGGAATCTTAAATGCTGTTTTGCCCCAGCTCTTACTGTGATCAAAGTTGCTGATATAACTAAATTTGTCCACACTCTGGCAGCAACCTAACTTTAGTTTCTGGTGGGAAAACTGAGGCAGCCATGGAGTGAACAACTTTGGGATCACCTGGCCCAGCCCTTCCATTTAAAACAAAGTGGGATGCAGAGGAGTTAAATGCCTCATTCTTAGAGTGAGTGGGAGAGAGGAGCCAGTTTATATAGAACACATGTTTGTGGAACCTTATGGAGCAACTGTGTGTTGTGTGTGTGTGTGTGTGGGGGGGTGAGTCACTGTGAAGTATCCTAAAGGAACTTGATGAAAAAGTGAGGTCCAACCCTGGATTTCATGGAGTTCATAGCAGGAGAAGGAGATTCATAGGCCATTGCCACATTAATTACCCAGGGTCAGGAGCATGGAAGGTTATTAAAGAGAAGCCAGGTAGTTCCATTTGAATCATAAAGAAATCTGACATTCCTGGGAATCCTTTTTGTACTCCCTTGCACCCTCCTTTAAGGAAAGAAGGTATGCCCTGAGCATCCATCCTGGAGAAGAGAAGCAGAGGCCTGACTTGGACTTGTACCACAAATGTCTTACTCAGGGCCATTAATGGTAACCTGGCACCCAAAGTTAATAATAGCTTTCAGGCAGACTTGTCATTTTCTCAAAGTAGTTATTAGGACTGTGTAAAAATTTAGAGTAGTGTGACTCAAGCACTCAATTTTAAATTAATGTTTTGTTCAAGTTTCTAGACAGCAGTGATGCTGACACGCATACGGTGATATATTCCGTAACTTGAAAATTTCACATTCTAGTTCATCTACGTATGTCTTGGTTAGAAAGATGGACCAAAGATTAAGCTGAAAAAATAATGAAGATCAAGGAGGAGGAGGAAGAGGAGAAGGAGGAAGAGGAAAATTAATAATGAAAAATCCTGCTTGAAGTCTAAGAAAATGATTGCATTTTTACCTGAATACAGGGTGTAGAAGAACATATGTTTCAAGAGCAGTATTTGTAGGAGCTGGTGGTTTTAGCTGAAGACAAGCTGAGCAAGAGTCCAGAGAATAGTGTCACTTCCAGAAAATCAACCACACTTATGAACAGAAGTTTTGATAGCCGAT
The DNA here is from genome assembly GCF_000622305.1 of Nannospalax galili. Lineage (NCBI taxonomy): Eukaryota > Metazoa > Chordata > Mammalia > Rodentia > Spalacidae > Nannospalax > Nannospalax galili. The sequence continues at coordinate 3,261,118 of NW_008337059.1, forward strand.
AAGAGGCTCCTCCTTGCCCTAAAGGGAAGTGTTTGCCATTTCAGTGGGAGACTGGAGAACAAGAATGCATACAGCTATCCATCCTTCTATCCAACCATGCATCGACCCACCCACCCAACCACCCACCTATCTATCTATCCATGCAGCCATCTACTACTCACTTATCTACCCATCCATGAATGCATCCATTCATTCACTAATCCATCCCACTATCCATCTGCCCACCCATCATTCATCTGCCCATCCATCTATCCATCTACTTGCTCATTAATCCATCCATTTATTCACTTGTTTACTCATTTTGGGTTTTTGTCCCTTTAGTAGTCTCAGGACTATTTACTATGTGAGTCTCAGGAGAGCCAGGGATTTTGTTCGCTGACTGTACTCTGGGAAGTAAAACAGTACTTGACTCAGAAAGCCCTCTACAAATTATTGAATGACTGAAGGGAATGAATGGGGGAATTTCAAATTCTGTCAAATGAGAATTGATTGAAGGATATATTTGTCATAGACAAAAATTGTTTTATTGGAACCATGAAAATGATCTTCAGAGTTTGAAGACTGGTCATATGAAAAAAGAGAGGCAAAGCCTTTTCTGTTTCTCAGAAGACCAGGCAGGGAGCATTGTTGAAAGCTGCAGCTATGGCAGCATCCAGGTTTAGAGGTACTCATGTTCTGAAGACAACTTTTCTTGGACAGTGAATACTTAGAGTAAGTACACCTAGGCAGGAGCCAAACTTTCAGAATAAAGGCCTGGCTCAGTTGTAGAACTTTTTATTATTATTATTATTATTATTATTATTATTATTATTGATTACATGCATGGTATGTACAAGGTCCTTAGTTTGACCCTCAGTGCCAGAAAAAAAAAGAAAAGAATAAAATTGTATTATGTTTGCTGGGCATGGGGGCTCACACCTATAATCCCAGTACCCAGGAATCTAAGGATGGATTGAGAATGTGAGGCCAGCTTTGGTTATATGGTGAGCTTCAGACTTGCCTGAGCCCTGTAACAGGACTATTTCTCAAAAAGTCAACAAACAAATGAACAAACAGGCAAAAAAATACAGTAAATAAAAAAATTTGGTGGGGGGCTCTTTTTGAAACAGGGTCTTCCTGTAGCCCCAGCTGGCCTGGAACTCACTGTGTAGACCAGGCTGGCCTTGAACTCATAGAGATCCGCCTGCCTCTGCCTCCTATGTGCTGGTACTAACAGGCGTGCACCACCATGCCCAGCTAAAAAGTTGTTTTAATTAAGATTTTTACTTTTAAAAGTAGCCAAAAGTCAGGGCCAGACGTGGTGGTGCACGCCTTTAGTCCCGGCACTCGGGAGGTAGAGGCAGGCAGATCTCTGTGAGTTCAAGGCCAGCCTGGTCTACATAGTGAGTTCCAGGACAGCTGGGGCTACAGGGAGACCCTGTCTCAAAAAGACCAAAAAAAAGTAGCCAGAAGTCAAGATTAACTTGGTAATAATTGTCATTTCTACTATATGTTAATTATAAAGCCATACAGAGACTGAATCAATTGTTTGCTAGATTTTATGCAGGAGAACTTTAGTACATTTTTCTGATCTGATTTAATGCCAGGGCAGTTTGATGTTCCTTAGCTCACATTCACTTTTTAAAAATAACTTCATTGAAATATAATTTACAACACATTTGACTTACACAGTTTTCTCAAGACCTCTTCTTTACCATTGTGTGTATTTTTTTAAACATTACCTTGTTGTTTTCATAGTATTGATCTATAACCCAAGCTGGCCTTGAACTCTCAATCCTCCTGCCTCAGCGTACTGAGAGTTTGAATTAAAGGCATGTGCCACTGTGCCTAGCACCTGTCATTAACTTTTGATTGTTAAACTGTAGTCCTATTAAGTTTGCCTTGTTTAATTGGTGACCTCTCCAACTGACAGTGCTTTATTGTGAATCTAACACCCCCCCCCATTATGTTGTTGAGGATCACCTTGAGCTCTTGATCTTTCTGTCTCCATTTCCTGAGTGCTGGGATTATAGGTATGCACCCCCATTCCTGGATAGATCTAACAGTTTTTATAACATAATTTTCATCAACTTCATAAACTTCTACATCCTTTGCAAAATCTAGACTTACTCTGTAAATCCAAGTCACCTTGCATTTATGGCTTATTCTGGAAAAATTTAAGTCTTGGAGAGACCAAATGACAAAGCTGTTACTTGATGGATGAAAATACACATCAAGCTGGGTGTGGTGGTATACAACTTTAGTCCTAGTACTCAGGAAGCAGAGGTAGGTAGATCTCTCTTGAGTTGGAGGCCAGCCTGGTCTACATAGTGAGTTCCAGGCCATCCAGGGCTACCTAGGGAGGCCCTGTCTCAATGAAATGAAATGAAACGAAGGAAGGAAAGAAGGAAGGAACGAAGGAAGGAATGAAGGAAGGAAGGAAGGAAGGAAGGAAAGAAAGAAGGAACGAAGGAAGGAACGAAGGAAGGAACGAAGGAAGGAAGGAAGGAAGGAAGGAAGGAAGGAAGGAAGGAAGGAAGAGCTGAGAGCACAGTCCTGCTAGGCTGAAGGAAGAACTTTTTTATTAAAAAATTTTAAGCTGGCGTGTGGCACACACCTTTAATCCCAGCATTCGGGAGGCAGAGTCAGGAGGATCTCTGTGAGTTCAAGGCCAGCCTGGTCTACATAGTGAGTTCCAGGACAGCTGGGGCTACAGAGAGACCCTGTCTCAAAAAGACCAAAAAAAAAAAAAATTAAGATAGGGACTGGAGAGTTGACTCAGTGGGTTAAGAGCACTGACTATTTCAGAGGACCCGGGTTCAATTCCCAGCATTCACATAGCAGCTAACAACTGTCCTAACTTCAGTCCCAGAGGATCTGACATCCTCTTCTGACCTCTACAGGCATTGCATGACATGGGTACACTTATACACACACATAAAATAAAAGCAATAGATAAAAAATTTTAAGTTAGCATAAAAGAAAATGGGTTTCATTATAGCATATTCATACACATACCCCGTTATACTTTGTTTTAATTCATCTCCCTTCCCTACTGTCCTCTCCCAAAGCCCATACCCACCTCTGACAGGTCACCTACCATCCCAGGTGGTCCTCTCTTCTGCCATCATGTCTCATATAGTCCATTATTTTCCCTTCGCCCTTCTTTAAGATCTCTTCCTTCTCTCTCATGGTCCCCTTTTAAGTTTCGTGCTCTACATACGCACACACATGTGTAATTTAAAATCTAGGTTTCCCATATGAGAGAAAACATTTGTCTTTCTGATTGGCTTATTTAATCACCATTCCATCCACTTTCCTAAACATGTCATAATTTAATTTTTCTTTATGGTTAAATAAAATTCCATTGTGTACAAGGACTTATAAAGACCAGCACTGGAGCAGACGCCCCCAGCAGTGGTGCCCAGGGTCCTGTCACTGGAAGCCCATCCCCTAGCACAGGGTACACATCTGCCAAAGGAGCTGAAGAAAGAATTCCCAAAGACTCGTCCAACTCAGAGACCCTGTAAGGGAACAAGCTGGCTTTGTAAGGGCACAACTGGCTCACGTTGCTTTTCCCTTCTTCCCTCTTGCCTCCTTCCCAGCAGTATCCCTAACAGCACCAGCAGCAGCAGCTGCCACCAGCTGTGGAATGTTTGCAGTGCTAACTGCTGTTAACTTTTCTGTCCCAACTGTCTCATGCAGCCTTATAAGACAGGTGCTATGTTCATCTCCATTTTACAGATAGGCACACACACAGTTACTTTCCCAAGGGCCTGAGGTAGAGACTTTTACTTCTCAGCCCCCACCACTCTGCTTTGTTTGTTTGTTTGTTTGTTTGTTTGTTTTTAGTGTGGCTGCCCGTATCCCAGGGCTGACCTGGAACTTGCTATGTAGTTGAGTATGACCTTGAACTTCTGATCCTCCTGCTTCTACATCCTGAGTGCTGGGATTATGGGCATGTACCACCACACCCAGTTCCTGTGGTGCTGGGCCCTGAACCTTCTGTATGCTAGCCAAGCACTCTACTTAACCACCTGAATTACATCTCAAGTCCCTCTGACCCCCGCATCCCAGACCCTTTCTTACTCACTAAACTCAATGAACTATAAAAATTATGGTCTGTTTCCAGAGGATATTGTTAGTTTGAGATGAAAAGATTGCTTGGGTCAGAGTTTGAGGCTAGCCTGGGCAACATAGATGACTCTGCCTCAAAAAAAAATATTGTGTCCAGTCCCATTTTGTCCAGCAGTTGTATCAGGTATTTGTAGAGCAAGGTCCTCAGCATGTGTATCAGAAGCCTATCTTCCAAGTTCGATGTAGGGAATGCATGTTCTTAGGTTCTGTCAGCTCTTTAATGAGACACAGAAAGCATGTTTTTTTAACAAGTACTCTAAGTGATTCTGATGGGCACCAGAGTTTGGATTCCTTTGACCAAACTTTCAGGGATTCCCTGGAGGGAGTCTGCAGTGCTTGCTGGGGCAGGATGGAGGGAGAGCTTGAAGGTCTCATGCTTCTCTGTGTGGCTAATGCTTTACTTTGTGTGCCATGGGAAGAGGTTGAAGCAATGGAGAGAGGGTGAAGCCAGGGCAGAGGGTGAAGCCACAGGGAGGGGTCGAAGATGCAGGCAGAAGGTGAAGCCACTGGGAGGAGGGCAAATGTCTGGGTCTGACCTGAGCAGAATTGCTGGTGGCTGTGTGGGGATTGGGCTGAAGGTTAGGGGTAGGGGTAAAGACTGTTGTACTTTGAAGGAAGGGCCACATAAGCATGAGCTGAGTGGTAGGGATGGAGGGGAAGAGGTGGATCTCTCTCTCTCTCTCTCTCTCTCTCTCTCTCTCTCTCTCGTGTTTTGAAGCACTATCTCACTATGTTGTCCAGGCTGGCTGCAGACTCACTCTTTGTAGCCTTGATTGATGCCCATCTTGCCATCCTTCTGCCTCTACCTTGCAAGTGCTGGGATGACACACGGGTGCCACCATGCATTCTGAAGCGAGGACACTTTGAGTCGTGAAAAGCAGGAAGACCCATAAGGATTTGGCATGTGGCTGCCAGGTGGAAGTAGAAAGCAGCTGACGAGAGTCAGAGCTGAAAGTCAGTTCACTTCATAAGCAAAGCAGTGGCTGGCCATGGACCTGGCACGGGTATAGAATAGAAAATAAGAACATGCTTTCCACAGGGAATGTGGTTGAAACTCCCAGAACAGATGACAGTGAAATTGAGGGCTAGATTTTCAGAGACATTGGGAAGCATGAGAAGGAATGACCTCCCAGGAGAAGGCACTCCAGGGGTGAGGCAGAGGGGGAAGAAAATACAGATTGTGGGGGAATTGGGGTGGAGAGGTGGGCTGAGAGACAGTGGGGAAAGGTGATTATGTGGGTAGTGTGGGCCTCGTGGGAGAAGGGCCTTCAACATCAGGTTGATGAGCTTCATTCCTCTTATCTTGGAGGCTCACTGTGTCAGGAGAGGACTATGACCAAGATGACATTTGGACAAACTTTGGAAACAGCCCAGTTCAAGGACTGACCCAAGTTCTTAAGCCTTTTACCCAAGATTAGCTACAGGTAGAGCTAAATGGATATACATATAACTTAAATGAGAGGTGGGTTGGGTAATAGAACTTGATCTAGTCATTCCACAATGCATACATATTTCAGAACAAGTGAATTGTGATCATGTATGATCACTAGATGCAATTTTTATTTGCCAATGAAAAATTAATTTAAAAATAAATGGAATTCGTATCACAGATATTCTGATGAAACATTACAGTATTTTTTCATAGGTACATAAGTATTTTATTGTGATGGCATCAAATCCTGAGTTTCTCTGACATCTTATTCCAGCCTTTTGACTCTTACCATCACCTCCCCCTTTACTATCAGTGATGATGTACCATGAAGATCTTCAGTGACGTGTTTACGGGAAGCTCATCTCCAGCGTGGGTGGGAATGAGGTTGGCTGGAAGGAGCAAAAGCCTCCAACATGCAGTCATATACACAATGGAAATGCCATGAGGTATTTGGGGGTTGGTGGGTAGATCATGTGGTCTCAACTAGCATTATCTTCCTGGAACATAAACATAAAGAGAAAAGGATGTGCTTGCTTTGCAAGGCTTCTTCCAACAAATTCCCTATCCCCTATCTCCTCCTGTCTTCCCAAACAAGCTCTGTGGGTACATCACCTCCCTCTAGCTTCCCAGCCATTGTCTAAGACACCTCTCTCCAGGCCCAGGTTGTAGGATAAAGCAGGGTCAGGATGAGGCAGGGGTGATGGGTAGATTCAAGAGCATTTTAGAAGGAAAAATCACCAAGAGTATAAAGATGGTGGTGGGGTCTGGTTTTCATGTACTAGTTGTGGAAGGTGATAGTGCACATCATTTGTAAAAAGACATGAGAGTGGTTAGCCTGAATGAATCGGGGGTAGGGGATGCAAGTACTAGATTCCGGAGGAAGACTCAGCGAGGATAGAGAAAGAGCAAGCAAGGTAAGTATTATGTGTAAAAGAATGAAGTCACTGAGAGAGATGGTTTGCTAGGGAGCCAGTTTCAGAGAGGGGAGGGGGCTGAGCATTCACTCTCAGAGACTCTGATCTTGTGGTGGGGATGTCACAACCCAGAACTACTGTGGAGTAGACTTTGCCAGTTGGGGTTGACACTCAGGGGATGAGCCTGGATGGACGGACTTGTCCCATAATTCACTGTTTACCAAACATTTATCACAGACCAGCATCAGCACCAGGGAGGTAGAATCAAAGAAGGCTTCAACTCTTCCTTAATGAAAAGGATCTTAGAGTTCTCTGATGGAGATAATGGGATCAGCTTCCAGAAGGAAAAAGGAGAGCCCTGGGACAGTGGCTCCACTTCATGGCCTGGACACATCCACCTGTGACCACTTTATATTTAACAGGTCAGAGTGGCCCATCTAGGATTTATGCTTATGAGCCGAGTTGGCTTTATGTTTTAGATGTTGAACAGAAGAGGCAGTAAGCATTCCCACATACCAGGTCTCCTGGGCTCTGTATGAAGCTGGCTCTGGTGTTTAAGAGACTGGCCCTGGTCAGGCAGCTATGCTGGGGACTGGCCAGGTGAATAGTATGAAAACTGTGGATACTTTCATTGATACTGAAAATGGCAGACACTGTGTCCTTAAGAGGCTGGAGGAGGGACTGGAGAGATGGCTTAGCAGTTAGACTTCCTGCTCTGGCAGAGGACAGGAGTTCAGTTCCCAGCACCCATGTCCTAAGGCCACAACCACCTGTAACTCCAGTTCTAGGGGATCTGACACCTTCTTCTAGCCTCCAAGGGTATATATACACACATATGCACATAAATAAAAATAAAAATGAATCTTAAAAAGAAAAAGAGTCTGGGGAAATCTGTATCTTTTATTTTATTTTAACTGCTACTGTACAGCCTGTTTTTTTTAAAGAAATTATTGCTAATATTTATGGTCCTGAGAATCAAAACTGGAGCCTTGCAGGTACTAGGCAAGCTCTCTAATGCTGTGCCACCTCTCTAGCCCCACTCCGCAATCTAGTACTTGTGGTTTCTCTTTCTCTGGACTCCTGTAGAACTCACAGGGAACACTCACTCTCTCATTTCCTGAATTCCAGTTTGGTTCCCCAGCTAGATAGTTCGTTCTTTATGAACAGGGCCAGTGGGCTATTCCTAGGTGTTGTGCCTAGCTCAGTGTGGGGTCTTGGAAATATCAAGAAATGCTGTTTGATTAGTTGGCTGTGCAGTTGGAGTCCTGGAGCTCAGATATTATCATTACTTTCAGTTGAAGCAGCTTTCGAATGGAATGATTAAATTATTCTCTCCTTGGGGGTCACAGTCATTATCTGTCACACATGTGCACTGGCTGCCTACATCCTGAATTGCTGAGAAAAGAAATGCCCTGGGGACACTTACGAGCTAAATAAAGAATAAGAAGCAGCTTCAAATTTGCTCCTGTGATCCAGCTACCCTCCCATTAATATATATTTATTAAACACCCACTCATGAGGACGTGGTGTGCTAATCAGTGCAGCAGAGATTGCAGACTCTGTAGCAAACGCAGGGCCTGTCAGCAAGAATATTCAGCACTAAGCTAGAATGTGGGCTTAGTCGTGTACCAGTGGCCAGTTTCAGCATCCAGGCACACATTTCACATGCTGCCCTGTGTTGTCACAGCTAGTACCCTTTTGCTTTGGATCTAGTATGTGGCTAGTTTTCATTCCCTGCATATGAAGGGAATCAGTGGACTGAGGCATCAGGTCCAAGATTGAGACCAGTTCAGGCCAAGACTCTAGACTATTTAGCTCTGGATCTCAGGGTAAGGCTCCCAGAAGCCCTGTTTCAGTGATCTATAAAATAGGTGCAAACACCCACACCTTGGGGTAGAGGAAATGTGGCAGGGATGGGGATGTTCCTTTCTCCCTCACTGCTGCCTCCTTCACTCAGACTTGTGTTGGCTAGTTTTCTGCTGGGCTCCCTCCTGCCACCATGCTGTTCTTAGAGCTACTGGTTTCTGGTTTGTTTATAGGCAGTGTCCATTTCCTATCTAACTGCATTTTTCAGTGTTGTGGCTAGGACCCAGGGCCTTGCACATGCTAGGTTAGTGCTCTCTATCACTGAGCTGTCTTCCCGGCCTCAGAAATATTCTTTTCTTTTTTCCTTCTCACTATGTAGCCCTGACTGCCCTGAACTCCCTATGTAGACCAGGATGGCCTCAAACTCATAGAGATCTGCCTGAATCTGCTTCTAGAGTACTGGGATTAAAGGAGTAGGTCACCATACCTGACAGAAATAATCTTATTTTATAGTTTTAATTTTTAAGCCTTAGAAATATTTTTAAAACTTGTAAAGGGAATATGTATTTGTTACAAATCCCCCCTCCTCCCCCGCAATCAGAAGTCTAGAGAGGAAAAGTGAAAATATTCATCAGCTTTCCCTAATCCGCATTCTCCTCCACAGGGGGAGAATGAACTACCACAAACAGTTTGGTGTATATGTTTCCAGAAAAACACATTTATTAAAAAATGTATAGGTGTCTTTTCAGTATATTACATAGAATCACTGTGGACATACTGTTCTGCAACTTGACTTTTAAAATCGATTTTTCTGAGAATTTGTGAATATATACACACAGAATTTTCTTTCCTTTTAAATTTTTGTTTAATTGTTATTAGTGTGTGTGTGTGTGTGTGTGTGTGTGTGTGTGTGTGTGTCCATGTCTGGTGTATTTGTGTGTGTAGGTATTCTTGCCACAATGCATTTGTGGAGGTTAGAGGACAGCTTTCAGTAGTTGGTTCTCTCCTCCTGTGGGTTCTGGGGGCTCAAACTCAGGTCATCAGGTTTATTTGGCAAGTGCTTTTACTCACTGACCAGCTCAGAGAATTCTCTTAGACTGCTAGCTGTATATATGCTTTCCAGCCTGTACCTAGCTTAGCTCATGGGCAATGCCTTCTAATTGGCCTTGTTAACATTTTATACACCTCCAGCTCATCCTCCATCAAACTGCCAGAATAATTTCTCAAAACCCAAACAGAGAACCACTGACTTCTGGATGTCATCCAGGTTCCGTAATGTGACAATTGAAAGCCCCCTTCTTCTTAGCTCTTGCTGACATCTGCACAATCAAGTATTTCTCATAGACTTGTTGTTAGTAGCAGAATCTTTTTGTGCCTTCAATAACATTTACTTATATCCCAGCATGTTACATGGATGAACATGGATCTCCTATGAGTAACTGTGCCTATTTGGGGGCTTCTAGACCCCAGCCTGCTCAGGGTCCTGCTGTTCCCTTCTCTGGACTTTAAAACCCCATAGCCTGTCTTGCTCTATATTCTCTTTTAGGGCCTGTTGGTCCTTCGGAGGTATATATAAACCTTCTTAGTTTGTTAACCTTCTGGAGGAAATGAATTTCATATGTTAACTTTTGATTCTTTTTCTTTCTTTTTTTTTTTTTTGGTCTTTTTGAGACAAGGTCTCCCTGTAGTCCCAGCTGTCCTGGATCTCACTATGTAGACCAGGCTGGCCTTGAACTCAGAGATCCACCTGCCTCTGCCTCCTGAGTGCTAGGATTAAAGGCGTGCGCCACCATACCTGGCTTGAAGGATTCTTTGAACATTCCAAGGTGTCTTGTTTTAGACCTGGAGATTTGGCACAGCAATTCCGGAGAGCTTACTCCCCTCCCTCTTCTGCCCTTTCCCATGGTAAAGATGCTAGGCATCCTCCTATTGTTGACCTTTTCTTTTTGCACTGGAGTTATTATTATGTTCAGACCTCCATAAACCCAGAAACTGTGATTCTTGAGGATTGAAGCAAGAGGACCAATTAGAAGACAGCTGCCCCTGAACTAAGATGAAAAACAAGTATCTTAACTTGGTACCTGACACACAGTAAATGCTCAGTAAACTTATCACCCCTGGAATGTGTGTCAGGTGTGACAGTTCCATCTGTGATGGGGACAAGATGAAATGCTGCCATTTCCATTGCAAGAGACAGGAAGCCCATCATTTGTTGCCAACCCAGCTATGGAGATGGCACCAGGGCCACTTGGCATAAGGGCCTATTGACAGATGTGATGGTTATGGTCTTTTCTTGCTGAATAGCCTGGTTGTCTCTGTCTCTCCTAGCTGGATGATCTTTAATGCAAGACCTCAGGATGGAGAGAAGGCTTAGGAATGTTCTCTATTTAGTTTATAACCAATGATAGTTGTGTGCATCTCGAATTTGATGACCACTTGGATGAACAACCTGAGACCACACAGGGGTTGTTTTAGATTTGACACTGGTCATCTATGAAACTTGGGAAAAGTCAAGACATATTAATTCACAAATTGAATTTTATGGCTTTTGTGGATATATTTATATTTTTCAAAAGCAGTGAGTATTCAGTTCTAAGATGCTCTAAATGACATTCTTTGCTTCTTTTGACCACAAAAGCCACACATCTGCATCACTGCCAGGAGGATTTTTCTTTATAAAAGAAAAGCAAAGAACAGAGGTCTCCAGTGTCAACTGCAGTGTGCATACTGCTTACACGCTTCAACTCTTACAGAAGTATTTTCACCTTATCTTTGTCAATGAACTTGTTAATCAGCCAAGAGGCACACCAGGCAGAGTGTTACCTCAAATGCTCTGAGATCAATCCTATGATCATACTCAGTTTTACCATTTTTATGCATTTTAGTGCATTTTTCCAATATGAAACATGTTAGGTTGGTTCTTGCCTTTCCCTATTATTTGGAAGGTGACCATTCTGTCTTGAATTCTGCCAGTTGTGCCTCAGAATTCTTAAAATTGTTGATTTTGGCTCATGAATCCTTTAGGGGAATATTAATTTTTGTTTTATGTACATGAGTGCCTTTTTTCTTTTTTTGCATATATGTAAGTGTACCACAGTGTGCGCAGTGCAGTGGAGGCCAGAAGAGAGTGATGGTTCTCCTGGGACTGGAGTTTGGATAGTTGTTAGCCACCATGTGGGAACTGGCAACCTAACCCAAGTCCTCTGCAAGAGCAGCCAGTGCTCTTAACCACAGAACCATTTCTCTAGCCACCATGGTTCATGGAACTTTGAGCACTGGCATTTTCTTTTTGATCATTTCTACCTGATCATGACTGTATATCCTTCTCATCCTACTCAGTGGCATACACATTGCTATGGCCTCTTAGCGTGGTCTAGGCGATCTTGCACTGTGGGCACACTTTACCATACAGGTAACTCTTAACTAAAAACAATGAGTGAGACTCTTTAGGAATTGCTGTCATTGGTTTTCACAAGGCCCAGCTGTTAGGCATTTGGAGGAGATCTTTTATGGTCATTCTGGGCGGATTTCAGCCACTTTCTCCTAAGTGGCAGAGATGCAGTGGGACCATGTCAGAACATTTTTAGGAATCTCAAAATAATGCCTTCTGGTGAAATCTACTAGGCCTGACTAATAAAAGTGGTGGTTATTAGCTTTCAGTTTTATTCTGGTGTTCAGACTGGGATAGTTAAAATCAGTGGCATAGCCTTGTGACTGGCATTTTCTCCTGTGCATAGAGACAACCTTGAATTTTTTTTTCAGAGAAAATGTGTCAAAATTCCTGTGGTATTTCAGCACAAAGCACCTGCCATAATATGAGTTGGAAGAGTGATGAAGGTCTTGGCTGAAGTCTCCCCTCTCTGTATTAACCTAGCTCTCAGGCTCTAGTGGCCTACAGGACTCAGTAAACATTTTATGAATGAATAAACGAGTTATTAGAGTATACTACCTGCCAGTTTAACTTATGACTAAGATGAAATTATTTAGCTTAGGAAAAAAATGACTTAATTTCATTGTCTCAATTATCAGTACAATGGAATCACCCAGTTTCTGGGACTGCAGGTATTGAGGGAATATGTATAGGAGCGATGAGATGGGTGGGCACTCATTTATTTGCTAGTGGGGTTAGTGTTGGTATCAGTATGTTTTTATTTGTCATGGTAAAATTTCTGAAAGGGTTGGGTATGACAACCCTTAGGAGGCTGAGACAGGCATATCTCTGAGTCTGAGGCCAATCTGGTATACATAGCAAGTTCCAGGCCAGCCAGGACTACACAGTGAAACTGTCTCAAAAAACCAGCTCCCCCAAGAAAAAAAATTCTGAAAGGTCTATTTTCTGACCTTTAAGTATCTAAAACATACATTTCCAGTATCTGTGAATACGCAGTGCCTTTCTTGTGCTCATAGGATGAGAGAGTCAGACCTCTTTGGTGGTCTTCCATATTTTTCATGCAGCCTTGTACCACATTAGCAATTAAATAGTTTCTCATCTGTGTATATATGAGTTCTAGAAATTTCAAGGTACTTGCCCATTACACACTGAATAAATGGCCAAACTGAACCTTTAAAAAAAATGAACACATCTCTTTGAAATTAACACAGTGTTTTGCCTGACTTTGGAATCATTATCAGGGAGCACCTTTCAAGGGATGGTTGTCATACTTGTGAGCCTTGTTTGAGATCAACAGTTTCTCCAGCTAGATCAGATCCTTGAAACTTCCACAGTGTGCTTTTACCAGTCTAAGGAATGAATGACTGGTACTGAGGGCCTAGAAACCACTTCGAATGTCATTTTTCAAATCTAGTTACAATCTGTTTAAATGTAGTTTTTTCCAAATAGATTTTTTTAATTGTTACCTTTTGAATATCTTGAATTTATAGCTGAAGAGGAACACAGCTTTTTTAAAAAAATAGATTATATTATTATATTAGAGGAAGGAAAGTTGGATGCAATGCTGTGTGATGGTTGCTATGGTGATGATTGAATGTAAATTTTAGTTTATGTAAAACCCATGCTCAGGTTTTGATTATAGACCAGAGGCAAGGCTTGGTGTCAGTGAAATGGCTAAAAAGCATCTCTTAATGGAGAAAATTTTTTTAAAAGAACAAAGGGGTTCACAGAGGTCCCTCCTCACATGGGGATGCCAGTGCAGACTAACCCATCATAGGAGGCAGCAGCAAAGTAGTCAGAAAAACAGAAAAGGTACCTTTCTTCTTCCTTGGCAATTTCTTCTTTGAGGAAATTGAAGAAGGGAGGTTTGGGGAGAAGGCAGCTCTTGCAAAGATGAATGCCCATATGCCAGGTTTCACTGGCTTTTGGGAGGCATTTAGTGTGGGGGGACAGGAGGCTCTAGCATCAGATAAAGGAGCTAGTCAGAGTGGACCTTACAGAACCTTTAGTCTCAGAGCCCTACTCTTACCAGCAAGAAGAAAAAAAACCCAGTGAGAGAAGCAGTACCATCAGGGAACCCACAGCCCCAGTCATCAGGACTGTAAATCTACCCAGAGACCAGACTGTTGCCTCTGTGGCTACTCAGTTTAATCTGAGATTAAAATTAAAGAGCAAAAAGCACAACTCTAATCCTAAACAGGTGTTTAGTTAAATCTCTTGTGTTGTCTCCTTAACTCTTAAGTGTTTAATGTAGAGATGCTTTATAGTTCATCTGTGTATACACATGTGTGTTGTGTGTGTGTGTTAGACAGTAAGAATGAGAAAGTATTTAAATTGCTTCCATTGACCACACCTATGGAAATTCGGGTCTTCAAATTCCTGGACAAAATGCGAAGTCATCACTGCCTATGAAGCTAACCACAGACCAAGGCACTAAAGACACTTGCGTAGTCCATCCATGATATGGATTCTTAGGACTTCATGTTCCGGATGCATTTGCTGCTACTTGTATCCTAAGTATAACTGGTAAGCAATGAATTTGCCTCCCTTTAACTTTTTGGGTTATTGTTGTTTGTTTATTTAATCTTCTCCATTATGACTCATCTGCATAGGAGCCCCCTGACTCAGCCTCTCCAGTCCAGAGTCACACACTTGGACTGTGGTGGGACTGTGGAAACATCAATAGAGCCCTCCTTTGGTTCACTTGGAATTTCCAGAAATATGTTTCTCGTCAACACTATCTAAGACAGTCAGAATATCCCTTCTTAGGAGGCTGATCTTAACATAGCCAGGGCAAAGCGGCTTGGCATCATCCTTGAAGGAGAGTCTAGAGGGAAGCAGCAGGCTCTGGTCTTAGACTTTGTGTCTAGTTTTTCTCTGACCTTCATTCACACCTAGAAGTCAGACATCACATTGTTATGGTCTGAACTATGACCTTCCTCCCCCATATTCATATGGTGGAGGCAAAGCCCTCAGACAGTGAGGAGAAAATTAAGGTAAAATGAAGTTGTATTGATGAGCCCTTATCCAATATGACCAATGTCCTTTCAAGGAGAGGAAATTAGGATACAGACATATGTATATATAAGGAAAGACCATTCGAGGACGCAGAGGGAAGGCAGCCAGCCACCTGCAAACCAAGGAAAGAGGCCAAGAGGGAACTGACTCTGCCGACACCTTAATCTCGGACTTGTAACCTCCAGAATCATGAGAGAATAAATTTTTATCATTTAAGCCACCCAATCTGCGGTATTTATTATGGCAGCCTGAGCAAGCTAATATTAATTTCCAGATGGCTAAGATTTAAGATGATCTTGATCTAATTTAATAGAGATGATCCTAAGCTCTGCTCCCAGGTCTATAAAAGCAATTAAACTAGTGAGGCCTTGTTGAAACCCCACATGGCACTCACGGGTGAAAGTGGACTTCAGGATTTACACTTGACTACTTATTTAAAAAGAAATCAAGAGCTCCCAAATTCTGGACTATTTAATTTCACTATATTCTACCAAGAATGGTGTTCCATTGTAGGTGCTACCATTTTAGGAGGAAACTGACCAACTAGAGCATGCCCAGAGATGGACAACAAGTGCGTAAGGAAATGTCTGGGCCTCTTTATGGAAAGAGCTGGGGCAGTGTTCTGACTTGCAGGATAAAGGAGAACTCTATCTGGGGTGGAGGTTCTGAGGTGTTGGAAATGCCAACAGTCTTCTACCCCACATGAGTATAGAGTCGACCACTGCATGAGATTCCCGTGACTGTTACTCTGTGTGTCATGAGCTAAGGCGGAGTGAAGGGAAGCGTTCTATCCCGTGACTGTGGGAATAGTTTGCTTTTTTTTCTTCTGGGCCTTCCTGTGTCTTGCAGTCAGCTTGAGGATAAAGCTCATGCTGAAGGTGATGTAATAGGAAGCTGGAATGAACCCAGGACCTTGGTGATGGTGTTGAGTCCTTACGGCTCCCAACCCACTCAACTGCTGGACTCTGTTCTGAAAAATGTGTCTTCACAGATTGCACAGGGCTGGACTGAAAATAAGGATACGTCCACAGGTCATTTGAAATGCACATCAGCTCAGCTGCCTGCCCCTCTGTTACAATAATCAGTAACTGACTATAATTTTTAAAAATCCTTTATTGATTATAATTTGATTCTAAATGATTTTGAAGGTTCTTTGATGATTTAAGTTTCAAAAATAATTCTCACTAAAGTATGAATGAGCACGAAATAGAGCCTTTCCCAAGCATTCACAGTTTCTCCAGGCTAATAACTGGGATGAAGCTTTTATTGGTAGAGCGTGGTGGTGGGGGAGTCCAGGCCATCCTTGAATAGGCCACTCTCCTCCTCCCCTTTAGGAGTCTGTGTCTGGTGCCCCTACTTTTAGAAGATACTGAACCCTGACCAAATAGGACAGAAACTGTATTTTGACTGCTGGGTTGGTGAGACATGATGCATGAAGGACTGCAATATCACAGGGACATGTAGTGAAAAGAGCAGGGTCTTGTGGCCATTGAGTGCAGAGGCTGAAGGGCGTGGCTGGCAGAGGATGAAGGTGTGAGTGATCCCAGGGAAACAGTTTTCTATCTGTTCAAGACCACTTTGATGTACAGATGCCTTCTATAGCGCACATGAAAATATCTCTTTATTTTAAAATATGAAATTGTAGTATAATAATGGCTATACTTTGGGATATTGCACATCTTCATTGTCATTCAATGTACTCTACCAATACCCTCCCCTAGTTCTCTCTGAGATGAGAGCTGTTGGGGTAGATGGTTCTTGATTCTGATCCCATGCTGGTCAGGTTTCCAGTGTTTCTTGTAATTTATGTATAAAATGACAATTGAAACTCTGTTTTGTCCTCATGATTGTGACCCTAAACCAGAACAAGTGTTCTCTCACTTTGTATCTGAACTACATGTAACCATATAACTTCACTGGGCCTGTTGGGGAGAAATGTTTACAGGAGGTCAAAGGCCTCATGTGTGTGCTTGGTGAGGATGTAGTTGGCAAGGCCAGTGGACTCACCGAGTGTTAGGGTTGGACAGGGCCTGAGAAATCAGATTTGTTAACACAGAATAGGACAAGTGGGCTATGAGAAGGGAAGTGACTCAGGAAGGCCAGTGGTTAATGGTAGTTAATGGATAGCTGACATTGTGACAGGGGTGTAGAAAACCCAGGTTTCACTTCAGGATATAATTCCTTAAAAAACTTGGATTTACAAAGAAACTAAACACGATTGATTTTTCCATTGGTGAGAGCAAGCAGTGCCAACAGGAGACAAAGGGGTTGTGGCCAGGCTAATTGTTCACCTTATAAATGTTGTGTGTAATGGGGGTAGGAAGTGGCTTAATCAGTGATTTGCCCTGGTGATGGCACTGGACAGGTTGATGTCAGATTGCCCTAGCCTTTCTCTAGCTCTTGTTTGAAGGACCAGTGTAGAAGCACCGGGGTCGGTGCCTATGTGGAAGCTGACCAGTGGGCAGCCGGTCCATCACTGAGGCTTTCCATTTACCTCAGAAGGTGATTTTGCTTTTCTCTGCTAGGAGGCCCAGTTAGGCTTGGTTGGAAAGCCTAGGACAAGCAGTTCTTTGTGTTCTGCAGTGAGCTGCCTAACCTCAGGCTGAAACAAGTCAGATTGAGTCTTGGAAAAGTCTCTGAAATGGAGATTATTCTGGAAGATACAATCTGATCAGTTTTGTTATTAATCATTAACGAAAACCAAATGTTTGTTTTAGTTTAGTTTGGACCTTTTCTGTTAGAAAAACTGAAAGTCATTCCTTTAGAAGTTAAAAAAATCCCAGGAATCCCAGGAATCCCAGTGTGTGTGTGTGTTTGACGACCCTCTGGGGATCCTTTGCCTTGGAGGCAGTGGTAGAAGAGGTAAGCACACAGTACCCACTCTAGAGGGTCCTTTGCTTGTTAGTTCTTGGTCATCACTGTCACAAACTCGGAACATTAGCCATAGTCTTTCATAAAATTGCTCAGACATTTCCCTACCCTCTGGTTGTCCTGGTGTGAGAGTTTGCAAGGCTTTCAATGTCTGAGTCAACTCAGCCAGGGCCTTGCAACCTGCAATTGCTTCAGGTCCAATGAGGGGACACTGTGTGACTCTAATAAGATATAAGAACAAAAGGTCAGCAGTGGCCAGGCAATAAAAGTTGATCACATTAAAAGCAATCTTGAAAAACAAGATTGCACGCTTACTCACTCCTTTGATTCTAGCACTTGGGAAGAAGAGGCAGGAGGATTGCTATAAATTGGAGACCAGTCTGGTCTACATAGTGAGTTCCATTTTTGGCCAGTGCTGCATAACAAGATTGTCTCAATCCCTTCGCCAAAAAATTCCCCCAAACCCTAAAGCAGTTAGATCATAGGAACCCAGGTAAGAAGGCGTTCCCTAACAGATGCCCCTGATGTGAACAGTATAACAGAGCCTTTCTGGCAGAGCTCAGGGATGATTCATTCTAGTAAGAGTTTTCCTGATGATGCTTCCTTCCAAAGACAGTCAGTGGTCTTACAGCTGGTGGACAACAGAGTGAGGCACTACACACTAACCAGGGAAAGCAGGAAACAAGAAGACACTATGACTGCAGGTGGATTCTGGCACAGTACCACCCATCCTGGCAGCCCCTCCAGGAAATTGCCAAATTGGGAAAGTCCCTCTGACCTTTCATTTATTAGACAAACTGGTTTGGTTGTTTGAACTGCAGTACTGCCAAACTGGTGATTTTTCTAGGTTGTGTCCCATGTCCCTGTGGTGGCCTCATAAAGCTCCAATCCAGATATACAACAATAGCACTGTTTTTTAGGTCCTAACTGTTCATAGAAGCGCTTCATTAATAATAATGATACTAATAATGATCAGAGAGATGGCAGCTGCCTTTAGCTGAGTGCTCACTTTATAGTACAGTGCTCAACGATAACAATCTGAGAATTAGCAGTTATGATTTCCATTTTAGAATTAAGGAAAACAGGCCTCTGAGAGGTTAAGCAGCTTACTCAAGGTGCCCAGCTGGTAATAGCCGGGATTCAATCCAGATTGTCTAGACCTAAACCACGTGCTTTCAAGTACTGCCATGTATGTGGGGCTTTGGGAATGTGTCTTGCAGACACAGCTGCTGGGAGTAGACTCGCTCAATGGCCCAATGCCACACTCCACATCTGTCATTGTGTTTGACCAAAGGCTGACCTCTTCTAGCCAGTAACTGAACATGGCAGGGATACTACATCATGGTCTTTCCTGGAAAACACAGGCCCCTCCAATGACCAGTGCCAGCTTGAGGACTCCTGACAGGTCTTCAGAACTTCCATTGGTCTAGGATGCCACTCTGCCTTTCTTTCCCATCTTCATCTGGGCTCAGCCTCAAGGTTCTTCCTCCTCATTTTCTGTTCCAGGCACTTTGCCTGATAAAATTCTTCCTCACAGTTCAGTCTTTGTTTCTCAGAAGACTTAAACTAACTAGAGTGCCATGCAGAATTTTCAGGGTAGCTTGGTTCAACCTGCTAGTATAAATTTGGGGGCACATACTTTCCTGTTTCTCTCTAGATACTACCTTAAAAGCCTTGAGGCCCCAAGGCCCTGCAGTCCTCCTCCCAGAGGTGCTGGTGGTGTTTTCCCTGCTAGTAATTTAGATGGTTCGCCTTATCTCATTCATTGATTCATTCATTCATGCAAGAAGCATTTATTGATTTCTCCCTATATTTTCGGCTCTGGGGGATACAAAGATGAATGAATGTCAGGGAATCTGCTCTCAAAGAAATCACAGTCTAGTGGAAGAGCAATTTGGACACCAGATAAACAACACTAATTGCTTTAACTTTGTCTAGCACTTTTCAGTTTTCAGAAGGGCTTCTGAATGTTTATCACTTTACCCAGAGAAGCTTTGAGACAGGCCAGGCAGGTATACATATTCTCATTTTAAAGAGAGGCACCCAAAGCTTAGGAAAGCCATAGATTCTCAGGAAATGGCAGAGTGCAAGCTTTTGGCTCAGGTGGATGCTGCTTTCCAGAGTCTCTCAGTAACTATGTGTAACGTACTGGGAAATATTATGTCTTTAGAGCCTTGGCTTTCGTAGCCCAGGTTTTATTTGAGGGACAGGTATTAGATCCTGGATTAAAGGAATTACCATTTTTAACCTTTAATTTTTGAATCAGAATTTTTTAAAAAATTATTTACTAGCATGTGTGTGTGTGTGTGGAGGGGTGTTTGTTGTGGCAGTGGCTCACATGCCACAGCATGCATGTGGTGGTCAGAGAACAACTTGCAGAAACCAGTTCTCCTCTTCCACCATGTGGGTCCCAGGGATCCAACTCAGGTTGTCAGATTTGGTCTCAAGTGCTTTTACCTGCTCAGCCGTCTTTCCAGCCCTTGAAGCAGAATTTGAAATGTCATCTTGTTTTATGTTTCCTTAAGCCCCTCAACCAGGGAACATCACATACCCCACCTTGCCATGGTCACTCCCAGGGCCAACACAGTGTTTCTGAAAAGGAGGGAAAGGTAGAAAGTCCCCTTCCTAGAAGCAGAAACTAAAACTGACCAGAATGCTAATGGTCAGCAGAATGGGGAAAGTCAACCCCACCGGAACTGTTCCTGGATGTTTCTCCATTGAGTTGTATAGGCCCAAAAGGAACAGGATTTTTCTTCTCAAGTTCCTAAGCTTGGTTTTATTATCAAGGATTACCTTTGGTCTCTCACTTCTTGACTGGGTGAAATTACTTTCACCACGCAGCCTCCTCCAAAGAAAGCTCATTTGTCTGTCCTTACACCAGTAAATCCAGACATCACTGTCTGTTTAGATTAGAATTGATTCTTGAACCAGGAAGCCAAGAAGAGCCTGTTAGAAGACCAGTTATTAATGGCCTCATTACAAGACTGCGTTGTGCCATTTGAACCAAATTTACATAGAGAGAGGAAGCACATTTGTAAGTGTCGGAAACAGATGAAGAAAGAGGAAGCCTCTAGGGTGGGGGATGGAAGGCTACTGTGGTACCTCCTGCTTTGTTAGCAACCCTGGGGTTTCCTGAACATTAAACAGGGGCCTGAAGGCCTCCAGCCCTCGTGCCTGTGGAGGATCTTTCTCCCAGGGCTCTACTGGGATGCTGCCTCTTAAGGACCTTGGTAAACCAAGCCATGGAAACTTTGGGGGCTCTTTTGGTTGCTTGTGGCCGATCAGAGCAGCCCCAGAGGTTCCAAGTCTGGCCAGAGAGGGACATTTGTGAACCCATTTGCCATAAAGCAGAAGCAGATTTTTCGCTCAGCCCTTCCCAGGCTGACATCCCCGAGACGGGTTGGAGGCATATGGGCCTGTGGCTGAGTAGCAGCCCCGCTCCCCGGTGGAATCACCCCTTGCCGGTTCTGTTTTCTGGGCAGCTTGTTCCTCCAGCTCTTCTGACGACAGTCAAGCGTGGGGTTGGGAGCCCTGACTTTTAAGTGCTATCCTGTTAAATCCCAGCAGCTCATAACGCCGGGTCAGGCAGCCCACATGCCCCTGCCTCTCTTGTTCCCTCTGCTAAGTGGAAATGGTTGCCTTTGGCACACAGGCCCGGGGACACTGAAAGGAACACGAAAGAAAAAAGTTCTGAGGCACTGGTAGAGAGAAACTCCAGATAACTTTCTGCTGTTGCACGAGGAGGGAGCAACTTGATCTCACTACTGAGGAAAGCTTCCTGAAGGCTAACTTGGAAAGTTGGAGGTCCCTGGCCCTGGTACCAGCCCCATCTGGCAGAGGGCAAGGAGAGCCGCAGGCAGATCTACCCTTGGTGGACAAGGGCGAGCACACTGGTTGTCATGGCAGCGTCTGCTGCATTACTATTGTTCAAGCTGAAGAGCAGGTAGGGTGGGTTGAGAACTGTCAGCCTTTGGTTGAAAAACAACAGAAAATCCAACCACTCAAAACCTAACACTTCAAGATGAAGAGCAGGTAGGGTGGGTTGGGGAGAACTGTCAGCCTTTGGTTGAAAAACAACAACAAAAATCCAACAACTCAAAACCTAACACTTGAATAGTTCATTTAGGTTCACTGTGTAAAGGTGGCAGAGGCCTGAGGTCCCCTCTTCTCCTGTCCTACCTCTTGATTCTGAACCCTAAATACCTTGAGAATGATCAAGTGGATTACTTGGTGAATGCAGAAAAAACAATTGCTTGACTTGGGCTGGTGTACAGTGGATTCTTGATCCACAACTTTTCTGCCTTGCCCTGCAAATCCAAATGTGTTGTGAAACCAGGCAGCTTCAGGGATCTGCAGCTGGCACAGAGCGCCTGCATGGCAAGGTAGGGTTGATGTGACAGGTGAGTCAGTCCTGGTTCCAACAGTCAGTAGCACTGTGCACCTCAAGAGTGGGGGTCAGTCCCTCTCTCCCTCTCTCCCTCCCACTTTCCCTCCCTCCATCCCTCCTTCTTCCTTTCCTCTTTTCCTCCCTTTTTCCTTTCTTTCCTTCTCTGCTTTCTCTCCCTCTTCTTTCCCCTCCTCTTCCTTTTCCTCCCTTCTCCCTGTTTCCAGGGAGGCACAGTGGCCACCATGAATGTATTTGGAGTTAGAGTTGAGAAGGTGTCCTTAGGACTCTACCCCATATTTTTGGCATCTGGGGGATGAGGGAGGTGATGAAGACAATGAACACAGTGATGGATATCACTGTAGTTAACTCACTATAACACCAATAAATAATTGTCACCTCCTCCCTTCCCTGACTTTAGTTCCAGAACCATATTTCGTGGTAAGAGCCTGGAAGTCCACTGGCCCTTTGCACCAGCAGTGTGATGGCTCGGTGACTGTGGGTAGTTGGTGACTGGGCCACCTGAATGCATTTGTTGCTCTCTTTGAGAGGTTTGTAAGTGAAAGGGGTTAGTTGGACGGGAAATTCAATACCCATTAACCAAGGTGTGTGAACAAGGGCTAAGAAAACCCTGTGGGTGATGACGAAAATGGAAAGGAACCTCAGTGTTTGCCAGGAAGCTGGGGGGAGGTGATTGAAACTCTAGATTTGAGTCCCACCATCGCCAACCATTCTCCTCCTACTTTTGAATACTCAGTTGTCTGTAGTGAACACCTTCGTTTGGGTCCATACATTTAGAATCTGGGGCCATGGCCAGGCTTGAGGTCTCCTTTGTGCTTTTCTAAGGACACAATAGCCAGGACATTCCTACTAGTGAATATAAACAAGATGAATGTAATGTAAATAGGAGAAATGTTTTAGCCTAATTAAGAATCATTTTCTAAGTGTAAACTGTGCTTGTGGCCTGTTTCTTCAGACATCAGTTAATTATAGCATTTTATTTGTTCCTAGAAGCATAGAGAGCAGGATGTTGGCTTGGTAACACTGTTTGCCACCAGTTTGTGCTGTTTTATGCATTTGAAAGCAGAGTTTGCAGGGTGTGATGGCATGGTCAGCCACTCCCTTTCTCAGTTCTGACCAGACTTTGCAGGAGCATTGACATATTCTCCTTGAGAGACTGGAGTTATTTCAAAACCAAGCAAAGAAAAATCTTTGACTTCTAGTAAAATATAACTGCATTTTGAATCTACATTTTATAGGATACCCTTTTCTCCCCCTCTTGCCAATAGGTCCTCGGTGTGGAGACCAAACCCCCTTTGTATGACTTTCTAGGACCTCAGGCTCCTGTCTTCCACACAGCCTCATTGACATTTTTCTCACCTTCTGTTGTATTTGTAATATGTCCACATTTTCCCCAGAAGTTAGGGACATTAACTCACCTAATTTGGTTATATTTGCAGTCTCCCTGTACAGATCAGTGTTTGATAATAAGGTATTTGCCATTTTTCACATGGAGCCTTGTCTTCCCATTCAACTAAACTCCTTAAGGGCCAAGACAATGGAAGCCTCACCACCCTTGAGATTCCCCACAGGACCAACATCAGTGACTGAATGTGCTACATATGTTCAGTGGACACTTGTTATATGGATAGTAAACTTGATAGTTCAGATTTTGAAATGTTTTATTCAGACATTTGAGAAATAGCTATTTCATGATTTTGTTATCGCTTAGGTAAGACAGATGAACATCATAACAGCTGAGAAGTTTCACTGCATAGAAAAACCTCTGCAAACTTCTCCAGATGTTGGGCAATTCTATATTCTAGCTCCATGGTTATACCCATGTAATGTCCCAGACCTGGGATGCAGATGTAGAGGAAAGACACTCTTTTGTTCACGCCCCACCCCCCAATAACCCAGGTCGCTTGGCCACTCATTTCTACATTCTTGCAAGAATCTGATTCTCTCATACTCCTTTTATCAGTCACATTGGAAGTCCTGGACACAGACTGACGAGCCCCTCTGCCTCTTCCAGCACACAGACACACGTGTTCTACTAGCCCCATGACCCTTTCTGTTTCGTTCCTGTTTCGACTCAGTTGATGGAAAGCTCCTAATTCTGTGGAAAGTCATCAGTTTGGCTTCCTTCTCTGGTCACTTTCTTTTTCCTCATCACCCAAAACTTAAGAGTAATTCAATATGTTTATGCTGTAGACCTTCCACCTGCCTTCACACCTTCAATTTACCTCATTACAAAGATTTTAAAAAGCCAGGCATGGTGGTCCAGCTCCCTGCATTTGGGAGGCCGAGGCAGGAGGATTCTGAGTTTGAGGACAGCCTGGGTCACATAGCAATACTTTGTCCAAATAAACAAATAAATAAATATTATGTTTAATAAAATGGAAAAGTATAGCGTAATGTAGCTTCCCCCAACCTTCAATCATCTAAGAATCACTAATAGGATTTTGGGCTTATTTCATACCATAGTTCTATTACATTTGAAAAATGATTTTGAGATATAATACACATAGCATACAACAGGCTCTTTTGAAATATGCAATTCAGTGGACTTCAGTATATTATTTTGAGATGTGTAACATAGTATTTGTTTTTTCAAACTGACATTGAACATAAAATTCAGTGGCATTAATTTAATCTACAAGATTGTACAAGCTAATTCATGTTTATAATTCAAATTAATTTATTTTAAGGTAAACTTTGCTGTGGCAAATGAAAAAAAACAGTATTTCTATAGAGAGAAGTAACTATAAATATGTAGACAATAAAAGCCAAGCATTGGTATTAAATTCTATAACCATCTGTATGCTTAGAAAAGCTTATGGCCTGATCCCCACTGTAGTTCAAAGGGAGCTAAGCATGTCAGAGGGATGTTAGAGCATCTTCTTACCAGGCTGAGGAAGACTTTCTTGTTATAAGGGAACTGAAAGAACTGAAATGAACTGCTTTAAAAAACAAACATTATTTATTAGTGTGTGTGTATGTGTGTGTGTGTGTGTGTGTGTGTGTGTGTGTGTACACGCATACATGCACACCATGGCTTACACAGAGGATAGCTTGTGGGAGTCAGTCAGTTCGCTCCTTCACTGTGGAGGTCCTTGGGGATTCAACTCAGGTTGTCAGACTTGACAGCAAGTACTTTTACCAGCTGAACCGTCTTGCCAGCCTTGCTTTCTCAGTATGTAGGTCAGAGTCTAAAGCATTTGCTGTGTGGTTTAGAATCATACCCGCACTGTCAGATTGCAAGGCTTATAGTGTGTAGGGAATCCTGGAAGATGGCTAGAGCATGGGATTGGGAGTTACATTTCCATACATAATGCACTGTATTTCTTGAACAACTTAAAATATCTGTGAAATGGGCAGAATCATACTGGTCTCTTAGCTGTGATAAAATGAAATCATCTGTGTTGTATTTTGCATGGTCCCTGGCATAGGGTAAATATACAACAAATGGAGGTTGTGGTTGATTTTCAGAAAAATAGGGCGAGGTGGTGCACGCCTTTAATCCCAGCACTCAGGAGGCAGAGACAGGTGGATCTCTGTGAGTTCAAGGCCAGCCTGGTCTACATAGTGAGTTCCAGAACAGCTGAGGCTACAGAGAGACCCTGTCTCAAAAAGACCAAAAAAAAAAAAAAGGAAAGAAAAAAATATTTGTTTATATTTTTCCCAGGGGTTAGCGCTATACTATGGGAGAAGTTAGTTTGTATCGTCTGAGAAAAGCCCTCCCAAATCAAGAGAGTTCTTTGCTCTCCCCTGTGTGGCCACAGACTGAAGCAGAGGTACAGCGAATGAAGCTGTCAGTGCTGAGGTGGGAAAGCTTCACCAGAAATCCAGAGCATAGCTGTGGGCCAGAGGTCAACAGCACATGCAGAGCGTTGGCTGGTCCTACTGGCATTGACTGCCTCTTGACTTAAACCTGGCAGGAGATTACAGCAGATCTAGGAGTGTTCAGAACACCGTACCCACTCCAGTCCTCGGTATAGTGGAGGCTGAAGTCATGTCTCAAGAACTGCAGAGAAAACAGTCCAGACCAGGAAGAGCAAGTGGCACTGCCTTCTGCTGCCCAGATCATGTCCCAAAGGGAGGAAGTGCGGAGCCATCTGCTGCTTGTTGCTTGACCTTGGAAGTACTGTTTCATCCCGTCCAGGCACGAAATGCTTATATAATAAAATGAGAACAGGATAGTGATTCCCAACTCACAGGGTTTTGGGTACAGTGACAGGTTAGGACTAATGTCACTGCCATAACTTTTGTTGTTGCCATCTTCAGTAATAATAGCAAATGTGTCACCCACCCAATTGCCTAGGATGAGCTGCTCTATGTGGCTTACCTGTGGGGCTGATTGCATAATATGCTAAAGACATTTAAAAAATCGTAGTTTTTTTTCCCCCAAACCCAAATAATTCATAGATTCCCTTTCAAAGGAAAAAAAAAAGATAAAGAAAAAAACTTGTGGTACTGATGGATTCAACACTGCTTAAGTCTGCATGAACATATTTAACTCCTTGTACTTCTTGTTAAAACAAACAAGAGACAAATGCAGATTAAAAACATAAATAAAAAGCAAATTTATTATATTCATTTAGTCAAAGACAGGGTTTGTTGAGCAGGGTCGTGAATTCTGCGTGGAGGCCGAGGTCTTGCTGAGGCTTTCGGGGGGACTGGAGGCATGTGGGGACCTGGATCTCCCACTGCCTTTCTCTGCTGAAAGCAGTGTGCAGAGAGAATCCTTGTGTCTGCCAGGCAAGGCATCAACTCATTTCCATACTACCCTGCCCCCTCTGTGTTCTTTCTTCATCAGCCCTTAACATTTAGTATAGCAGTATCTAGCCACAAAGCAACTGCAAACAAATACACCACCAAAATCCCATCACAGGACCCACTTATAACACTGGTGAGCATGATCTTCAATGCTCTCGCACCCTGTTTGAAAGGATTTTCGTTTAAATGAGGAACTCAGCACAAATTCTCATGAGGAATATAGTTGAGTACTTTTGTCAGAGAAACAGTGATTCACACAGTGCTCCCCAGAGTGTATGAGGCAGCCTCCAAAATTCAACACAATAGAAAAAAAGACCAGCTCAAGAACCTGAACAGAGTGTAAAAGAGAATGCCTCACACCTGTAATCTTGGCACTTGAGAGGCTGAGGCATATAAAGCTAGCCTGGGACTATAGAGATCTTGTCTCCACAAAAGCCCTCAGGAAAACAAAAAACAGGCAGCAACAACAACTTCTTAATAAAGAGCATAACAGTGGCTAAGAACCAAAATGGATTTACTAATGAGCTGGCTAGCAGCAAAGGCGGAAGGCAAAGCATACTATGTGGGTTTGTTCTTGTCAAGAGAAATCAGGACGATTATCTCCACTGAGTTTAAGTATTTGTCACATACATCCTCTATGATGAGGGGGAACTGGTTGCATAGAGTATTTCTAGAATTTCTTGCAGGAAAAGCAGTAAGAGTACTGCTGGCATCTTAATACCTAGCTTTCCACTAGGCAAGGGCCCTGGGTTTCCAGAGTGCCTTCACCCAGACCTTTAATATTCAACTCAGGCAGCAGCAACAGTATTGTCCTTAGGGATTGGGATAGGGTTTGAAGATCTCCTTGTCTAAGAAGGAAGGCTTGGAATCAGCCCACTCTGCTGGGTGGTTTCGGGTGGTAGTTATGTCAGAGTTGGCTTTTCCTTGGATGGAAACTTTGAATCTGCTGAAGGGTTTGGGCGGTGGCCCACTGTGACGCAGCTTCTCTGTAGTGTACTGAGAGACTTCTGTGGCTTGTCTGTCACTGCCAGAAGCGGTGTAGAGTGAATGATGTCCCATCTGGCTTCCCGAAACCTCTCTGCGGGTAGCTCTCTAAACGGGCAGGCACCTGTGGGAATGAAGTGTTTACCCAGCCCAGCCCAGCCAGGGCTCTTGCGGTCGGTCAGTCTCATTATGTCTTGCTGGGCTCACTGGCAAAATGATGAGCCAGGAGGTTCACGGTACTCTTCTCCTCACCCAACTCCAAGATCAAAGTGAGGTTTTCTCACTGTGGAAAAAACAAAAACACACACAAGGGTGGAAGGAAGGAGGAAGAGAGGAGGAAGGAAATGATCATGCTGATCCCAGGTACAGATTTTCTTCTGCTCTTTAAACATGCATGTTAATAAAATTGAAATTTTCTGGGCCTGGAGTATATGCCTATAATTCCAGCTCTCAGGCAGAGCCATGTGGGTGCTGGGAATCTAAACTGGGTCCTCTGCAAGAGCAGCCAGTGCCCTTAACCCCTAGGCCATCTCTCCAGCCCCTTGAAGTGTTTTCAAAGAGATCTCTACGGCCTATTAAGATTAGCCTTTTATTATGTTTATTTTGAATTTTAAATGGTTTCCCATTGAATTTTTGGGTAATGCTTTATGAAGATGTAATATACTTACCAATCTGATCTACCTGTTTGAAGAGTTCAATTTATCTGGTTTTAGTGTATTCATACATAAACCTGTGCAACTATCACCACAATGAATTTTTGGAATATTTTCATCACTTCAAAAAGGAATCCCATGTTCTTCAGTTACTTCCCTGCAATCCCCCCAAGCTCTCCTAGATCAAGGAACCACTTTCTGCCTTTATCAATTTGCCTATTCTGGACATGGGTATTTGGAATCATATAACGCATGGTCTTCCGTGACTTCTTTCACTAACCTAATGTCTTTAAGATTCATCCCTAAAAAAAAAAATTATTCCTGACACAGCATGTTTCAGTCCTTCAATCCTTTCCATTGACGGATAATTTTGTTCTGTGCATATTCCGCCGCATTATATTAGTTCATGAGTTTATAGATTTTTGGGTTTCTTTCCATCTTTTTGTTTGTTTACTAAAATGTTAAACTTATAACATCAGGTCTGTTGCTCACTAACATGCAGTTTCTTCAGGTGTTTTGTCTTCCTGTAGTCCCAGCTAGCCTGGAACTCACTATGTAGACTAGGCTGGCCTTGATCTCACAGAGATTTGCTAACCTCTGCTTCCTGAGTGCTGGAATTAAAGGTATGTGCCATCAGACCTGACAATTTCTTCAGCCAAATCAAGGATAATGCATTCACCTGAATTTTCATCTTTTCAATTGTTTTTTTTTCTTTCTTTTCTTTCTTTTTTGAGACAAGGTTTCATTATGTAGCCCTGGCTGGCTTTGAACTCACAGAGATTCACCTGCCTCTGCCTTCTGAGTGTTGGGTTTAAAAATGTATACTACCACGCCTGGTATATCTTTTTTAATTTTTAAAACTCATTTTATTTTACATTTTAATATAAAATCCATCTTAATTTCATTTTAGTGTTCTCAGAATTGGAAAGAATTTTATAGTAGTCCCTCCCTTCTCCCACTACCCTCAGTAATGAATATTTTCCAGCACTATCTGCTGCGTCATCCTACCAACAATTTCCTTTATTTTATGCTGATTTACTTTTTTGTTTGTTTGCTGTTTTAATTTTATTTTTGGAGTGAATGTAGATTTATTAAGAAAATGAGAAACACTCTCGAGAGCGAGAGGGGTTCTGTTTTTAAGGGCAGTTTGAGGTCCCCAGCAAACTCATGTGGAAGGTACAGAGACTTACCATACGGTTACCTCTGCACACATAGCCTCCAACACTATTAGCATCCACCACAAGAATGGTACACCGATTACAACTGATATACCTGCATGATGGACCATCAGTATCACACAATCCACTGTGCATTAGAATATGCTCTTGGTATTGTCTAGCCTATGGGACAAATGTTTAATCATATGTATCCACCTTATAGTGTCATGCAAAGTCTATTCACTACCCTAAAAATAATCATATGCTCTGCCTGCTCATCCCTTCCTCTTCCCAAGCCCTGGTGACTATGGATTGTATTTTGTCCCCCATGGTTTTACCTTTTATGGAATCACATAGCGTGTAGCCTTCTTTCACTCAGCAATATGCATTCTTGTTTCTGCCATGCCTTTTGTTGCTCATCAGCTCATTTCTTTTAGTTTTGTGTTTGGTTGTCTGCTAGTGCTACTGTTTGTGTCCACTCAGCTACTGGAGGATGTCTTAGTGGCTTCCAAGTATTGGCAGTTATGAAGAAAGCTGCTGTAAGCATCTCTGTGCAGGTTTTTGTGTAGATATACATTTTCAGTGGCTTTCGGTAAATACCAAGGAGTGTGACTGCCGGATGGAATGGTAAAGTGTATTTAAGAAGTTGCTCACGTGTCTTCCAAAGTGACTGTACTGTTTTGTATTCCTGCCAGTGATGCATGAGAGTTCCTGGTGTTGCGCATCCTCAAAGGCATTTGATAGAATCCATGCTCTGGATTTTGACCATTGTAATAGCTATGTTGTGTGTACAGCTGTTGCTTTGATTTGCATTTCCCTGATGCCATATGATGTGGATCATCGTTTTTGTGTGCATATTTGCCATCTGTATGGAGGTATACATACAGTCTTGTGTGTAATTTCACAAGGAGCTCTGTAAATCACTGGATCCTAATTAAGAGCCCCGCTGTAGAGCTCTGGTAGATTCTCAGCATTCACCTGTGCCATGGTTCTAGTTTCATTTCTGTTGCTGTGATAAAACATCCTGAAGAAATGCAGCTTAGTGGAGGAAGGGCTCATTTGGCTCACATTTCCAGGTTACAGTTTATTACTGAGGGAAGCCAAGGTAGGAACTCAAGTGGCTGGTTACATCACATCACATCCATAGTCAAGAGCAGAGAGAAACATGCATCCGTGCTTCCCTCTTGCTCTCAGCCAGATTTCTCCTGCCCTGAATAGATCAGGACATTCTGCCCAGGGAATGGTGCCACCATAATGGTCTGGGTCTTCCTACCTCAGTTAACAATCAAGACAACCCCCAACAGACATGTTCACAGGTCAACCTGATCTAGATAATTCCTTAATTGAGACTCTCTTCTTAGGTGATTCTAGGTTGTAGCAAGTCTGCTTGCCCTAACCTTTCAAGCACAAGTACATATGACTATGGTACTGATCTGGAACCAAGTCAGACTGATCTAAGCCTTATTGAAAATGATTACTTCTCACTGTTGCTGCTGAAGGAGACATTAACTCCATATGACCCTGAGGTCTTGGGGCTTTCTGGAGAGTTTCTTGCTTTCTGGTTAAAGTAGGCAGTCCCTTCTTGACTCTACTTGCCTCACCCTACAGGATGTCCAGAAGCCTGCTGACTGAGTGTAGACTTGCCTCAAACTTTTTGACCTCACTCCCCACATTGTCCTGCTGTTACTGTACTCCGTGGTCTTACATGGAGGTTGGCTTTTCCCCAGTCGGTCTTCTTTTGTGACTTAGTGACTCACTCCCTTCAGCTTGAATTTGTTTGACAGTCAGCCAATGATGTGGAGCTCTCTGGGGTGGAGCATGTCTAACGGTTTTTCCTTTCTCCTGCTCCCATTCAGTCATGTCCTGTATTCCATAGATTCTGGCTGTGACTCAGTAACCGACACGGAGCCTGAGGACGAGAGAGCCCTTCCTTACTCGAAGCAGCCGAACCCACCACTGGAGACATCGTCTGGGAACCTGATGGTGGTGCAGCCAGACCGTGTTCGCTGTGGGGTAGGCACCCTGGGGACTAGTGGATTCCCCATCAGAGCATGGGCCTTTCAAATAGATGCTTTTGTTGCCATAAAGGGTGTGAGGATATCATGGTATACCTTTGTACAACTGCAGCCTTCCCTCAGAACCCCTGTGGGATTTGGACATGAGTAGCTCCTTTAAGTCAGAGAACTGAGCCCAGGAATGTATGTGCCATCGATATAAGATCATTCCATGAATGAGTAATGTAGGGCATGTAGGACACCAGATACCAGCAGACCTGAACATTGTTTAGATACATTCACAACCCTGGAATTAGAGACCTGCGTGTCTTCCTGGCCTAGCCCTGGAAGGCGCATGCTGGGAGCTTGCTTTTTTTTTTTTTTTTTAAATCAGCTGTCCACGGCCTTGGCCCAAGGGAGGGTTTTAAGGCTTAATGACTGAAGTTCACTAGCCAATATTTCTTACAAAAAATATTGGCTAAATACCTAAGCAGCATGTGGCTAGCATTTTAGGGCGGGCATATATTAACAAGTACTTGCACATGAGAACCTAGTAACCACTGTCATTTGAATCCTATCACAGTATTGATAGTTTTTAATTTTCTTTCCTCTCCTGATTAAAACAATAAAGCATTTTGGATAGGTTAGAGCAGCAAAATGCTTTCTTCATGGATACAAGCCCTTCGCTAAGTTTGCCACTGTGGCTCCTCGGGACCATGGGGCATGAGAGCCTTGACAGTGGGAGGAGTGGGGCCTGACTTCCTTCTCCACAGCTGAGGCCACAAGACACCAGGCAAGGGCTCCCACATGGGAGTTGCCAACTGTTTTGTGGACTGGATTAAACCACAGATATGGTTTGGAATGCAGAATATTTTTAAACCAAAGCATAAGAATTGTTGTTTTTCAGCTTCTTTTGAGTCAGAATTTGTAATATTAGGCCGGAGATGACTGACTGGGTCTGAGCACCTTTTGCATGGGACATGTGTCCTCTATCCTGCTGGTCCCCACCATTCCCTGATCTTTGTTGGCAGTTTTTATTTTGTGTTTTTTGAGACACTCTTTCTACGTAACTCAGGTTGGCCTTAAACTCGTACTCCTCTTGCCTCAGTCTCCTCAATGGACTTGTGGTGGAATCACAAGTGTGTGCCATGACACTTGGCTCCTCCCTGCTCTTTATACTTAGCCCTTTACACTCGCCCTCTGTGTGAACATTGCCGGTTCACTCTCCCCGTGCTGTGTCTTCCCATGACTGTGTGGTCAGACTGCTGGATACAGTGGTGAAGGTGTTTGGGGCCAATGTGTGCTTCATGTCACTGTCCTCCTACCTTCATATTCTTCTTGCTTCCTCTCAACTGCCCTCTCACCCAAGATCTTTCTAGTTGCCTACTAGGTCTGTGGGTCCAGGGGTGGCTGGGGCTGTGTCCTGACTGTCGACAGGACTGACACGCATTGTCTCTGGCTCTGGCTCCTCACATCAATGGGACAAGGGGCAGGTAGGGCAGGGTCAGGTCTGCAGCAGGAAGGACGACAGCCACGGCATATGTGTTTGGCTGTAGCAGCCTCTAGGAGTGTGGGTCATAGACCCTTCTCCTGTTGTGAACTCTGAGTCTGGCATACCCTTCCACAGCCCTTATGAAGGCCACTGTGATGACTTTATAACAGTCCTAGAATCAATGATTAAGGACTAGCTCCACCCAGAAATCCCCCCTTCCTTCCTCTGTTTTTTTTTTTTTTTTTTTTTTTATGGGGCCTAGCTCTGTTAGTTCTGTCTGAAAGGAACATTGCCAAGTTTAAACAGCACAATAAAACAAGGAACAAGTTGAGTATCCCTTTTCCAAAATTCTGAGCACCTGAAGTGTCTTGCATTTTGAACTTTGGTTGGGGGGGGTTGAATTATTTGCATATGCATAATGAGATTATCTTTTAGACCAAAGTCTAAAAACAAAGTTCATTTATGTTTCATGAAAGAAACATTATACATACCCTGAAGGAGGTTTTATAGACCGTGTTATTACCCTTGCATTTGGGCTTTGGACACATGAATCAGGACTGGAAGTTTCCATTTGTAGTATCAAGACAGAGCATTTCAGATTTTGGAGTTCTGGGTAAGGGAGGCTTTTACAGGCTCAGTGTGAGATATTACAGTCATCTGGGCATCTTGCAGACTCTGGAACTGGCAATGTGGTTCAGCCGATAGAGAGCATGCCTAACATGCACACAACTTGGGTTCAAGCCCCGGCACCACATAAAAACTGGACATTTTGGCACATGGCTGTAATCTCAGAACTTGGGAAGTGGATGCAGGAGAATTAGAACTTCAGGATCATCCTCAGCTATGTATTAAGTTTGAGGTCAGCCTGAGCTGTACAAGACTCAGTCTCAGAAAAATAAAATAATAAATGAAATAATTTTTTTTTTAATGCAGACCCTGTATCAGTGGTGGGAGGAGCTGACAGTCTGCCTTCTGGACCTGCTTCAGATGTGCCAGTGCTGCTGCTGCTTTGGCTATGTGTGGAATAGCAGAGCTAGTCTAGTTTCTCAAGCTCTGGGGAAAGACTTTCTTTTAAAAAAAAAAAGTTCCAGAACTGGTGGCACATGCCTTTAATTCCAGCAATCTTGTGGGGCTGAGGCAGGTGGATCTCTGTGAGACTGAGGCCAGCCTGGTCTACATAGTGAGTTCCAGGTCAGCTGAGGCTACAATGAGACCCTTGTGTCAAAAAGACCAAAAAAGAAAAAAGAAAAAACAAAAGTCCAATCTGTGATTGTACAATGATTTTCATAAGAACATTTTAAAATGCTATACAATCAAATAAAACATAAAACAGAAAATTATGTGTGAAATTAATAGACAGAATTACCCCATTCAATTGCTATAAAAAATTTTAAAAATGTTTAGCTTTGATAAATTGCTTCATTGGGTCCATAGCCTGTGGTTTCCTGTCCAGTACTGGTCTGTCAAGCCCATTTGGCCAGTACATACTCACTAGAGAGAGCAGGGGTTCAGGGAGTCAGGAAACCCTTTACCTAGAGCACTCTACATGGTACAGGAGGGACCAGAACCTATCTCCCCTTCCAGGCAGAAACCACTGTGTACATCATTGTGAGATGCAAGCTGGATGAGAAGGTGTCCACAGAAGCAGAGTTTTCTCCTGAGAATGCACCCTCTATCAGGGTGGAAGGCACACTGGAGAATGAGTATACAGTTTCCGTGAAGGCTCCAGGTAAGTGACCTCATGCTGACTGGAGCATGGTCCTCAGCTGCTTTATGAAAATTGCTGATCTCAGGCTCACTTGTGAAGTTGTCTCCAACTAGAGGCCTTGTCAGTCAGCTTTGCTAAACTGCTATCTTTAAAAAGTTGTGTGTTTAATTGCATTTCCGTGATTACTAGTGAGGTTTAATATTTTTCCATGTTCATGACTTGTCACATTTCCTCTTTTGTGAATTGAGTCTTTGTGGTTGGTGTATTTTTAATTCTTTTCTTTCCCCCTCAAAACCCCTTCCGGTGGTATAGACCTCTACCTCAGGAAAAGCACGTAGTAAAGACAGCAGCAGAGCAAGTCAGCTGATCCTACTGGCCCAGGTGGCAGAAACAGTGTCACCCCAGTCCCCAGAATCCCAGCCCTTGCCGCCTCTACATAAAGCACCTTAAACCCCATTTTTCTTTGTTCATTGAGGTCTGGGGAATTAAGCAAAACAGGAGCTGGAGAGATGGGCTCAGAGGTTAAGGGCACATAATCCTCTTGCAAAGGACCTGAGTTAGGTTCCCAGTATCCACATCAGGCAGCTCATAGCTGCCTATAAATTCAGCTCTAGGGCCATCCTATAACCCTGGCTTCTGCAGGCATCCATACTCATGTGCACGTACTTACACACAGACACACGCATACATGCAATTAAAAATAAAATAAATATTAAAAAATTATGCAAAGCTGATGAAAACCCTTCAAAAATGCAAATGATGACCCAATGAGGATACTTGTTCTGAATCAGATCCACGCAAGCTGGCCTGCTCGGCTCCTTCCGTCCTTGCTTCTCCCCCAGCTCACATCTGACACTTCCTTCCAGCCCTAGCGACTGCTTCACCACTCAGATGGAGCATGTCTGCCCATGACTGCTTTTTCCAGGACCCTTATTCTTCCTGGCTTTTCAACAGTCTCTTTTCTTCTATTCAGACCTTTCATCTGGGAATGTTTGTCTGAAGATATATTCTGGGGACTTGGTAGTGTGTGAAACCATCATCAGCTATTATACTGACATGGAGGAAATTGGGAACTTACTGTCCAATGCCGCAAATCCCGTGGAGTTCATGTGTCAGGTAAAGATGCTGGGAGTAGACACGAGCTTTCTGGGCATGGAAGTTCTGCACAGGACTATTTAGCCTCTACTTTGATGGGCAGGAACTAGCAGAATTTGAAATCTGCCCATCTCCACTGTTTTATATAGGCCTTTAAAATTGTACCCTACAACACAGAGACTCTTGACAAACTGCTAACAGAGTCCCTTAAGAACAACATCCCTGCAAGCGGACTGCACCTCTTTGGGATCAACCAACTGGAAGAAGAAGATATGATGACAAGTAAGTCAATGAACAACTCTCAAGGGGCCAGCTGTGGGCCCAGTCCAGCTTGCTGGTTTCAGCATTCAGTTAGACCATGCTCTATAGCCTGCCCTTATGCAAGGACTCCTTGCACTGGGGAGACAGAGAGTCTTTTGAGTCTCAAATCTGAATACAGTCATACATCCCTTAATGATGGGACTATCTTCTGAGAAGCATGTAGTTAGGCAATTTCATCACTGTGACAGGGTATTTATATAAACCTAGATGGTATAGCCTACTACACACTTAGGGTATATGATATAGGAAGGGTATAGCTTATTGCCTGTCAGGGCCAAGGTAAACAAAATGACAGGAGGTTAAATCAAACACAAGAGAGAGTGACACAGTCATGAACCACAGTCAACACAGTATGCATGAAGGTGCTGCTGGTGTGACACGCATGCTCTTCAGCAGTTTTTTCCCCCCAAAAGTAGCAGTATAGTCTAAAATAATAATGGAAAAATACAGTACGTACCTAAGCCAACATAATCCTGTGCCATCAAGTATCCATACTATACATAATTGTGTGTGCCATACTTTTATGTGACTGGCAACCAGCCCAGTAGGTTTGTTCACACCAGCATCATCACCACATGCAAGGAGTGCATTATGCTATGATGGTATGAGAGCTGCAGCATCACTAGAGGATAGGAGTTCGTCATCATTCTCATCTGATAGGACTTCTGTGACTGAAATGTCATTCTGTGGCACACAGCTACACTTGACTGCCTTCTGAAAACATACACGGCTCTCACCTGCCTCATAGAATTCAGACCCCTTACCCTACTAACAGACCCTTCCCAAGGGCTCCTGCATGCTTTCGCCCTCATCTCTCTCTGTACCCCCTCTTAGTAGCTTCTGCACCCCCTTCTGATGACTCTCTGCTTCTGAAAGGTATGAACTTCTCACATCTGTGTCTTGCCACTCTATTCATGGGAATGCAGTTTCGTTGTCCCCATCATGGTTGTCATCTCCCTGGTGACTTTCTCTTCATCTCCCTGCAGCAGCTCAGGAAGCACTTCTTCTGGAAGGCCTTCTCCAGTCCTCCAGGAGGCCGCTCCATACTTGCTGTGGGCTCCCTTAGCATGTTGAAGATTCTGTTCTAGAGCTTGCCTATTACATTTGTCTCCTTTGCTAGACTGTCAGCTCAGTGAAGAGTGGAAGTGTTCCCAGATGGTGGCTCCTTGAAGGCTTTAAACAAATATTTGTTCCTTGAGAGAGGAGCAGGTTCTTGTGTACATGTGACATGGCTGTGGTAGGAGCTGGGAAACACACTTGCCCAGGGATACTGCCTGGCACTCTGTTCAGGATGCCTGTTCCTGTGACTACCATTCTTCCCACCATGGTGACCCTATGTACCTTCTGCCTTCATTCTGTTTGTAGCCTCCAACCCATAGAAGAGCATTACCTGCTAGGCCTCCTCCTGGGGGGTCTCCTCTTCCTTGCTACCTCTCCTCATTTTCCTACTGTGGAGTTTTCTTCCCTCACTCCCAGTAGCTGTTACTATTCTCTATCTTAAACCTGGGGCTCAGGAGAGAGTATCTCACAGCCTGATGACAAGGGGACTTGGGAACATTTTTTAGACATTTCATCACAAGGATCACATCCTGGTGAATAGAAATCTGGGTTTGGCATTTTTAAAGTGACAGGGAGAGTCCTAGATAGATGACTCAGTGTTTAAAGTACTTGCTACATAAGTAAGAGGACCAGAGTTCAGATCCTCAGGATTCACATAAATGCCAAGTGGGTGTGATAACCCTGACTTTAATTCCAGCCTCAGAAGGCAGAGACAGAACATCCCTGGGGCAAGCTGGCTAGCTGTATTGGTGAGCTTTGGATTTGATTGAGAGCCCTTGCCTCAAAGAACAAGGTGGAAGAACAATAAGAGGAAGATACCTGACATCAGTTATGAGCCTCCACATGCATGTGCACACACATGCACACATGTGCCCACATACTTGTAAACTTGTACGCACATATACCAAAGCACATACACATAAAAAGACTGTGTGAAAGGGAGAATAAACGAATTAAATGACAGAGCCTAGAATTAAACTTTTATGAAAAGAAAAATAGATTTCTCCCTAAGTTCCCAACATGAGCATGTTTGTTCTCTTGGCATTTTTACAAAATTGGTAATAGATAAAAGAGTGGACTTCGTCCTCTTAATCAACACAAAACAGTAGTTTCAAAGCACTCCCATCTTTGCAGAGAAGGCCAAAACATGATTCCTGTAACCCTTTGTGACTGCTATTTAAGCCTTTAGAAACTGGGGACTGGGGATATAACTCAGTGGTACAGCACTTGCCCAGTATGTCAAGGCCCTGGGTTTTATCCCCAGCCTTGGGGATGAAAAAAAGAAGATGCTAAGGATTTGAAAATTTCTAAAGGATTTGAAAATTTTCAAAAGATTTGAATTTGTGCCTTTTCTAGGAGTTTTCTAACCTTTTTTGAAGAAAGAAGGTGGGCTACTAATTAGTAGATCTGCTAATTAAAATATCACTGTTGTGTGAGTACATGATCCTCAGTGGTACCCCAAAGGAAGCTTTGAGATACTGGGTCAGTCAGCCAGTAAGTAATGATTGAGTGACTACTGCATGCCCTATTAGGCTTAGCAGCTTTGTCTCTGGGATTCAAGGTGTCCTGTGCTTTTCTTCTTACCTGTCAATTAAACTCTCCTTGACACCTTTTTAGATCAGAGGGATGAAGAGCTACCTACCTTGTTGCACTTTGCTGCAAAGTATGGATTGAAGAACCTCACTGCCTTGTTGCTCACCTGTCCAGGGGCCCTCCAGGCATATAGTGTGGCCAACAAGCATGGCCACTATCCTAACACCATTGCTGAGAAGCATGGCTTCCGGGACCTGAGGCAGTTCATCGACGAGTATGTGGTAAGCCCAAGGCGGAAGAGCCCCCATGATGGGAATGCTCTCTATGGTTCTGGAACTTCTTTTTTATCGAAGGCTTTGGTGAATTTTGTCTCCAACATGTCCTCATGTGCCTATTTGGCAGTGGGCAGTTTGTGTGGGCCTGGGTCCAAACTCCTGGTAATGATGTGACTTTGGGCACGTCACCTATCCTCTCTCTCAGTTTCTTAATATGCAGGAGGAGAATCCTAGGATATCTTCTCATAGAGTTCTTTTGAAGTTAAAAGGACCTAACATATGCAGAGCACTGAGGCCCACTCTCCGAGACCTGACAGGGACATCCATACAGCACATCTGCTCAAGGCTGATACAGAGCCCTCTCCCCACCTACCTTGTTCCTTGTTGGGAGTTTTGCCCACCTTTGCCCACCTTTGGCCCACATGAACTGTGTTAGAACTGGTTCCTTCCTTAGCCAAGGCCACAATAAAGCTTTGCCCTGAGATGGTATCAAAGTGCCCAACTTGAGCCCTCACTCCCTTAGCAGCCTGTCTCTCTTTCTGAGCCTCTACTTGCAAATGAAGCTATGGCAGGTGGATATACACAGCTTGCCTGACAGGTGCTCTTTGGTCACTGATTTCTGAGCCCTTCTCTGAGATCACTCTGGTACTATGCCTGTGTCTTATTCCATGCCCAGGATTGCCTCTGTTGTATTAGAGGTGGCTGTTCTTCCTGACTTCACTCCTTTCTGGGTTTCTACCTCCTTTGCAGACTCACTTAGGGTTCATGAGACTAGCTCATCCTCTCATCTGGCTGTGACACCCCCAAATCTAGTCTTGACAGGAGTGAGCCTGACATTTCTCCAGAAACCTAAGTGCCATAAAATCTGTAATGCAATGACACCAAGGCACGTGGAGGGGCTTCCCAGTGTTTTGAGTATATAAATGTTCCATACAAATGTTCCAAACGAATAGTAGTTGAAGTCCTTGTTTGGGGCCTTCCTGACATAAATGAGCATAAAGGCACTCACAGTCTTGGAGTATTTATGTGGCTTTACCTCAAAACCACACATGTACTAAATGTAGCATGCCATTTTTGTGTTAATAGTTTTCAGTAAGGCCATGCTGTGTTAATAGTAGAAACGAACATTTCCTGAACTCATTTGGTTGGCAGATGCCCTGTCTCATTTAATCCTTACCACACTCCTTTGAAATTGAAAGGACTGCATTTTCTGTCTTATGAATGAGGAAAAGGACGTAGAAAGCCAAGGTGATTGTCCCCAGAGCCTCACACTGGTAAAGGTGCAGATGGGATTTGAACCTAATTCATTGCTATAGGTAGGGCTTGTTATCCTTTCGGCATAATGGGGGAGGTTAGAGTTTTACTCTCAGGGTGCCTTGAGCTTAGTCTGGTTCACATTTCTCATATTATCTTTGCTCCCACCTACAGCGATGTATCTTCAGCCTTGTTACCAAAAGGTTGTCCCTGCAGGTGACTCACAGTCTCTAAGGAGTGTCACATTTTATTTCATTTTATTTCCAAATGTTAGACTTGGAGTCCCCAGCATTACACAAATGTCACTTGGTTTGCTCCAGTCTCACCAGGAAACCAGCACAGTGTCAATCAAAGATTACCTCTGTTGGGTACTGATGATGAAAAGAAGGATTTCTGTGCTAAAGTAAGGATTTGTGACACCAGTGTCTTGCCAGGAAACATTGTGCAGCAATTGCAGGGAAGTCAGCACTCCAGCACCACAGCCATCTGGAGGCAGTGTGACTGGGGGTAACCTTTCTGACTTTGGGACCGTTTATGTAAGAGCAGCATCTTTTGGAGCATCTAGAATGTGAAACTGAGGGAGGAAGCCCTAGAAACTGCCCTGCACTTGGGGAAGCCTGCTGGAAGGACTGGGAACTGAGTCATTTCTAAGGGACCCCTGGTTTCACAGGGGCAGGCACACCTTAGCATGCTCCTGTCAAGCCCACTGCCCATCTGCATGGCTGGTCAGTAAGGGTCTCGACTGCCTATGCCACTTGTTCCCTTTTGAGGAATCACTGGAATGCAGTAAAAAGATCAAAAGCCAAGGTTGCAAGCTCTGCAAGGAAAGGATTAGGTTTTTCTGAGCTTTGCTTTTCTCATCTGTAAATGGGGAGTAGTGTATTCACCTCATAGAGAGGGAAGGGTGACATGAGAAAAATGTGTCAGTGTATCCCCCTCCCCAAACCTGACTCTTACTAGGTGCTCATGAGAGAGTAGTTTTTATTTATATCCTTTGACCTCTGGCCATTTAACTAGAATTTCTTAAGTGCTTAACTCTGTGATTAGTGTTGGGAGAAGATATGATTAAAATGG
Source organism: Nannospalax galili (assembly GCF_000622305.1). NCBI lineage: Eukaryota > Metazoa > Chordata > Mammalia > Rodentia > Spalacidae > Nannospalax > Nannospalax galili. The sequence continues at coordinate 3,302,428 of NW_008337059.1, forward strand.
AAACCATAAGGCAATGAAGAAAAAAAGGCCCAAAGCCTGACTCTGAAGTGCTCTGTCAGGTAGGGAATGAAAATACCCACAAGCAATTGCAATCCTGACTCATGACCACTCCCTTTGCCTGTCTCAGGCCCACTCGGCCTGATTCTGCCCAGCTAGCCAGGTACCTCAGTGTGCAGCACCCCCTTCTTCTCTTGCAGGAGACAGTGGACATGCTGAAGAGCCACATTAAAGAGGAACTGATGCAAGGTGAGGAGGCCGACGCTGTGTATGAATCCATGGCCCATCTGTCCACAGACCTGCTCATGAAATGCTCGCTCAACCCCGGCTGTGACGAGGAGCTGTATGAGTCTATGGCTGCCTTCGTTCCAGCGGCCACAGAAGACCTTTGTAAGTAGCTCAGCCCAGTTCTGCTTCCATCCTGCTGCCAAGAACTAGCTGCTTCATTCTGATCCAAAGAGGGAAAGTCCCAACTTGCCCTGCAACTACCCCAGCAGAATGAAGACCCTGTGTTCTAACAGCCCTGTGCCATAGCAAGGAGACCCCCTCCTCCAGACTTCCTTTACTGGGACTTTATAGATCTTCAGAATGCCCTCTAGGGGGCAGTGTGCCACCCTTGAGAGCTAGACAGTGGATTTCAGCACACAGCCTGGTGGGGAGGCAGGTTCGCACAACAGCTAAGAGGCTTATTGATGTGTTACTGACATTTACTATGAAGTGCTAAACACTCTGAAACACTGCCTAGGACTTAACTCTCCTTCCCTCCAGGTCTACCTAATAGATTCAAGAAAGACAAGACAAATATCTACCAATGTGTCAGCTTTATGGATGGAGGGCTTTCTGGAATAGCCAGAGTACTCCCACCCTTTCAGGACTTGTAGGGAAGCAAGCCTGACTTTCCCATGCATGAGCTCATGGAAAATCAGTACCATGAGGAGGCCTTGGAGCAGTAGGTGCAGGCTGACTGGGAGCCAGAGGTGGTCCTTGACTCTAGTGTGGCCTTTACACTAATGCCAACGCTCACAAGATAGGGATCAGTAACAGACCTTTGCCAGTCATGTAGACTATTGCTTTCGGGTAAAGGGCAGTAGGTCCCTTTCCAGCACCTAAGGGGGAGACTGAGAAGCAGTCCTGGAAGCTTTTCACGGATGAACTGTGGCCTGGCAGGGGCGTGAGGAGGAAGCCATCACCCACACCATCCACATCTTTTGTAACTTTCCCAAAGTGTTACAACAGACAAATCTCATAGAGCTCAGATATGGATCCAGGTCGCTCATCTCTCTCTGTGTCTCTTAGGACCATGTTTTTTTTTTTTTTTTAAATCCCAGGCCAGAATTTTTCCTCTAACAGTACAAGTTTTCATTCTCGTCTCCTTTTCAGCCTCTATAGCTATTTCCTCTGTCTGCTGTTTGGGGAGCTAGGTAAAAAAACAGCCTTCAGCTGCTCATGCCTATAATTTCAGCACTCTGGAGTGGGAGGCGGGAGGATCAAGGCCAGTCAAGGCAACTTAGGGAGACCTTGTTTCAGATCCAAAACAACAACAAACTCAAGAACAAACAGCAGCTTCTGGCGCCCCTGCCTTCATACATACATACATCCGCCCTCATATCCAGCAAGTATTTCTGGGGCATTTATGTTTTAGCTATTTGCTTCTCCCCTCAGGTATTGGACATACAGTGAACCAAGACCTGTCTTTCCCACTGTAGAACAAGGAATCATTCACCAGGACTTTTGGGCATCCAGAAAGTTACCTCCTTTCTTCCCTGTCTCCTACCTCTGAGGCTGTTGAGCAATGAAAGAATTCCTTACTTACTGGCAGTGAGTGTTGACAGTCTTCACACTTGCTATCCCTCCACCCTATGCTCACCGCATCACTCCTGCAGGGGATGCTGAGGCACCCAGCTGTTATTCCCTGCCTGCTGTTCTTTTGCACCTGAAAGAGGCTCACCAGTGCTTCCAAGGTAGTGGCATGCTATGGGGCTAGTCTGTTTGTGACTCAGTGGCAACTTGTCTTTCAGTGTCAGGAGGTTCTGGATGTGGTAGACCCAAGGAGGCTACCAGGAAGGAGGCAGGCTATAGGATGTAGTTACTATTTGGGTAAGGAATGAAACCCACCATAGATGAAATTTGCCAGATCATATAAACTCTGGAGTTTCTCACTGTAGACATGATTTGGTTTGTTTCTGTCTCTGTGATTGTTGGATTTAACCTTGAGAGTGATTTCTTCTCTGCTGGTTCAGAAGATACTGCCACTTGGACCTGAGAACAGTCATTTTACTGACAGTGACTGGAGACAGCTTGGTTCCTGAAGAGGAGAGAGAACAAACAATCTATCTCAGACACTGGCAGCACTAGCAGAGTGGGGAATTGCCACATACCTGGCAGCCCTTGAAGTGGGCCGGCCGCTTTTATTCCTGCTGTCTCACCTGACAGTTCCTGGCCTTGATGGGTAGAATTATCTCCACTTTACAGGGAGAAAACAAAAAGCTCCTAGATTTAGTAACCTTCTTAAGTCCATCAATAGAAAACTGGATCAGGAACCTGAGTCTTCAGGGTTGCAGGGGACAAGTCTGTCTGCTACCCCACGGGGGTAAAGGGACCTCCCAGACTGTCCTGAGGTTGCATTCACTGCACTTGGGTGGACACTCCTCAGGAACTACTTCTAAATGTCTAAATAGCGAGGTTTATCAAGGTCACCTTTGCTGCTGTTCAGGGGTAACTCTTATAATAAACGTTTTAGGGAAATTTACCATTCACTCATGTCACTGGTACACAGGGCCAACACCATGGAGTACAGCGTTTTAGACCAGTTACCTTGGTGAGCCCCTATTGGTGGGGCAAATCTGTCCAGTATCATTTGAGTTTGGGAAAGGGATATAATGAGGACCCCCTTCACCAAAGGAAACCCCAAACAACCACTGGCTAGGAAGGTCATGGTTAAGCTCTGTCTTAAATGAAGGAAACTGGGGGGCAGACACACTCACACACACACACTCACACACACGCTCACACTTACACACACTCACAAACACTCACACTCACACACTCACACACACACTCACACACACACTCACACACACACACACACACACACACACACTCCCACTCCCACGCAGTCTTTGGTTTAGATATGCTGCCACCAGGTGGTGACTGTATGTCTTTGTTATCAGACCTCCAGCTTTGCTCCCAATCCTCTGGAGAATTTTTTGATCTGGACCTCACAGATTTAACCCTTCAACTCCTACATTTTACTTTGTAAGAACTAAATACTCTTATTAAGGGTAAAGCAATGCAAGTACCAAATAAAAGTCAAGGTAGCTTCTCTTTGGTTGTTTTCACTGTTTGGCTGTATGCACTTTCCCTTGCATAGCTCTCGTGCCTCCATCCCTGCCTTTGGGAATGACATGATGGTCCTCGTGGTCCTCTGACGTGGGTCAGTCATTTCATTTCAACTTCACACAGTGGTTAGTCACTTTCAGGAGCCTCTTCTTATGGAGGCCTGACAAGCTAGTACCCAGGGGCCCTTGTCCAGTCTGTTTCCAGGGTAATCCACTGGTGGGTTATAGCTTTGCTTACTTACATATCTCTGAGGCTTATTTTTTCCCACAAGAGAATAGAGCCAAAGGAGAAAGGTACGACTCCCACTATTGGAAACACAGGAATCGCTGTAATCATTCCTTAGAAGGCTCTATGTTACCCTCGTGTGGAACTTTTCCTTTAACCCTTTCCAGTTCTGCCCCAGCTTAGGCTTGTACATAGCGGAGCACTGCCTTGGCCCCAGCTATCTTACTGGCTTTCCTTGGCACTCCATAGCACCTGGGGTCTTGTGACACACCATGTCCATCAGTTCATGGTTTCTGTACATGAACTGTCTAATTTATAGTCTCTCTCTCTGACATCCAGGTTCCCTCTGAGCTGGGAGCACAACTAGGTGCTTTGAAGGATCTTGCAGCCCAACGCCTCAGGTCTGAGCCTAAGCAAAATTACCAAGTTGCTGTTGTGCTTCTGGGAAATACCACATGCCCCATTTTCAGGCTTTCCCTCAGGACCCTCCCTTCTTGCAGCTGCAGAGGTTCGGTCTGCCCCTTGCTGTCCTCCTTGGGAAGATTCCAGCAAGTAGAGACTGAAGATGCTGCAGGGGCAATGGCTCTGGGTACAAGAGCTCTACCAACTAGGGGGACAGGGTCACTTCTTGGCCTCCTAGTGCTTTTAACTCCTGCACAAGTACAGAACTATTGGGGACATAAGCACTTATTGAAAGCACTGGATCTGGTGTTTTAAACACTCCCTTCAGCAGCGGTGGCCTTGTTCCCCTCTGGATCCACACAGCTTACTGATTAGTTATGTGTTTCTCTGGTTATAAGCCGCTGGCCTTGATGGGGAGTATGACATACAACTTTGTATCATCCCCAGCACCCAGCCAGCCCCGTGCTGTGCCTAAGACATGGTCAACTAATAGAGACACTAGAAAATAAGATGTAATCCTGGACTTTGTAGATGTTCAAGTGTAAATTAGTTTGTTGACAGTCTAATGCATTGCCCTCGTTTTCCTGACAGGTGTAGTGAGAGACATCGATTAGGTACTGCCAAGCATGGGACCTTGGGGGGTTATAACTCCCTCAGCTACTCCAGGCTTCCTTTTATTTCATGTCTCCATACATTACAGTGTTTCTTCTGTCTAAATTGCCTTCCTTTTTTTTTTTCTGCTTGAGGAATGCCTGAACTCCTCCACAAAGCCCAAACTCCTCCACATGCACATCTTTGTTTCTTTGTGTCTTCATTAATTTTCTCATTCATTCACTCATTAAATAAACTTATCAAATCCCTCCTTGCGTGTAAGTTGCATGGTGCCAGGTGACGAGCAGCTAATGAATAAGTTGGCATGATCCCTGCCTTCCAGAGTTTACATTCTACTGAATGGCTTGGATTTTAAATGAAAGCAACATGTAGCTAAATTCATGTGCACAAAATGTAACAGTGCTATGCTTTGGAGGAAAGGCGCATTTAGAGAATGTAGGTAGGGCTTGTGTGGTTAGCAGGACCTAGCACCCACCAACCCTACCACAGGCACATCCATGGATTTGCTCCTACATGACAGAAGGTCTTTTTGTCTAAGTATGAAAACTGAAGTCTGCAACTTTCTCTTCATCTTTCTGTTCTTAGCCCCTTCTTTTTCATTGCCAGTGCCAGACATCACTCCTTCACCCCTCTGATTTCAGACTGCCATTCTCTGTGTGTCTGTCTTTCTTTCTCCCCTTCCCATCACCTCTCCATCAGGGTGTGAAAAATTGGCTTTTTAATTGATATCATTAGTCAAACCACCCCATCCTACCTGGATACAAACGGGACAGGCTAGGTTTCAGGTTATCTTCAAATGTCTAACCACACTACTCCCTGCTCTGAGACCCCTTGGTTATCCACAGCAATATTTATCAAGGTGTATGTGTGGGGTCTTTTTGGCCTTTGGGGTTGGAGAGTCTTTCTAGAAGAATAGTCTTTTAGTAGCTGGCATTTGATTCATTTTACATTGTGTTAGCATATAATCTGGATGGAGGGAGTGTCCCCTGCAGCTGGTGGTGTAGACCAAAGTTATAGCAGTTTCTCTGGGAATTCACGACTGCTGTTGATTTACTCAATTAAGTGCCTCCTGGGGTGTTCTAGCATCTTGCAAACTTCTTGCATTCTGGAAATGGATCCTTGAGGACTGATCCCTTAATGTGTGCTGTTGGTCTGCAGCGGGCTCTTCCCGGAGACTGTGACCTAGGGGCACCTTCTTGTTCCTGCTGTTGTTCTTCTGCTGGAGTCAAAGAACTTTTTATTTTCTCCTTAGACCAGCAGGTTTAGCATGTTTCAGCTTATTTTTAACTGGCAAGTAGTGAAGGTTAAGTGCTTGAAGTCTGAAGTCCAAACCCCAAGCTTCCAGGACCGCAGGGATTTATTGTTCTGCTTCTTTACAAAATCCCCTTTGTCTGAAGACACTCCCTTTGCCCACAGAATTTGCTGTGTATTTGGTCACTTCAGTGCTACTTAATGTCCACCTGGCTTGTGTATACAAAGTATTGTCAAGTTTAAACCAAGTGCCTTATCCCTTACTAGTTCCAAAAATTAGGCACCTTTTATTATCACAAAAGTACTATATGCTGCCTCTATGGGCTTAGTGCTTAATCTAGGTGTGGAGAAAATCATGTGCTGCTTGGCCACTATTGAGTGCCTGGGTGCTGTGTTGAGAAGGAGGATTTTGAGGCCAGAGAGAATGCTATGATCAAGCTCATGTATGAATTTGATCAGATTTATATTTTCAATTAAGTGTAAGGAGAACCATATTGTTTAGTATGTAAAAAGAAAGAGAATGATTTTCCATAACTTCACTTAAGGGATATACACATCTAGTGGCTCAACAGAGGCCAACGCTTACACAAGATAAACTGCCCAGTCTATGCAAACACAGACTTCTAATCCTAGTCTGCATCACCAGCTCCTCCCAACGTGTATCTCTGATTCATTCATACATGCCAAGGGTACGTGCAGAAAAGGAAGAATTTAGGGTTTTGGTAGAATTCAGCTTGCTAGCTAGCTGCCCTTGGAGGATGGAGACTGGCCTGGCCTAGCTTCTCTGGTATAGCCAAAAGTGTCCTTAAGAGTAGGAGAGGGAGTCAGAAGACAGATCAGAAGAATGTCACAATGAGAAGGACTCAGTTCAGCTAAGCTTTCACTCCAGGATTGCTGACTTTGAGGACGAGGGAGAGGGCCCAATGCCAAGGCCTGGAGATGATCACTGGAATTGGAGAAGGTGAGGAGACAGATCCTTCTCTAGAGCTTCCAGAAAGGAATGTGGCTCTGATGAAGCCTTGCTTTTTGCCAGTTAGACCCACTTCAGATTTCTGAACTATTGAATTGTAAGCTAATGCATCTATGTTGTGGTAAGTGGTAATTTGTCACAACAGCCACAGAACTAATTTGCCTCAGTAGCATAATAATGATAACTATGAATATTTGGGGCCTTGTGCTTTTGTTCTGTATTTTATAATGTGTTCTTTCACTTGATACAGCTATCCTATGAGGTAGGTCCTGTGGTTTATCCTCACTTGACAGATGAGACAGCAAAACTTAGAGATTTCAAGTCACTTGCCCAAGGACATAGGGGTAGTCATGTCAGAGGTAGTACTTGGACATCAGTCTCCAAGATAGCAAAGTCATGCCTCTGACCATGATGCCAACGTACCTTGGTCACCTAGCGGCCATTCTTCTGAACCTCTGTTGTGTGCCTGGTTTCAGTCCTGCCTTTCTCTGACTTAGCTTTGTTCCCTGAGTATGGACTATTTAGCTGGCTCTAGCCCTTGTCAGTGCCTTTATTGTCTTTTCCTGGGTCTTTATATTCCTCCCTCTCTTCCCTGAACCATTTTCCCATCATGTTCATCCAATCACTCCTTATATCCCTCATATCCTCTAGCTTTGTCCCTAAGGTCCATCTATGATCCTAGTGGGACAGAATAGAGCTAACCATTATAGGGATTGCCCTGTAGTGGTCGCTACTGAGCCCACTAATACAGGACCAGGGAAATGATTACAAATTTCAATGTCTGGTCTGTGCTGCAGCCGCAGAGCCTTGGCAAAGGAAGCAAGTTCTGGGACCATAATAAAGAAAATGCCTGGCAAGCCATGTTCAACTTCTGTAAATGAGCCCATTGCAAAGATTGGCATTTGTTATTTTAAGATCTCACTCATGCTTTAATTATATTCAACTATAAATATGCACTAACTGTGCATTTTAACTAAGAAATATAAAACATGATGTTTGAGATCATGTGTGGAAATTCAAATATTGGAAAAAACACAAACTCACTTTGAAGGAAAAAGACATGAGTTCATACAAATGAACTTTGTTTGTTGGTGGTATATATATATATTTGGTCTTTTGAGACAGGGTCTCCCTGTAGCCCCAGCTGTCCTGGAACTCACTATGTAGACCAGGCTGGCCTTGAACTCACAGAGATCCACCTGCCTCTGCCTTCCAAGTGCTGGGACTAAAGGCGTGCACCACCACGCCTGGCTGTGGTGTATTTTTAATGCAACAATAGGGCTGGGAATATAACTCAGTAGTAGAATCCTTGCCTAACATGCAATGAGACCCTAAGTTCAATTCTTAGCACCTAAAAAGAGCAAAAATTGAAAAATGAGATTACATCAAATTAAAGAGTTCTGTACAGGAAAAAAAAAATGAGTGTAAAGACAACCTGAAGACCGGGAGAGAGTCATCTGATAAAAGAGTAGTATCAAAAACATATAAAGAACTCAAACAACCCCACAGCAAAAATAAATAAATAAAACTTTAAAAAGATGAGAAATGATCTATGTAGACATATCTTAAGATATGCAAATAGCCAGCAAATATATGAAAATGCTCAACATGACTAATCACCAGGGAAATGCAAATCCAAACCACAATGAGGTATCATTTCAGCACAGTTAGAATGACTGTGTTCAGAAAAAAAAGTGACAGCAAGGATCAGAGAAAGGGGAACCCTTATATACTGTTAGTAAAGTCATTACGGAAACCCAGTTTGTAATTTCTCAAAAAACTAAACGTGATCCAGCAACCCCTCTTGTGGGTATAGAGACAATGGAAATGAAATCAGTTTGTTGATGTGATGTCTGTATTCCTGTGTTTATTGCAGCATGGTTAACAATTGCCAATGTATAGTACAGATAACTGAGGTGCCCATCATGGATGAATGGATAAAGAAAATGTGGTGCATATACACAGTGGAGTGGAATAAAAAGAGTAGAGTCCTGTCATTGGTGGCCACATAGTTGAAACTGAAGGACATTATACTAAATGGAAAAAAAAAGAAACAAAAATATAATAGGCAGCAAAGTACATTTGTAGGAGGTGTAAGTTCTACTGTTCTGGTCAGTAAGATGCCTGTATTTTACAGGAATTTACTATATTATAAAGAACTAAAAGGAGTTCAAAGAAATGATAAATGTTTAAAGAGATGGAATCACAAATTAACCTGATTTGCACTGTAATATATAATACATTAAATTGTCACTGTATGAGCTGAGAATGGTGTAATTTCAGCATTTGGGAAATGGAGGCAGGAGGATCAGAAGTTCAAAGTTATACTCAGCTGTGTAATGAATTCAAGGCCAGCCTGGGCTACATGAGAAATAAAGTTAGGAAAGTGGGAAAAAGGCTCAGGAGTTAAGAGTGCTTGCTGTTCTTCTGGAGGATATGAATTCAGTTCCTAGCACCCATGTCAGGCTGCTTCAACCACCTGCAATTCCAACTTCAAAGGGTCTTCTGAACTCCAGGGGTACCAGCACTCATGTGGCAATGTGGCATATGCACACACAGGTCAGTTGGGACTACAGGGAGACCCTGTTTCAACCCCCCCCAAATAAATATAAATACATAAAAAAACTTTAAAAAAGAAAATTATCACTGTAACCCATACATATGGGGTTATAATTATATATATACTTATTACATACCAGTTAATTTTTTTCTGAATTCAATTCTCAATACCATAAAAAACAATTTTTGTGGTGCCAGGGATTAAACCCAGTGCCTTGCACATGCTAGTCAAGTTGTCTGCTGGTAAGCCATATCCCAAGTCCTGAAATTTTTTTTTTTTCTGGTCTTTTTGAGACAGGGTCTTTCTGTAGCCCCAGCTGTCCTGGAACTCTCTATGTAGACCAGGCTGGCCTTGAACTCACAGAGATCCACCTACCTCTGCCTGACGAATGCTGGGATTAAAGGCATGTGCCGCCTGAAATTTTTTTAGCACATAAATTGAGCCTTCTATTTTGAATTGTTCTTTGCTTAGGGCCTTAGCTTGGAAATAGGATTTAATAGTGAAAATAATAGATAGCTTTGCATTTCTCTAGCCCCAAACATGCTAGGTGCTGTTCTCAGGTAATTCTCAGACAAATCTACCTGATCTGTATTATTATCATCACATATTTCTGACAGGAAAAGAGAAGCTGAGTGGAGTGGAACAATCTGACCCAAGATAATTATGGACAGCGTTAATAAAACAGCTATCATTTCCCTTTCTGCATGAGAATTTGACCTTTGTTTGACTTCCTAGCTTTGTTACCCTGGCAACCTGATAGGAGCCAAATGTCAACTGTGTTTCTAGGCAACATTACCTAGGAGAAGAATGATCCCTGATTGTTCACGTATCTGTATCTGGGAGGAGCTATAGTTTACAGGAATTTACTATGCTATAAAGAACTATAAACTATAGAAACCTGTAAGGCACCCATGCTCCGAGCCCGAGGGCAGTGACTCTGGCATGTCTCTTGTGAGATCCTGGAAACTGCATTTTTATAGGTCTGATGTGCTTTGGGGGACACAGACCTTTCCTGGGACGGCTCCTGCACCTACCGGGTGCAGATCTCATCTCCCGGCACGAGGACTGCGCAGGTTGAGGCATGCTTTCTTGGCACTGTGATGCTGTCCTGTATCCTATGTTCTTCTGAGTCAAGCACGGTCATCTTGTGGGTGTGAAAGTTCTGCTGAACCATAAAAGACTAGTTGGTATCAGGATGGTGGGTTGTCATACAACCAGGAAAAAAATGGAGGTAGAGGAGCCAAATTGGAGCACGTGCATTTTGATCTAATACCCAAGTTTCTAGCAATTCTACTTTGCTCTTGTCAGGGAGGTCCAAGGAGTCTGACTTTTAGTGAAACCGAATTTTTCTACTTCCAAAATCAGGCTCCTAATCATCAGCTAAGGCACAATTATAGAGTAAAACAAAGCAAAACACAACAAGGAAAAAAAACCACAAAACAGGTTTCATAGCTCATTTCCCACCACCTTCAGCAGTCTACCCACACAGGCCTGCTCCACAAGTCATTGAATGGTGCTTATCTACAGCACAGGGAGGACAGGAGGTCAGCAGAGAGAGTCTGCTTTATGACTTAAGCTTACTTAAAAAAAATTTACTCATTTTATTAACTTATTTATTTATTTATTTACTTATTTATTGATCTGTTTGAGACAGTCTCCCTGTAGCTCCAGCTGGCCTGGGACTCACTATGTAGACCAGGCTGGCCTTGAACTCACAGAGATCCACCTGCCTCTGCCTCCCAAGTGCTGGGATTAAAGGCATGCGACACCACACCCAGCTTCATTATTTTTATTTTTATTTATTTATTTTTTAATTATTTATTCAATAACCACTTACTTAGAAGAAGCATTTCATTACAACAGCATTGACATATTCAATAACAATTTCCAGAGCTAAGATGCATCTCTTTCAAAATTGGCTGTAAATTTTTAGGTGTACAGTTGAATTATTACAGTTATACAATATTGTACTCAGCATAAACCCTATAAGACAAAATTAAATGAGGTTCTAACCTTTAAAAAAGATCTCTATTTCATTATTAAAATACACAGTTTCATACAGAAAAATTCTTTTTCAATGCAATTGACATTGGATGTTTGCACATGCATTTCTAATCTCTAAATATCTGATTATTACTAGTCACAGTTGGTTACTTTCTGAGCTTCTAGGCATCTGAGCATGGATATAAAGTCATCAGGTAGATTTCAATGGTAATGTTTTTCACATCTACTAATTATTGTTTTTTAATCATTATTTTTTTAATTTTTTTTTCATACAGAAGAATTCATTCCAAAGCAATTGACATTGAGACGTTTTCACATGCATGTCTAATCTTACAAGTGGGTGTAAGTTTCTAGGTTCACAGTTGAATGAATACAGTTATACAGTATTGAACCTAGTATAAGCCCTGTAAGATATAACATTGAATAAGTTTTTAACCTTTAAAAAGATCTCCATTTCATTTTAGAATATGTTGTTCCATACAGAAAAACTCATTTTTAATGCAACTAACACTTAGATGTTTG
>NW_008337059.1:3315537-3316185 GCF_000622305.1 Nannospalax galili
ACTGTCCTTTATGTCCCTCTGACCAAATTATTATAGGCCTCAAAGTATGTCTGTTAAACAACAAAGAAGGTTAGTTCCACCAGTCTGGTCTTTTAATTACTATGTGTCATGTAGATAAATCTTGGGCAAAGACCGATTGTTCACAGATAAACCTTACCTAGACTTATATTTCTTGATCTGCTATGTATATTTTGTCAGTAGGTTGTAGGGGTAATATGGTTCTCTCTGGTTTTCAAAACTACCTAGGCATTATTTATCTCTCACATTGTCTCACCCCTCCATCATGCTTTTCCCACTTAAGGTTCCCCCATTTCCCCCTTCTCCCTTACTAATACCCTTCTCCTATGGTCCTACCTCTCTTGAGTGCCTTCTTTCCCTTTATCCCCTAGGTTCCTTGTATATCCTTCTCTCTCCATTAAACTAACCAAATTTTTATCCATATCTGCCTTATTAAGGCCTGTTTCCTACTATTCTCCTTCAGGTTATTTCTTTTCCTTTACCTCACTGTTTCCTTACCCTTGTCCTGGTTCCTGCAGTTATGTCTGTTTGCATACTTATTTATCAGAGTCTGATCCTAGGATCCACATATGAGGGAGAACATATGTCGATTTTTTTTCTGAGATTGTGTTACTTCACTTAGTATAACAG
>NW_008337059.1:3316652-3317500 GCF_000622305.1 Nannospalax galili
GTTCATTATATATTCTGGATGTTAAACCTCTGTCAGATGTGTTGCTGGTGAAGATTTTCTCCCATTCTATGGGTTTTCCCTTCAATTCCTTGATTGCTTCTTTTGATGTACAGAAGCTTTTTAGTTTAATGAAGTCCCATTTGTTGATTCTTGACCTTGTTCCCTGAGCAATTGAAGTCTGGTTTAGAAAATCCTTTCCTACACCTATATCTCATAGGCTTTTCCCAATGTTTCCTTCTAACAGTTTCAGAGTTTCAGGCTTTACATTGAGGTCTTTGAGCCATTTGGAATTGACTTTTGTGCAGGGTGAAAGATAGGGGTTTAGTTTCATTTTTTCTACAGGTGGAGATCCAGTTTTGCCAGCACCACTTACTGAACATGCTTTCTTTCCTCCAGTGAATATTCTTGGCCCCTTTGTCAACTATCAGGTGGCTGAAATTGCATTGATTCATATTTGGGTCTTCAATTTTGTTCCATTGATCTATGGGTCTATTTTTGTGCCAGTACCATGTTGTTCTTATGACTATAGCTCTGTAATACAGCTTGAAATCTGGTATAGTAATCCTCCCAGCATTGCTCTTAGTGCTCAGGGTTGTTTTGGCTATCCAAGGTCTTTTGTGCTTCCATATGAATCTTAGGACAGTTTTCTCCAGTTCTGTGAAAAGTATCATAGGTATTTTGATTGGCATTGCATTGACTCTATAAATGACTTTTGGTAGGATGGTCATTTTCACAACATTGATTCTACAAAATCCCATGAACATGGTAGGTCTTTCCATCTCCTTTATCTCTACCTTTAGAGAGCAGCTTTGAAATTTTCATTGTAGAGATCTTTAATAGATCGGAAG
>NW_008337059.1:3320200-3320840 GCF_000622305.1 Nannospalax galili
GTTATTAATGAAAGATGAGTATTGAATCCTGTCATTTTTATTTCTGTTTACATTCTTGATATAGCTGTACTTTTCCACAGTTATAGCTTCATTGAATTTCTTTCTGCAACCCCTTGGGTATAGTCGTTCCTTTCTTCAGCTCTTTGTATTGTGTCTAGAACTCTCTGAAGGGCTGGTCTTGTGGACATGAATTCCTTCAGCCTATTTATGTCATGGACTGTGATTTTTCTTTCCCCTTTGATTATAATAGACGTTTTGGCTGGGTACAGTAATTTGGGTTGGCATCTGTGGTCATTTAAAACTGGGAATACTTTGGTCCAGGCTCTTCTGGCTTTCATCATTTGAACTGAATAGTCAGCTGTAATCCTGATGGGTTTTCCTTTATATGTGATTTGTTGTTTTCTTTTGCAGCTTTCAGTATTGTATCTTTGTTCTGAATGTTTAGTGGTTTTACTATGATGTGCCGTGGAGAGTTTCTTTTCTGGTCCTGTCTATTGGTATTCTATATGCTTCTTATATTTGTATGGGCATGTCTTTAATTTTGGAAAATTTACTTCCATGATTCTGTTGAAGATCTGGTCCATGCCATTATCTTGGGATTCTTCTCCTTCTTGTATGCCTATGATTCGCAAGTTTGGTC
>NW_008337059.1:3321719-3336957 GCF_000622305.1 Nannospalax galili
TGGTCTAGGGCAGCTGGTGGCCATGCCACCCAGAGATGCAAAGGAAGATGGGGGCAGGAAGCAGCCCCAAGGGCTCTTGGGGGCTTCACTGAGGAGCTGGGTTGGTCTGGATGCAAAGGATCAGGAAGAGGAAAGGTCAGCCCCAACCTCCAGGAAAGAGGCCGGTGGGTTGTCCAGGCCGAAGGAAGTAGAGGGCAGGTCCAGACCCAGAGTGAGGGCGGGTCCAAGGAAGTGAGGGCAGGTCCAGGCCCAGAGTGCTCCTGGGGACCCGAGAAGTAACTGACTTGGTCTGGATGCAAAGGATCAGGAAGCAGTGGTGGTTCCCCAGGTGCCTGGGGCGACAAGAGAAGGAATGGGACAAGACCCAGGCTAGGAGGAGAGACCCGCGGAGGCGACGGGAGGGTGAATGAGGCTGGGAGAGCCAAGGCACGGAGGGCACGATCGACTTACCCCAGAGAGAGGCCTGCGGGGTCGGAGAGTGGCCTGTGGGTTGGAGAGTGGCCTGTGGGTCGTGCAGGCCAGGGAAGCAGAGGGAGGTGATGGTGGGTCCAGGGCCAGAGTGCTCCTGAAGACCAGAGAAGGAACTGAGTTGGTCTAGATGCAAGGGATCAGGAAGCAGTGGTGGTTCCCCTGGTGCCTGAGGCGCCAAGACAAATAATGGGACAGGACCCAGGCTAGGAGGAGAGACAGGTGGGGGAGATGGGAGGGGTGAATGAGGCTGGGGGAGTCAAGGCACCGAGGGTGTGATCTACTTATCCCGGAAAGAGTCCTGCAGGTAGGAGAGAGGCCTGTGGGTGGTGCATGCCCAGGGAAGCAGTGGGAGGTGAGCATTATTTTTATTTTATGTGTAAGAATGTTTTGCCTGCTTGTATATTTAGTGCAACCATGTTGTGCAATGCCTGTGGAGGCCAGAAGAGGGCATCAGATCCTATGGAACTGGAGTTTTGGGCAGTTGTTAGCCACCATGTTGGGTGCTAGGAACTGAACCTGGGTCCTCTGCAAGAGTAGTCCTAGTGCTCTTAACTGCTGAGCCATCTCTCCAGCCCCTGAGCTAAGCTTACTTTTGTTCCACAGTCCTGTCTGGGTTGTTATGGTAGACTACTCATTTTTTCTTAGTCTCTTCCAATTTGAGACAGTGCTCAGTTTTTCCCAGTCTCAATACTCTTGAAGATGCCCTGTTGATTAGTAGACGGCCTCCTAATTTGGGCGTGTCAGTGTTTTCTATGATTGGACTGAAGTTATGAAATTATTATTTTGGGGACAATAAACACAAACAATGTCACTCCATTCCTATACTTTTTTTAAAAATAGACTAAAGACTATTGCTTTCTTTGATGCTCAATACTTACTGGACACCCTTAGTGAAGAGATGGATGGATGGATGGATGGATGGATGGATGGATGGGCAAATGTATAAATCTCTTACGAAAGTTGCTAAATCTTATAAATGCACCTGTGAAATCTCCTTGCCTGTGTAGAGGAACAGCACATCAACTCTTAGTCTCCTCTTCCTTCCAGATGTTGAAATGCTTCAGGCCAGTACAGGGATCCCAGTCTCTGGAGAAATTTTTTCTCGTCCCACGAAGGACTCTATGATCCGCAAGTTTTTAGAAGGTAAGTTATAGCTACAAGCAGGGAAGCAAAAAGAAGGAAAAAGAAACAAGTGGGAGACATTGCCTGATTCTGTGTGAAAGTGTGGTACTCAAGTGTGACAGGCTGCCTCACACATGCATCTAATGACTGAAGGCTCCCTTCCTTCCCCTGCACCTGCCTTGACCATCAGCCTGTTAACATACAAGCCAGAGGTTCCCACCCTGGAGCCATTCATTCATTAGAGTAAACCAGTTGCTTCCAGCAAGACCTTATTTAAAAAAGCACATGTCTGTTTTTATTTGACCATTAACTAAGTACCTACTATGTACAAAGCATAGTTTTAGAATTTGCTGCCTAGAACCCAAAGAAAACTAAGATGTGATCCTGTAGGAGACTTGACTTTTTGGAGAAAGAAGGGAACATATACCCACTATGTCAAGTAGAGTCTGTGTGGTAGTGGTTAAGAGATGGACCCTGACCTGTGCTCTTCAGTTAGCTGGAAGGCCTCAGGCAGGGTATTCAACTCTTGCAGGCCTCATTCTCCTCAGGTGTAGAATTTGATGAATATGGTGAGAATTGTAATGAACCAGATCTCAAGTCTACTGCACTCAGGAGGCAGATTGCGGTGAGATTTAAACAAGTTGGACATTGGGCCCCATACCAGGACCAGGCATATAACAAGCAGTTGACACAGGTTTATAATTGTTGTTGCCATGTTATTATAGGAGGTTTCGAAGGTGGAAGCTATAACATTGTGTAATTACTTAACTCTGCCCATTCATTTATAATTATGGTAGGTCTGTCAAGGAAGTAACTTTAGGAATCAGCGTGCTGAGAGCGTATGATTTGGAGGTCAGGTGGTTTGGGCAGTGAAGAGGAAAGAAAAGCTCTAAACCAGTGTAGGCAAACCACAGCCTGACCAGCTGCCTGTTCTTGTCAATAAAGTTTTATTGGAACTCACCATACCCATTCATTAGTGTTGTATATGGCTGCTTGCATGCTACCAGTTCAGGCTTGAGTGGTTTCAAAAGACTATTGTCCTGCAGAGCCTGACACATTTACTGTCTGGATCTTTAAAAAATATGCTGACCCTGCTCTAAAACTGTATGTCTCCCTGAGAGGAGAGAGGTCTGGACAGCCAAGGGTCAGGCACTTAGTAGGTTCCTCAAACAGCACCTGGCACCAAGAGAGGTATGGATGAGAGTGAGGCTGGCCTTGCTTGTCAGCTTTGTCGTTTGACCTCAGGCTTGTCCTGCAGTCTTCAGCAATGCACCAGACCTAGATTAAGTGCTTTATATATGACCCTTATTCCATGCTCCTTGAAACCCTGTCAGGTAAGTATTTCTGCCATCATTCAGCGGGAGAGGCATCCAAGATAGAAAGAGAGCACGTTCTTAAGGGCCTAGAGGCAGTAAGCAAACTGTAGGAGCCAGGTCAGGCCCTTCCCAGCCTCTGAGCCTAACACAAAATGCTTGCTTTGACCAGTGGTTGCACTGTTACCTTCCGAAAGGAAGTGTACCTGGGTCTCCCTTCTTCCTGAAGGGACACAGTGGGCTAGGAATGAGATGACAACCTCCTGTCATCCTGATCTCATTATCTGATGCTGAATTGAAACGATCATTTTCCAGCAGTCCTTCATCAAGCCACTAGTCTGTGCCAAGCCCTGGTGCCAAGTAATGCATAAGACTTGAACCCGCCTAGCAGAGGAGGTAGGCACACACCCCAAATGAGTTTTCCTTTAGTAAGAAAAGCATAGTTCTGTACAAAGAAAGATACACTGGGAGTGTGAGAAGGCAGAAGAGTGAGGGGCCATCAAGAGAGTTTGTTTACAGAGGTAGAGTGTGGTAAGTTACCCTAATCTTGGGCTGCTCACTGAAACCTTCTCAAGACTCCAGCATGATGGAATGGGAAAACTAGCTCACTGCTTGACCTATACAGTTATTTAGTACATGGTGACAGTACTTCTCAGTGCTTGTCAGTGCGTCTCAGGCTTCTGTGTGCCTCATACTCACCTGGAGGGCTTGTGGAAGCACAGGCCCCCCACAGTGTGTGATTCAGCAGGTCTGGGTGGGGCTCAGAAGTCTGCTTCCCAAGTGCCAGGTGACTCTGCTGCAGCAGCTTCCTGCGAGGGTCTTGGATATGTAGCAGAAATTTCTTTCTTTTCTTTTCTTTTTTTTTTTTTTTTTTTTTTTTTTAGACAGGGTTTTACAGAGGATTAGGTGCCCCCATTTACTGCTGCACTGGAAAGTCCACAGTCAAATATAGATTCAGTGACTTCCTGACAGTCACAGAAAATGGTGAGAGGTGCCTCCTGGCATTCTTGGCTTATATGTCCTTACCAGGCTGGCCTTGAACTCACAGAGATCCGCCTACCTCTGCCTCCCGAGTGCTGGGATTAAAGGCGTGCGCCACCACACCCAGCCCTTTATTTTCTTTTCAATCTTTACTAATGGAACCCTCTTCAATCCCTGTTATCCCACCCATTGCTGTGCTCTTGTTGTTTATTATTATAAAAGGTACAAGTGATAAAATTCAAGCAGTAGGAAAGGCTTGTTTGTTTATTTTGAGACAAGGTCTTGCTGTGTAGACCTGTCTGGCCTGGTATTTCCTATGCAGCCCAGACTAGCCTCAAACTCATGGCAGTTCTCCTGCCTCTGTCTCCCAATTGCAGAGATTACAGGCATGAACCACTACTCCTGGTTCAAAAAGTTAAGCACTGAGAAAAGTCTCTTACCTGAGACTCTCCAGAATTGTTCTGGATATATTAATATCATGTACACATGACTTTTCTGTTTATTCACAGATAGTATCAGCACAAACTTTAGCTTTTCAGTAGCTGCCTAGTCTTGCGTGTATGTGGCATCCACTGTTAGCTGTTCCCCCATTGAGACAGTTTAGGTTGTCTTTGCCTTTGTTTTTTTATAAAGCATGGTGCAGCGAATGCCTTTGGTATGTATAATCTCTTTTCACATATTGGAGACTATGTATACTATAAAGTACAAGAACAGACTTGCTGGGTCTAAGGAAGCATGCCTTTGTGATTTTGACATCATCATGTTGCTCTGCTCTAATGGTCATCCAAGCTTACATTCCTACCAGAAGTTAGGAAAGGGTCTTGTATACATACATGGAAGCTTATTCTGCACCACAGATAACTGGGCTGGCTCTCAGTCTCTCTAGTCAGCCTCTCATTTTTACCTCATTTGATTCTGGAAGCATCTCTTGGTATTCCATAGCTCTGAAGAATTTGTTTGGAAATCACAGGTCTGATGCCTGTGAGGGAGAGGAGGGAACTGTGATGGTGAGGCTGGGACAGGTGGCCTGGGGTTCAGCTGGGAGAACGTGTCCTCCTCTACATTCAAATGGCCTTCAACCAGTCAGCACTAAAGGGTTATAGAGAGTTCTATGTAGGGATTAACTTTCTGTCCCCAGTAAAATGCAGGGCCTAGCACAGAGCAATATCTGAAGCATAGCAACAACTACTTAATTCATTAGTTATTTTATTTTATTTTCTAAATATTTTATTAGTTTTATTTTATGTGTATGAGTGTATTGCCTACATGTATGTTAGTGCATCCATACCTACAATACCCATAGAGGTCAGAAGAGGTGTCAGAACCCCTGGAACTGGAGTTATGGATAGTTGTTAGCTGTTAGTTGGGTGCTGGAAACTGAACCCGGGTTCTCAGTGCTCTTAATTGCTGAGCCACCTCTCCAGTCCTAATTATTTTAAACAACACAATCTAATCATGATGGGAGTGACTGAGAAGTGAGCTTGAAATCTGTTCTGTCAGAGACCTAGCAGCACAAAACTGAGTTCCTCTGAATTGACTGTAAACAGTGGGCAGCACATTTCCTATAATTTGTCTTTTTTGCTTCCCTAGCATATTTTGGTTTCAGGGAACTTGGAAGTTTGGTTAGGACTGAAGAGTCTTCCTGCAAACTTCTATTTGGCCAGCAGGAGCCAAGGGAGTGATTGGGGTGATAATTTGTACCTGGTGATGGAATGGGGGACCCATGATACATAGTCCTTCAATAAAAAGGCCTATCTAGGTTTCTAACACCCCACCTGTAGTAGACAGATGTTAAGGAGGTAGATCCTACTGGCACTTCTTCTCCACATACCTCTCGACTTCTGAAGTCATGAAGCTTCCCCGAATGGAGGAGACTTCCCCTTGCCCTGCTAGTGAAGCAGCTATGAGCTTTTTCTGAGGGTTCTCAAAGTCTGCCCAGCCCAGATTAGAAAGAAGTTGGGAGGGAGGGCAGGCAGACTGTTGAGAGGCTCAGACCTGTTGTATTGATCTCTGCTTGGCCCAATTTTTACCCAGAGTTCAGTCATCCCTTCTTTCTTAGAATGTAACTGAGCATAGAAGGTATGAGGCTCTGTGTTTGGCTCTAGGACAACATGGATGGCCAGGGGCAGGGTCTGCCATCTGCAGCTGACAGACTAGAGAGGAAAAGAAGCAGAAAGAAACCCAGTACACTAATGCATATGTAAGTGCACATCACAGCAGTGTTGTGGAACAAAGGCATGAAACATAGCGAAGACAAATAACAGATCCAGTTTACACTGGATGGTCATTAAGGCCTCCCTGACAGGGTCACAGTGTGACTGGGACTTGGAGGAGCTGGCTTGACCAAGAGGGTCACAGTGTCGCTTAACCTGGCACCATGTGGAAGGAAGAAGGTTCTGAGCAGAGGAGTAGCCTTCCCAAAGCAAGATGAACTGAGGCAAAGCCAGCATGCTTAGGACAGTGAAAGATAAATGTAATGAGAGTGACTGTTGCTCCATAAGGGTGGCTGACAGCTCCCTCTGGACACCTCACTTTGTTACCATTGATTCCTCCCCAGAGTTTCCTCCTGCCCTCTTACAACATGCTCAAAGATAAGCAGGTACATGGCAACTTACCTTGAAGGCAGAGCCTGGGAACCAGAGTTTTCTAATGAATTGGGACTAACCTGGCCAATCCTCTGGACCCATGACACCAAGAAGCCCAGAGTAAGCTCCTCACAGCTCAGAAAAGATGTAGTAAAAACAAGTTCCCAATAAACCACTGGGCTGTGACCTCCATAGGAAGAAGACTCAAGTGCCATTCATTCCTGTCTCTCAAACAGGCACTGAAGAGAATATGTTGACTGAATGGCATAGGGAAAAGTAACAGGTCATTGCAGAAAACACTTGAGGGCTATGGGATGCTGGTAGACAGGAAGGGGGATGTGCACTTCTGTCCTCAGTGGTTTTGTTTCGTGGGGAGTGGCCTGAGGTTACGAAAGAAGTAGCGGACTACAGAGATAAGACGATAGCTCCAGAGCCAGCTTCCCTGGGTGCCAAAGGCTGGCTCTCAAGGGCTTTAAACAAGTTATTTAAATTCTCAAAACTTCAGTTTTTTTCATATACAAACAGAATACTGATAATAGCTACTTCACAGATTTATTGAAAATTAGAAGCAATAATCATTTGGGAAATGCTCCCAGAACAGTGCTTGGCACAGAGGAGGTCCTCAGGAATCACATCCTGAAGCCATTTGAGGAGGACCTGGGGGTGCTGGAGCCATTGGTGGTGAGGATCTAGAGCATCCTCATACTGCTGCCTATACATCAGGAAGTAGCTCCCAGAATGCTCATGCTTTTGGAATGAGGGTGCTTTCTTTCCCTTAGTTCTTCTGGGATGAGTAGCAGAATCCAAGTAGTAATTATAATTGAGGCAATAGAACTGGTGACTCCCATCCTGGTCTGTGCCAGTAGGTGGCCTTGGTGCTCTTTCTGTTGCTTTGCATGGGTTCTGAGCAGAAGATGCAGGGGGTGTTTTGAGGAAAGCCTTTTGCCAGAGGCCAGTACTATAGTAACTCATTCTTCTCTTGTGACCTGCAGGCATGCAATTTCCTTGACCACTGTGTTCTCTGTGTTTTAGGCAGCAGTGTGGACACAACCAATTTGGGGAGAGAGCAGAACCATCTTGATAGAGAAGATGTATATCGCACGGTGGATGATGAAGAGGCCTTTCCCTTGGACCTGGCCAGCAGACCTCCTGTCCCTGTGCCCAGGCCAGAGGCCACTACTCCTGGTGCTCATCACCTGCCTGACAATGAGCCATACATTTCTAAAGGCAAGTGTGACAGGGAATAGTGCCCACCAGGAACTTCCTGGGTCCTTGGCTTTCTGAACTATAGCTCTGAGATTGGTCTCCAGCTAGCCCCAGGAGACAGAGTCATAGGTCAGAACAGATTCTGGAGCTAGACCAGGGCAATAATCAGATTTGGTACTGGCCTTCCTGGAAGCATTCATGTATTTTTGTAAAGACAGAGGTAAACAAGAACCTAGTACATTTTTATCTCCTAGAATCCTTCTTGTTATCACTGTTAATTTTAATGGCTGGCCATTTGTTGAGATCTACCAAGAACATTCTTTACATTTAATCCTTACAATAACCTTCCATTTTATAGATGGGAAATGGAAGCTCACAAAGGTCAGTCATCATGCAGCAGGGCTAGGGCTTAAACCCAGGGACTCTGACTCCATAACTCTGACTTTAATCCCTATCCTGGGCTGTCTGCCTACCTACATTAATGAAAGTTAGTGAGAATTGGACTTGACTTCTTCATAACTGTCCCTGGGATATGAGGTAGAGACCGATGGCATTGCTCCTTGTACTTCAGCACTTGTTTATATTAATATGGTTTCAAGTGCAGCATGAGAGGAATTACTAGCTCTGTGCTCCTGACCTGTGTTCCATTTTGAATAGTTTGAGTGTGTTGTGGAAGATGTGATGAAGGGCTATCCTAAGTAGGGAAGGTAGTGTTCAGAGAGCACTGGCTACTCTGCAATCTACGCTGAGTTGCAGCAGCACAGTTATGGGAAGCTCTGTGTCACCAAGGTTTGCTGTTTCCTTGAGCAGCATCTCCTTTGGCATGTATAGTGGATAGTGCAGGTGCCTTCCCATGTCCCTGTGGATCTAAATGTCTGTTCCCACTGGCTAGACCCACCTTCCTGAGAGCTTTCTCTGGTATTTGGTGCCTCCACTGCCCCCTTTTAGGACAGACTGAAAGCACTGGGGAATCCACTGCCCTCAAGCAATGAAGGATGGGAGCTGGTGGATGAATATCCCAGCCTTTTCAGCCCTCCTGTGGGACAGCTCTGAACTGCACATCCTGCATTTGCCCCACAGTGGTAACTTGCATGTAACCCATTTCTTGTTTCATCAGCTTCCTGCCTTGTCTCCACCACCTCCTGTATTAATTACTTTTATCACTGCTGTGACAAAATATCTGATAAAAGCAACTTACATAAGAAAATGTTTACTGTGGCTCACGGTTTGACGGTACAGTCCATCATGGTGGGGAAGACATGATGGCAAGAGTGGCTCTCACTGTGGCGGCAGAAGTGTGAGATAGCTGGTCATTCTGTGTCCAAACTCAGAAAACAGAGAGAGAAGAAAGTTCATACTCAGCTTTATTTTCCCTTTTTAGTCGGTCCAGGACCCCAGTCCATTGGATAGAATTGCTCACATTCAGGGTTGGTCTTCCCATCTCAGTTAAACCTTTCTAGAAACACCCCCATGGGCACATCTAGAGATGTATTTCTATGGTGATTCTAAATCCAGAATGACTAATGAAGTGTAACCATCACACCTCTCAAATAGAGTTCTAGCAATCAAATTCTTGTATTGGAGTCTGCTTCTGGAGGCTGGAGAGATGGCTCAGTGCTTAAGAGCACTGGCTACTCTTGTAGAGGATCCAGATTTAGTTCCCGGCATCCACGTGGTGGCTAACAGTTGTTCTTAACTTCAGTTCCAGGGGATCCAATGCCCTCTTCGGTCCTCTGCAGCCATTGCATGACATAGGTACATTTACATACCTGCATGCAAAGCACTCATACACATAAAATAAAAATAATTAAATAAAAAATTAGAGTCTGCTTTTGAGGGAACCCATGACAAGGAGCCCACAAACATACAATGGTATTTCCTAAATGGTAGAGAAAGTGGCAGCTCATCACAGGGAAGTGGTTGAGACAGGGCAGTCAAACAGGTGATTCCTAATAGCCTGACGGTCTTCTAGGGAATTGGAGAAAACAGAGCAAAAGACAAAGATGCAAGGCGATGAGGGGGCAGTGACTTGGAACACTTAGGTCCATCTCACTGCATAGTATGGGACAGTGAGTAAATCGCATCACTCATTTTAGCTTTAGTTTAATCTACAGATGGCTATCATGATAATAAATGTCTACATTAATACATGTCATGGTAATGACAGTACTCCACTACAACCTTATTATGAGGGTCATATAAAATACTATGTGGAGTACTGTAGACACTGTATGGACATAACTTGAGTTAGCTAACATGCCAAGGTATGTTGTCCAGCTGGCATCAATCGCAAAGTTTAAAAGTGAGTAATGCTTATAAAAGCTAATGGTGGAGACTTACATGTGCCAGGCTGTGTTTTAAGCACCTTCTACGTACTTTCTATGCACTAACTCTTTTAACTCCAGACAACCCAATGTAGGCTTTGTTTATCATCTTCATTTAGATAAGAAACAGGCAGGCTGGGCCTCTTGTTCAACCTCATATGAACTGAGGGAGTCTTCTTCAGTGCCCAGGGAGTCGTGATGACAAAACGCCCCTCCGCCTACACCACGTTTCACTTCCCAGTTCCTTCTGTTGTCCTTTTTCATGTCAGTTCCTCATGAGTGGACTCAACTTGGTCCCTTTGGAGGGACACATTTTACTCGTTCTGCCATATAGAGTTCTATTTTACAATGCTAGTTGACCTACTAAGTAGTAGGTGCTTCTTTTTTATCTTCGAAATATTTTCTTTATTATTTTTATTTTATGTGTATGAGTGTATTGTCTGCATGTATGTGAGTGCACCCATGTCGTGCAGTGCTGCGGAGGTCAGAAGGGGGCTTCGGATTCCCCTGGAACTGGAGTTAAAGATAGTTGGTAGCTGCCATGTGGGTGCTGGGAATCGAACCCGGGTCCTCTGCAAGAGCAGTCAGTGCTTTTAACCATTGAGCCATCTCTCCAGCCCTGGTGCTTCTTTTGTAATGTTTTATTTTTATTTTATGTGTATGTCTGTATTGCCTGTATGTACGTAAATGCACCCGTGTTGTGCGATGCCCGTGGAGGTCAAAAGAAGGTGTTGGATCTCCTGGAACTGGAGTTATGAATGGTTGTTAGCCGTCATGTGGGTGCTGGGATTTGAACCCAGGTCCTCTTCAAGAGCAGTCAGTGCTCTTAACCGCTGAGCCATCTCTTCCAGCCCTGTATGTGCTTCTTTTTATTCTCCAGCTTCAAGGTCTTCAGAGCTACTTCTGTTTGGTGATCCTGTCACACATCCATGCTCCCATAACCTCCCATCCCCACTTTCTTCCTTGCATATGTGAGGTGCATGAGCATGTGCATGTGTGTGCGCATGTGTTTGGAGGTCAGAGGTTGAAATCAGGCATTGTTCCCCAATCACTCTTCACTCTCCACCCTATTATTTTATTTTTTAAATTTAATTTAATTTTTAAACATTTTATTTATTTTAATTATATGTGTATGAGTGCTTTCCCTGCGTGTATGTAAATGCCCCATGTGCTTGCTTGGTAGAAGAAGGTGTGGGATCCCCCAGAACTGGAGCTACACATGGGCATTAACCACCATGTGGATGCTGGGAACTGAACCCAGGCCCTCTGCAAGAGTAGCTGGTGCTCTTAACCGCTGGATTATCTCTCCAGCCCCCTCTACCCTAGGGTTGCTCACTGAACCTGGAGCTCACTGATTCAGCGACTGACCAGTGAGCTCTGGGAATCTACTTATCTCTACCTCCCCAGTACCGGGATCACAGATGCACGCCACCATGCCCAGTGTTTACATGGGTGCTGGAGATCTGAACTCAGGTCCTCATGCTTACATGGCAAGCACTTTACCCACTGAGCCATCTCCCCAGCCCCCATAACCCTTTTTAAAAATAATCCTGTAAATGTTGATAGTATCTCTGGCTGGCTTTGTCTTTAAGCTGGAGAGCCTGTGTCTAGCTTGTTTATTAAAAAATTTAATTTTATGTGTTTTTTTATGTGTATAAGTATTTTGCCTCTGTGCATATAAGTGCACCCAGGCATGCAAACCCATGGGGGCCAGAAGAGGGCATCTGGTTCCTGGAACTGGAGTTAAGGACAGTTGTTAGCTGCCATGTGGGTTCTGGGAACTAAACCTGGGTCCTTTAGAAGAAGAGCCAGTGCTCTTAGCTGCTGAACCATTCCTCCAGTCCCCCTAACTTGTTTTTATTTGACCCTCTCTCACACTAATGTCTCTATGTACAATGGGCATGGCTATATGTTCATGATTTTTTTTTTCCACAAGGGTTTGATAAGTTTTGTCAATGCAGTAGGATAGATCCCTTAAGAAAAAGAAGGCAGGCCGGGAGTGGTGGTGCACGCCTTTAGTCCCAGTGCTCAAGAGGCAGAGGCAGGCAGGTCTTTGTGAGTTCAAGGCCAACCTGGTCTACATAGTGAGTTCCAGGACAGCTGGGGCTACAGGGAGACTCTGCCTCAAAAAGACAAAAAAAAAAAAAAAAAAAAAAAAAAAAAAAAAAAAGAAGAAAAAGAAGGCTTGGGTTTTACTCAGAATACTCTTTCTTTCACAGTTTTTGCAGAAAGAAGTCAAGAGCGGCCTGAGAATTTCTATATTTCTTCAGAGAGTATCAGAAAAGGTAAGCCAGATCTTGTCCTTGTTTATGACTTCTAGACATGGAGGTGTTTGCATCACAAAGACTGACAAGTGTAACAATAGTACCATGGCACTGCAAATCCAGTGACCCAAGAAGAATCTTGGGGTAGAGCTGAGTGTATTCCTTATCGATTGCAAAGGGAGAGGGGAGGACACTGAGGGACCCTAGATTATGGTACACACTGACCCCACAGAGGGCACTAATATATTAACAAGTGTCTGTACAGCACAAAAGACTGAGGCTGGTGTCAATAGGTTGGTAGTGGGTGGCCCAGCCCTAAGTCTTCACCAATGACACAGCCTTCTTGAACTATCCACTTACCCTGTCGATACCAGCTCAACTGTGCTTTGAGTTAAGTTTGATTAAAAGATCCTTTTTTTTGCTTTTGGATAACAACTGGGATACTCAATTTTCCCCAAGACTTTTTAGGAAGTTTGGAAGGAACTAAGTTCTTTCCTCCCTTGATTAGTTTCCTTATGCTAAATAGAGGCATTCAGTGTTATCCCATTGAAGAGCCCAGAAAGGCAGCCACAACAGTGTCTAAGCATTCAAAGGCTTTCCTGAAGAATGGTGGTAGTGGGAGACTGGATTTGACTAGCTTCTTGTTTTTATCTCCCACTGTATCTCCCAGTATCATTGAAGACAGCCTTGAGAAAAACCTGGGAGGAAGTATGTAAGTCTATGTAACTGGCAAGTGAATAGCTAGACAGAATGATAGATACTCATCTTTAAGTCCCCCTTTTTGCCCCTTGGTCTTTTTGAGACAGGGTCTTTCTATAGCCCCAGCTGACCTGGAACTCGCTATATAGACCAAACTGGCCTCAATCTCACAGAGATCTGCCTGCCTCTGCCTCCCAAATGCTGGGATCAAACGTGTGCCCCACCATGCCTGGCATCTTAAAGCCTTTTTCAGCACTCTGCTGAAATGGTTATTCTTTGTCCTTCTTGCCTTGTCCTTGAATCATAAAGTCCAATGGGGATCAGTTGGAGAGATCTGGAACCAAGTAGCTAACCCTACATGAACTGAGACATAAAATGTCAAGTTGTCCTCATGTGTCCCAGTGGCCCCATCATCTCTGCAAGTAATTCATCCCCAAAAGATCTGGGGTTATTGCCTGGAGAGGGGCTAGCTGGCCTCCAACCTCCAAAGTAGAAAACTGTGCCTGAGTCATATGGTGTAGAGGTTGGACAGAATAGCCCAAGGATAACCTGCTGGAACTGAGTATCTAATTTATACCCATACCACCAGACCTGGGTCATTTCAGTCACCTTTGGCATTTCATGCCCATCAGTCAACAATCATTGCTCACAGACGGGGCTTGGAGAAGCATCCTGGCTGGACTCTGTATGTGTTATTTTATTCTAAGAGTGGAGTTATGTCAAAAGCACCGATTCTCAAATGGAGAAGATTTTTACCTCCCCTCCCCAGAGAACATTTAGCAATATCTGGGGACATTTTGGGTTGTTGCATCTGAAGAAAGGTACCCAATGGGTGGTTGCCAGAGATGCTGCCGAACATTCTCCAATGCGAGGACCAAGTCTCCACAACAAAGAGTCATCCAGACAAAAATGTCAGCTATCTCTAGGTGGAGAAATGCTGGGTTAGATGCTGTCACAATCAAGGTTTAGTGTGTTTAGCAAACTGCATACCTTCCTCTCATGTTGTGGCCTTGAAAATTATTGTTGTAGCTTCGAAATTACTATCTGCTTTCTCTCCCCTTATTCCATATCCTGTTTCTCCCATCTTGGTTCCACATGTATGATTCCTTCTGGATGTGGCAGACTTCTTCCCCTGGAGCCTATGCCTACCCTCGTTACCGCCACCCCTCACGTCTGCTCTCCCCAGCTGGGAGTCGTCAACTGAGTTCTGCCATTCTTTTCAGAGCCACCCGTGAGGCCATGGAGGGACAGGCCCCCATCAAGTATCTATGATCCGTTTGCTGGGATGAAAACGCCAGGCCAGCGGCAGCTCATTACCCTGCAGGAGCAGGTGAAGCTGGGCATCGTCAATGTGGATGAGGCTGTGCTGCACTTCAAAGAGTGGCAACTCAATCAGAAGAAACGATCCGAGTCCTTTCGCTTCCAGCAGGTAGCCAGTTCCCCACTGTGGAGTTATTTCATGTCCTTTCTGCCTAGGCAGTGGAGGAAGCGGCCAGAGCTACCTCATATGTGGCAGTAACTGGACAGCTGTGCCTGTCAGCATCGTTTGGGTGTCCTTGTGAGTCAGTGGGTGTGCCTGTGAGTCTCTTGTGGGACCCCACAGTTTCCTGGCTAAAAGCTTCATGAAGCTGGAGGTCAGGAGCAAAGACTCTGCTCTACACACCAATCCTGCTGCTGCACTGCCGTCTGCACTTGCCCTCCACTTCCGCTTCATGGCTTTGTTCTTTATTTATTCTTTATTCTTCTCCTAGCTCCAAATCCCTCACAGCCAACCAAAGAGAACTTGGAAAGCACCCAAGAAATATGATTTAAATGAACAAGACAAGTTACATAGTCCAAACCTCCTGAGTTGAAAGATCTCTCTGTCTCTCTTTCACACATACAAACACACACACATGTATACACACACATGCACACATGAATTGCTCTAGATATCTGTGCAAATACAAAGCCAGAGATTTATAAAGGGCCAGGCATACCATTCTAGGAGCTACCTCTGGGAGGCTTGACATTAGAGGACTAGAGAGAACTGAGGGTCACAGGAGAGTCTTGCTTTAGCTGTATGGTCTGAAACTTTTTATGAGAAAATATACAACTCCATACAGGTTTTCAATTATTTTCTCTATATATATATTAAAAGTGAGGAAATCAGGCCTATGGGGTTAAGGGACATGTCCAAGGGCACTTCTCTAGTGAGTGGTAAAGCCTGGCACTCTCTTTTTTTTCCAGATGAACAGAAGTTCATCTATTTTTATTTTCATTTTTTTATTTTT
>NW_008337059.1:3337070-3348498 GCF_000622305.1 Nannospalax galili
GCCCGCAGAGGACAGAAGAGGCTGTTGGATCCCCTGGAACTGGAGTTACAGACAGTTGTTAGCTGCCATGTGGGTGCTGGGTTTCGAACCCGGGTCTTCTGCAAGAACAACCAGTGTTCTTAACCACTGAGCCGTCTCTCCAGCCCCTATTTTTTATTTTTAAGAGCATTTTACAATATATATTTAAAATATTTTATTTTTTTATTTTATGTGTATGAATGTGTTGCCTGTATGTATATAAGTGTACCCATGTTGTGCAATGCTTGGGAGGAGGGTGTCCTCCCTTGGAAGTGGAGTTACAGGTGGTTGTCAGCAACTATGTGGGTGCTAGGACTTGAATCTGGGTCCTCTGAAAGAGCAGTAAGTACTCTTAACCACTGAGCCATCTCTCCATCCCCAGAATGTACTTTTAAAAGGAGAAATAACACTCTCATATAATAAGGCCACTGGAGCCTGGTTAACCTACCAAGAGCTCCATCCTTGAACAAATCTGTCTTTCCCCCTCCCAGCAACCATTGGTTGCCAGAAATTCCTTAGGTTGGGTTGGGGTTTTTTACTCACTTCCCCATGTCTATGCTGGGATTTTTGTCTGGTTTGAGCTTGCATGGGACATGTGCATGCTGCCACCATTGCTGTGAGTTCATATGAGTAACTGACCAGATGTCTGGAAAACTCTGTTTCCTTGTGGTCATCTACCGTCTCTGGCTCTTACAGTCTTTCTGCCCTCTCTTCCACAATGATCCCTGAGCCTTGGGAGACAGAAGTTTGATATGGGTATCCTATTCAGGGGTAAGTACCCTGAAACTTCTTTTTCTCTGCCCATTGGCCAGTGGTGGGTTTCTGTACTGATCACCATCTGCCATCTAAGGAAACTTCTCTCATGAGAGTTGAGAGATGCATTAACCTATAGGTATAACAATAAGTTATTAGGAGTCAGTTTAATATGATAACTATTTAGAAGAAAACTAGTATTAGGTTCCTCTATGTCCTGTCATCCGTCCAGCCTCAGGTTCCTAAGTGGACTTTAAATCCAATTAGAGAGTGGTTGGTTATTCCCGTAATATTCATGCCACTATTGTACTAGTAGGCATATCTTAAAGCCTGGCATTCTTGCATTTTTCTTCTGCCTCCCTGTAGTGTGTATCTTAGTCCCTGGTCTCCCAGCCTCTGACGTGCCATCATCCCTGTGTCTCAACTCTGACACCTTCGTGTTCTTAACAAAGGAACCCCCTCTCCTAGGCACATCTATTCCTAGTGGGTCTGAGGGTGGGGGCACCCTGTGGTGTTGAATGCAGGAATCTGGGGCCCTCCCACTCAGGAGCTCCAGCAGGGATGCTATCCTTAGCCTAATATTGATGTTTTATTTCTTGCTAAGTTCAGTGATTATGTGGCAAAGTAGTTATAGGCAGACTTTGGAGTTGGTGACCCAAGTTACATCCCTGTTCTGCCACTCACAGCTGGGTGAGCTGGGCTTGCTGGTCCCCATTTCCCTGCTTCTGAAATGTGGAGGGAGAGGATGAGAGGGTGTAAACCAGGTAAATCCCCTTGCATGGCTAGTGCAGAGTAAATGCCAGCTCTCTCTCTGTGTCTATACCCAAGCAGCTTCTTCCTTGCCCACAGAATTGCTCATAATTCTTGGGTGCAGGCTGGGCTTAATGCTCATCCTGACAGAGAACCCAAGCAGATGGGAGTACAGGTCTATGCTGTGAGTCTCCTGGTACCTCCCGCGCTTCCTCCATTCTAGGCTGGGATGTGCAGGCTGCTCTTGAGCACCCACCTTCGTTTCCCTTGGCTTCTATGTCTGTCCCTCTGTCTCTTTTACCCCTGTCCCTTGTGAGTGGGCCCAGGTTCCCATTAGCCCAGGTTCCCATTGGCTCCTTTGTACAGATAACACTTGAGTCTGTCTCCAATTCCAGGATTACAGCCATCAGCTGGGCATGTCCCCTGATGTGCTCTATGCCTGATGCTTGTCCAACCACAAAGTATTCCTCAGGCTGCCCTCTTTCCTGTTCCATCCTCCTGCTGACTGCTGCCATCTCCCGAGACCCTAGCCAGACTTCAAGGTCTCTCTCCAGCTCATCTGCAGTCAGCTGGAGGTCTCACCCACTCCTGTTCTGTGGTCTTTTTCCTCTTGTGTCTTACTGTTCTCCCAGATATTCCACCCTCAGCCCGGTTGCCTGCATCTGGCCTGCTACCGAACTACTGAGTGGGTGTCAGTGCCCTGTATCTCCTCTGCCTCCAGATCACCAGAACCTCAACATCATAGCCAGCTCATAACTTTCAATGTTGCCCTGCTGTGTCCTGGGCAAGACATAGTCTCCTTAGCCCACAGGAGCAGACCAACCAGCCCTTTCACTTTGACCTCCTGCAGCTCCATCCAGTGTCTGGACATTTTCTCTAGAGCATGGAATGAGCAGATGTTTAACTTCCTTAGGATGCTCAGGCACTGTTGCTGTGGACTGACTAAGATAGAAATAAATCTTGACCTTCTGGTCAACATTTATTGAATGATCACAGTCGACCAAATGATAGAATTATAGAAAGGTACAATATCTGGTTTCTTGTTCACAGAGAGTCCACAATGTCCCAGTAGAGGCAGGGCACACATATACACATACATGCACACACTTGCAAGGTGGTGTAGCCCAAGTGTGGCATGGTTGGTGTGGACAGCACTATGTTCTAGAGTCATCTGGGGAGGCTTCAGGGAGGTGGCCTTGGCTCAGGGCTGGAATAGATTAATGGAAAGGAGGAAGCACAGTCCAAGGCAGGAATACATGTAAATCTGTGAACATTGCCAGCTTGGCTATGGCATGTGGGTAGAGGACAGGAGAGTAATGTGTTGTAAGACTGAGACTGGGACTGAATACCAGAAGGCAAACACTTTGTTGGGAAGAGATGACTTCTCAGGCACAACTTGTCAGAGACTTGGGTTCCCTGGGGACATCTTGAATATGTGATTTCAGCATGTCAACTTTTGCAAAGAACATAAAATGAGAATGAAATTCTGATGTCCAGATGGTATCGTTCTTCTGTATACTTAAACAATAAATGATTTTTTTCTAGGAAAATCTTAAGAGGCTAAGAGACAGCATCACTCGAAGACAGCGAGAAAAGCAAAAATCAGGAAAGCAAACAGGTAGGAACATTCCCAGGGTGCTGCATTGTGTGTTGGGGGGAGGGTGGCTGCTATCCTTGATTCCCCTTTGCCTAAGTAGACAGAGGCTTGCCAAGCACCTGTTTACAGATCTAGGTCCCCCACTAGCCTGGTAGAACCTTTCAGAAGCAGTTTTGTCTTGTTGCTTCACTGCCTGTGTAGTCTTCAGCATGTAGGAAAGGCATGCCCAGCAAAAGAGTGAATGAAGGGACAGAACCGTGCCTCCCATTCAGAGGGGATGGTTATACTTTCTGTCCTGATTCCAGCCTTGGTAATTAGGAAGCTGTAGGAGACAGTAGAGAAGAGAAATGAGAAATCCCCATTCATAGTATCTGCTTCTCATGAGAGTGGGGGAATCTTTATGTGAGTGTCCAAGAACCCACTATGAAATGACAGCTGTGTACTATGAACTGGGCTCCTCTGTCCCCCTCCCCCCACCAGCCTTGTGACCCTGAGCAAGGACTCAGAGCCTCCAACATGGTGGGTCTCTATGCTCTACCCTGGCCAGCCTTCTAGCAAGAAGAGTGGGTAAGAAAAGGCTTCTGTAAGGAACCCTCCTCATAAAGAACTAAGCAAAACCCATCCTGTTTGTGCTTTCAGCTGCCATTGATGGCTGACTTCTCATGAACCAGGACACAGCTTTCCACAGGCCCCTTGCTCAGGCCTCTCCTTCATACCCACATTCACATAACTGGGCTGCAAGGCTTCACCCCACAGTTCTCAGAGACGCCTCTGGCCACTGTAGGCTCTGTCTTCTGTCCTCATTTGGGACATCCGTAGCACCTACTGTCCCTTCCACTCTTATTACCTCATTCCTAGGATTCTTCCTCCAATGTGCAGCCAAAGTCTGACCATTTCTCTTGTGCCATGGCTATAGCCCAAACACCACCATCCCTGGCCTCTTCATTCCCCTACCCTGTCCACTCTTGTCCCTCTGCAGTTCACCCCATTTTGTGAAACTTAGCCTTCATTTGCAAAATGGCAGAAGTAGAAGTGCTTGGCCCTGCTAGGGGTGCCATGCAGGTGGGGCAAGTCTGGGTATAACTTGTGCCTAGCACAGGCCTGGCACATGGATGAACTCTAAAAACCATACACTCCTGTGATTGTACACAGGCCCCACATACAGTCTGATCTCTGGGGCATAGCCTTCCAGAGTGCACTTGTTTGGAACTTAACCACCCCAGGATCTAGCCCTAAGATCACGCATTTTGAAGCATTATGCAGAGTTCAGCCTGGACATGGTGGCACACCTAGAATCCCAGCACTTGGAAGGCTAAAGCAGGAATGTCGTTAGTTTTAGACTAGCCTGGGCTACATTGCAAGACCCCACAAAGTTCACTCAAGGCCAATCAGGCTCTGAATAAGTGATTTATACCCACTAGTACCTATAATCTAAAAGTAGTCAATATGCAAAGTTTTCCAGCTCCCCTCTCTCTTTCCCAAGAAGCAGATCCTCTGAAATGGAATTTTGTTTTGGAGAGTGGTAATCGTTTTTACTTTTTTTGTCTGCGGCTTTAATTAGTGTCATGTCTATTAAAACACCAAACTACAAATAATTGGGTACAGTGTTAGTTAACTTTTCACCACTGTAACAAATACCCGAGACAATCAACTTATGAAGAAAAAGGGTTTGGGGGCAGTTAGATGGCTGAGTAGGTAAAAGGTGCTTGCCGCCCATCCTGAGGACCTGAATTTGATTTTCAGAACCCATATAATGGAAGGAGAGACCCAACTCCCATAGGTTGTCCTCTGAATACTGGCACTTGTGCCTGTGAACATCCCCCTTAAAAAATGTAATTAAAAAGAAAAGAAAAAAGGTATATTTTGGCTTGTAGTTTTGTAGGTCTGAGTCTTGGCTTATAGTTTTGTAGGTCCAGGTTAGTTCCTCTGTTGCTTTGGGGCCAGTGAGGAGACAGCAGAACAGGTGGAATAAAGGGAAGAGGTAGGGAAACAGGAAGAGGAAAGGGCTGGGGTTCCACTACCCCCTTCAGGGGCATTCTCCAATGATCTAAAGACTGCTCTTTACTACACCTCTTAAAGATGCCATCACCTCCTAGTAGCACCATCCTGGGGACCAGACCTCTAACACTTGGGCCTTTGGGACACATTCTAGATCCAACTCCAGTAGACATTGAACAGAAATGTCTTAAGGTAGCAAGCAGTCCACCTGGGGAGAATGTTCTACCCATCAACTCAAGAGCACAATAATTTTTATTGTGATAAAATATATATAACATTGAATGTAGCAATTGAACAATTTTAAGAGCACAAATTAGGGACGGGAAATACCTTCACCATGTTGTACAGCCACCACCACTTTCTTGTCTGGAACTCTTCTTGACAAGGATCTGAGAGCAAATAGCCAGTGTAGAAGGATGCAGTAGGGGGTAGGCAAGTGAGACAGGAAGGACTCAAAGAAGAATGCCTACTCTGAGCTGTCCCACCCGAGGAACAAGAGAGCTAGGCGTGTATATACCAGCTGTCATCCATCATGGGTGGTGGCCGGCTCAGGGAGGGGCACTCAAAATTTGGCTCTCTGAGAAAGCAACAGGCAATTGGAAATTGGACTCTGTCCTGAAGGGTGAGGCAAGGGCTATCAGGACATCTGCTGAAGAGACAGGATCAGTTGTGGTCGAGTAGATATGATTTATAACTTCCTGAATGTTATAAACTGTGATTATGAATTTGTGTATGAGGTTGTAATACCCTATTCTGTGGGCTTTCAATCTGTGTTCCTTGGGGGCTCAGGGCCACTATACTATGCTTATAAGGCAGGGGTAAGAGCTGGGTAGGGAAAGAGAAAATAGGATTCACAGGGTTGAGTCCCCTTACTCCACTTGACCATCACAGCTCATTTAGAAAACCTGTGTTCTGTGCTAAGCTTCTGTTATCATTAGAGGAAGGACTTCTGTCCCACCCAAATGATTGAAAACCACTGGCACACATCTCATTGACCAACAGATGAACCTCAGGGTTGATGAATGGCATGTCTGCCCACAGGATCTTTTCTAACAATATAACCCACTCTAAACACAAAGACTGACTGACTCTTAAATTTGGAAACTCCAGTTGCCTTAGAAACCAACAATTATTACCATTTTTCTTTAATTTGGGATGGAACTTGCTACTTTGTCTTCAGCCCCAGGGAGCAGCTTTGCCCTTTGTTGGCTAGTGCAGGGTGTTCATGGCCCAGGACATCAGCTCAGGGCCTGTACATGTCTATGTTGGATGTCATCGCCTCAGGGAGGAGACAATCAGTATTTGTGTTCTTGGTGTGTCCCATAAGGCAGAACAGACTGAGGCCCAGGAAGCCAGGGCTTTGATCTTTGCTTTATCACTAAGTCACTTTTCAGTCTGGGGGTATTCCTTTATCCACTGTGTGCCTCAGTTTCCTCTTTGGATTCTACTCACCTACTAACTGGAAAGGTCATGAAGCACAAAGGAAAGTTAATAACAAATGAACGCACTTGAGAAAGTACTAACAATATAATAATTCAAAGAATTCCTGACACTGTATCTTTAGGCAAAGTAGTCCAGGCTTTAGAGACATTTAGTTGAGCCTTACCTGAGTTTTTGAACATTTGGCCTCCAATCTTTTTTTTTTTTTTCCTTTGTGTTTTACTCTCCTTCTTCATAGAACTAGCTGAGGGTAGAAACTTTTTTTTTTGTCTTTTTGAGACAGGGTCTCCCTATAGCCCCAGCTGTCCTAGAACTTATCTGGAAGTTGATTAATCAGACATGAAATTCCTTTTAAAGGATGAGAGATTTTTTTTTTTTTCTTAAAGGTAGGTCAAAGCCAAGAGGGAAAAGAAAGAATGACATCCTTGTGGGCTCTGAGCATTAGTGCCTGGCTGCCTCTGCCCAGGGGGCTCTGAGTATGGGGGGGACTTCAGCTGCAGTGTCACCAAGGAGCCTGTGACACAGAAAAGACTGCATGAGGGCTGGGGAACCTGCTAAACACTAGGCCCCTGGGCTACCCCAGTTTCTGTAGACTAGGATATCTCGCAGCTCCACTAACCAGTAATGCACCCTTCGAGCATTCTCTGTGCAGGCTGTTTACTCCGTGGTCTGGTGCACCTTGTCCTCCCACTGTTCTTTCATGCTGTTCTAGTTTATTCATTTGCTTTCTTGGTGAGCCTCTGGCCACCTCTCAGCTTCCTACTGCTTCCTACTGCTCTTATCCCGTGGAAAAATAGAAGTGTTTCGGGAGACAGTACCCCGAAGAGCTCACAGTCCCTAAGCTCCCTCTTCTTCCACCCTTGCTCCCCTGGCCTCCCAGAAACCTTGTGGCCCAGTGGGAGCCCTGAAATAAGACCTCACCTGCCTTCACTCCTACCTGGGGAGGAAGTTGGTAACATACTAGACATTTCATTCTGTCAGGCAGCACAAGTTATTTCTGTTCCCTGAATTCTGATATAGCAATCTCAGGAGGGCTAAAGACAAACCAGTGTCAGGAATGAGCCTTAAAGAGGTCAGGTCAACACTGAGTTGGACTAAGGGATCTGCCTTACCACAGTCAGCTTAAAAAGTCAGTCTTTCTGAGCATGAAGGACTTTGACCATGAACTCCCTGGGTCACTGTTGTTAATATGGGCTGCCTGCCATACCTTCTCACTCATCATTTGTCACAAACTCAGGGAGCAAGAAACCCTAAACCCTAGGAGTAAACAGCTTGGACTCCAGAGCCAGGGTTTAGATCCCAGCTGGCACTAGCAGCTGTGTGATGTGGGCCATGGCTTTACTTCTCAGTGCCTAGTTTCTTCAGCGAAAATTGCCAAATGCACCAATTTCTTGGGTGTTACGGGGATTCAATGAGCTAAAAGTATAGACCCTCTTAGAATGAGCCTAGTGCACAGGATGGTGCATTATTACCACCAGTGATATCTATAATTCCCTCCCCCAGGCAAAGGATTAATTTAGAGAGGTTTGTTTCTTCAAGTTGAACAGCCATTAAGAGGTGGTACTGGGACCCCAATCCTCTCCCAACTGCACGTTCTTTACCCTCCCTGAGGAAGAAGTGCTCTGCTACCCTTTTCTCATGTTCTGTCATCTCTCCCCTCTGCTGGGCCACATTGGATTCTGTGGCTTTTCAGTGCTGAGGTGGGACTTGAATCCAGTGCTTCCCTCTCCCCTCCAGGCTCAGCTGTAGGCGACAAGTAGACAGGGAGCACTGGAGCCATTTGGCAATGACAATAGGTTATCCTGAAGCTTCTCCTGCTTTCTTCTGATTCCAGACCTGGAGATCACAGTCCCAATCCGGCACTCACAGCACCTGCCTGGGAAAGTGGAGTTTGGAGTATATGAGAGCGGCCCCAGGAAGAGTGTTTTCCCTGCTAGGATGGAGCTCCGACGTGGCGACTGGAAGACTGACAGCATGTCCAGCACAGCCAGTAAGCAGCAGACCAGGGGTGCCCTACCACTAGACTCTAGCTACCTGTGGGCTTTTGCAAACATTCTCTTATGTGCCCCAGGATCTCAACTGTGAGCTGATTTGGTTTGAGAGTTGCCAAAAATGTGAACTAGTTGGCCTGTGAGGTTTGCTTTTGTCTCATGAAGCCCAGTTGTGTGATAAATATTATTGTATTTTTCATTTTTTAAGTAACAAAACCCATTAATTGTCAGCAGAGATGGGGAGACACAGCCCAGCATTGCTGTTGGTAGCCTAGGGATCTCCCCTGTTAGGGACCTCACTCAGATGAAGTTGCAGAAAAGAATTTCAGGAGTTAGAGTGAAGCAAAGCTAGTGGGTTTAAGTAGAGACAAGGAATAACACACACTTCAGACCTAAGCATAAGTACTGAGGGGAGGGCAGGCTTAATAAAAGGTCAGCACTCAACCCAAAGGACATGGCTGTGAGCTTCCTGGGAAGAGTCCATGCTACATATCTTTACAATGGTTATGTGTTTGATTCTGTGGCTCTCTAAGTTACATTGCTCAAAGGATGTAATTTGCAACAGGGTTTAAAAAAATAAGTTTTAAAATTAAGTAAAAACTGGTCTACTTCTCTTAAAAATGTCTTTTTGTGGAGCTAGAGAGATGGCTCAGTGGTTAAGAGCACTGGCTATGGGGGGGTGTTCTGATGCCCTCTTTTGGTCTCCATGGGCATTTCATACACATGATACACTTACACATATGTAGGCAAAATGCTCACACACATAAAATAAAATGACAAAAATTTCTTGCATTTTATTTTTGCCAAACAAAATTGTAGGATGATTTTATGAGGTAAATTGTATTGAAGACTGAGAGGGGCACTAATACAGTTAAACTCAAGATGACAGACATTCTGGCTCTAAGAAAGCACAGTCTTGTTTTTAACATCTTTGTTTGAGGTAGCTTCAGGAAAATGAGTATTATTTTTGTTGGCAATGTTTTCCTTATCAGTTGTTGTTGCACTAAATTTTCTTCCCTTTTTCCTTCTTGGGAGACTCTGTGTGAGTCCTTCGAAGGCCCCAAGGCTCAAAGACTAACATAAGAGTTTTTTAGTTTGGGTTTTGCATGGTCTTTTATGGTTTTGTGCCCCACCCACAGTCTCCGTTAGCTTTTGCCCGTGCCCCATGGGCATGCAATCTCACCCAAGGTGTGTAAATCTCACCCCGTCCTGCTTCCACGCCTGCAGGATATACCACCATTCACCCCAGGCCGTACACACTTCTTTTTTTCCATTCCAGTCTCGCTGCCATGCTAACTCTCCACAGTGATAACTCTCTGCATTGGCTCTGCCCCCGCTTCCCAGGGTGCTTCTTGTCTCGCCCCTGGCTGGCTTACACTTTTTGGAGGAATCAGTAATTTTCAGATTACAGTGGTGCTGAAGTTTCTTGACTTTTAGTCAGCAAGAAATACAAACTAGATATCAGGGTAAGGGACTTCTTTTTCTTCTTATGTTACTTAATTTTCCATCTGTCTATCCTGCTTCATAATAATAGTTAATGGCCACAGAGCCACTTTGAGGCAGATTTGTTGACCTCTTTTGCCGAGGAGGAAGCACTAAGGCTACGTATGTTGCCCTGGGTTGAGTATCTTATAGGGTTGAGTTGGACTGGGTTTGAATTCAGTCTGGAGCCAGAGCCAGGACTCTTCACCCCTGCTTCTGCCCCACTATGCTAAGGGGAAGCCAAGGGTATCTCGAAACAGATTCAAATTTGAAAATTCTGACTTCTGTAAGGAAGTTCAGAATCTAATTAGGATATTTCTTCATTTTGGTGAAGAATCATGAATAGGAGTCTGATTGCTAACATTCGATGCTTACTGACGTGTAGGCCGGGGAGCACAGGCGTTCTGTTTCTGTATCCTGGGTGATGTTTGCTGACTCCAGACACGCTGTCTTCACCAGCCCAGTAGGCTGAGTTCCTCATCTATTGTTAGCAAAACAGCTGAAAAAGTGATTAAAGAGCTAGAGAGAAGCTATATTTCAGGACTCATGTCTCCTTAAAAGTCAGGTAGAGAGTCTATAATCCTTTAGTTGTAATCCTTTCTACATCACAGCCTACTTGAGAATTTGCTGTGTATTCCAGATCTGTTTCCAAAAGAGCATACTTGTCTGAACACTCCCCCCAACCCCCACACACAATTTGCCTATGGGCAGAGATCAAGAACCTCTGAACTATTTTCCCTCCTTACTGTACAAGTGAGTCATTTGTGACCCACAGTAGCAGACCCAACTCGCTTTCTTAGTTCATATACCTGCCATCCTGACCTGTGGAAATAGATCCAAAGCTGTCCTGTGGTCACATGGGAGTCTAGACTAGATAAGGAAAGAACTCTCCAAATATTATGCGGACACCTCAACCAAGGCAACTTAAGAATTCTGACATCAGAAGCAGGAGAGAGTTCCCCAGGGACCACAGGCTACAGAAGAAGCAACAGGCACAGGGCTCTTCTCTCAGACACCTGAGAAAGGAGAGAAGTGCCAGTATCTTCCCTGGTGAGGGAACTGCTTTGCATGGCCAAAGGGAGCCACAGCTGGGACTTTTTACAATTATTTATTTATTTATTTTTATGTGAATGAGTGCTATGCCTGCATGCATGCAAGTGTACCACAAATGTGCAATGCCCATGGAGGCCAGAAGAAGGCATCGGAGTCCCTGGAGCTGGATTTCTAAATGCTTGCTAGCCATATGTAACTGAACCCAGGTTTTCTGCAAAAGCAGCCAGTGCTATTAACCACCAAACCATCTGTCAAGCCTCCTCTCTCTCTCTCTCTCTCTCTCTCTCTCTCTCTCTCTCTCTCTCACACACACACACACACACACACACACACACACACATATATA
>NW_008337059.1:3348604-3409968 GCF_000622305.1 Nannospalax galili
CTCTCTCTCTCTCTCTCTCTCTCTCTCTCTCTCTCTCACACACACACACACACACACACACATGTATATATTTTATGTATATGTGTATATCTGTGTGAATGTATGGCACGTATGTGCAGGTGCTCACAGAGGCCAAAGAGGGTGTCAGATCCCTGGAACTGGAGGTACAGACGTTATTTTTGTGCTGGTGCTGGGAATGGAACCCATATCCTCTGCAAGAGCAGCCAGTGCTCTTAACTGCCAAACCATCTCACCAGCTCCCATAGCTTGAAAATTTAAAAGCAAATGCAAAGTACTTGTTTTTAGATGTGAAGTGCCGCAGTTGAAAAGTTGTTCTGTGTGTGCCTTACTTTGGGGTAGCCTAGAGTAAAGACAGAGTGACAGAATAAGCTGTTGCCCAGGAATGACTAGCGCACTGGGGCTAGGAAATGCTATTAAATGACAGGCCAAGGGCTTGCACTCTCCTTTGTGGCAACAGATCTTACCTGGCTATTGCTCTAGTTTCTGCTACCTACTGCTACATAACAAACCATGCCCAAACTTAGTGGTTTGAAATATAGTCATTTATTTATGCCTGATCCCACAACCTGGGCACAACCCAGAAGGGACGGCTTATGTCTCCTCCATGTGCAACAAACCGGAGTCATGACTATGTTCAGCTGGAGATCCAAGATGGTCTCCCATTCTCCAAACTCTCTCTACATAACCTTTAATTCAATGGCTTGAAATTAGGACAAGGTGACAAAATCTGGACAGGGAGGACAGGCCCAGTGTATAAGTACATGTAAAGCTTTGGCTTACATCATGCTTGCTAATGTCCTACTGGCTAAAGCAGGTCATGTGGCCAAGCCTGGAGTGAAGATGGAGGTGGTGCAAAGGCATGGACACAGGGTGGGGGCGAAGTTCACTTTGGGTCACTAACAGTTAGTATACTGTCTATACTGTAGAAGATGATGATGGATAGCTGCATCCACCAATCAGATGCTTGCTTTTTGTCAGCTCCATGCCAAGCATGCCCCTTCATGGCCTAGTTCCTCTGAGATGACAAAGCTTATAGATTCTAGATAATAGTTAGAGGTTAGGCAGTATTAGTTACTTTCCTGTTGCTGTGATGAAACACTATAACCAAGGGAGTTTATAGAAGGAAGAGGTTATTTGAGCTATGGTTCCAGAGGGATCAGAGTTTGTCATGGCAGGGAGGGATGGTGGCAAGAGGTGGCCAGAGCAGAAAGGAAGAGTGCTCACATCTTCAAGCAGGTACACAAAACAGAAAGCGACTGAAAATGTGGCAAGGCTTAAGAACTCTCTAAGCCTGACCCCAGTGACATGCTTCTCCTTCTGAGAGCATGGCCACACCTTCTAAGACCTCCCAAAACAGCACCGCCAACTGAGGACAAAATGTCCAAATACTTGGAGCCTATGGGGGAACATCCTCATTCAAACCACAACAGGCAGTATGCTCTGGGTCTCCTGGTAACTGAGCAGAGGGTCTGGGATTCATACCCACATCTGACCATGCCATTACCTCAGGGAAATACTGCCAAATGTACCAAGTTTTGTGGTGGGTAGGGAGGGGGGCCAGAATCTGATCGACCAGCTGCCCTTTTACCCTGGAGTCACACCCTGTTAACAGCACTATTTTTATTATGGCACAGCTATCATCTCTTAGAATCTACAGAAAGACAGTTGTAGGTTAAACCTGGTTATAACTAAAAATTTAAGGCCCTGTAATTACTGTTATGTTTAAGCAAGCAAAAGCTTCTTTGTGGAAAGGCTGTTGACCTTCGCCTAGGTTATCTGGTCCACAGGTTATATTATAAACAGGCAATTTTTCCTTCTCATTATTCATTCACTGGAGACAGAAAGATGAAAAAGAACCAGAGCCTATCTGTAGGGGCTGGTAATAGAGGAAAGTGTAAGAATAGCATGAGATAGATGCTAGTCTGAGCCTTCTTCAGAGACTGGAAAGATGTGGCATTGTTTCCCTCCCCCTGACAAGAGAGCAGAGGATGTTGCTGGAACCAGAGACTCCTACCAGTTGTGCAGCCCAGGGAGATGAAGGTCAGAGTCATGAGCTGAGAGAGGGGACAGTACCAGGGGAGCCAAGATTTGGTTTAAGGATGCCAAGGAGAGGGGTGATGGGAGCCAGTGGTTGTGACTTTCCAGTCATGGAAATACCTATGACTGAGTGTTACTTCTTGCTAATAGGTACTTCAGAATGTTGTGAGGTTATTGTGGAGACTGTCATAGACAACACAGATGATATGTGGAGGCTCATGCGTAGCAAGTGGGGGCCCAGAAACCCAGTGACTGCTTTTAGTAGGGGAATCTGGAGAATTTTGATGTCATTTGTCTCGAGCATGGGAGACTGAGGCCGTTTGAGCCTTGTGAACAGTGGTTGTCTGGGGTAGCAGGGGAGGAAGAATATTCTGGCAGGTAAACTGGGTTATGATCAGGACACTGAATAGAAAGGGGCAGGATCATGTGATCCTATCCCTTGGGTTAGAGAGATATCTTGGCAGATTTTAAAATATGCCTCCAGGCGGCTGGAGAGATGGCTCAGCAGTTAAGAACACTGGCTGCTCTTGCAGAAGACCCAGGTTTGAATCCTAGCACCCACATAGTGGCTAACAACTGTCTATAACTCCAGTTCCAGAGCATCTGACACCCTCTTCTGTCTTCTTCAGGCATTGCATGACACAGGTGCACATACATGCAGACAATATACACATGCACATAAAATAAAAATAATAAGTAAAATAATAAGATAAAATATGCCTCCAATAGCCAGGTGGGGTAGCACACACCTGTAAGCCCAGTATTTAGGAAGTGGAAACAGGAGGATCACTACAAGTGTAGAGTCAGCCTGGTCTACATAGCAAGAGACTCTGTCTTAAAACACAAACTTAAAATTTTAAGTTCATTTCCTCAGTCTGGCTACATACATTTTGTACTAGCTACGCTTGAATAACATTCAACAGAACATTTCCATAAAGTTTTGTAAGATAGTGTTTTTTTTAATGATATAAGTAATAAATTCCCAACTGAAAAGCCTTTAGCACCTAAATTCACAGAGTTCCTACTATGAGCACAAGTTTTACTTTGTAATTTGTGCTGT
This sequence comes from Nannospalax galili, assembly GCF_000622305.1. Taxonomy (NCBI): domain Eukaryota; kingdom Metazoa; phylum Chordata; class Mammalia; order Rodentia; family Spalacidae; genus Nannospalax; species Nannospalax galili. The sequence continues at coordinate 3,351,723 of NW_008337059.1, forward strand.
GCATTTTTGTTTTGGGGGGAGCTCTGGAAATTGAACCCAGAGCCTTGTACATGCTAACAAGGGCCCTACCACTGAGCACAGTCGTTGCCCTGCAATTTGTTTGGTGTTAGTGTTTCATCTCTTCTCAGAAGGTGCATCTGCATGTGTCATACATACACGTTTCCTGTAATTCTTGATGATAACAACAACAGAAACTGCAGCACCGAAACCAGTTTGTAGATGTAGAGCACAGCTGAGATTCCAAGCATCCCTGCTTCCCTGTCTGTCAAATCAAAGCACTAATACCAAATAGGATTTTCAAAGGGATTAAATGGCAATCATGCTTTTGAAGCACTCCATGTGCAGTAAGCCCTGAGTAAATGGTAGCTATTAAGCCCAAAGTGGTCATCAAAAAGTGAACCATTTCATGTAATGCTAAAAGAAAAACTGAACTTTAATGAAACAGCTTAAGATGGCTACATTTTGAAGGCTCTTGTCTTTGCAATTTATGTATTATTTCTATTACTAAAAATAAGTAAGTGCTAGAGTTCTGCATTGCATTTTCTCCTGAGAGAATCCATAGTCCAGCTGATGTCGTTTCTACCCTTTAGGCAGCATGAGTAACCGATCAAGTACACGGAGCCTCCTCAGCGTGAGCAGTGGAATGGAGGGTGACAATGAGGTAAGAGCCGGTACCCTCACCCTAGCTGTCTGGTCTCAGGGGTCATTTCATCACAAGAGAAAGGAATCCAGCGGAGGGAAGGCACATACAAAAGGTCATGTGTATGGGATGTCTTTTGTATGAAATCTCTAGAATGGGCAAATCCAGAGAGACAGAATGGAAATGGAAATTGGGGGGTGGCAGGGTTAGAGGGAGGAGGGGACAGGTAGAAGCTGCTTAATGGGTCTGGGTTTTATTTGAGGGAAATGTTTTGAGACTAGAAGGAGTGGTGATTTTCTAACATTGAGAATGTGCCAGTGCCATCTGGCTTTGCAATACTTGATCTTACAATATATGTGACTTTCCCTCAGTATAAAGGAAGGAAAGGAGATGGGAAGGAAGGGACATAGACAGAGATAGACAGAATTCTACTCAGACTACTTAATCCAGAAGCAGGTATCTGAAATAAGGAGCTGTGAGAGTCAGGGATTCCAGGGACAGGATCATGCTGGGGTCTAGATCAGGAGCTATCTGCCGTACCAGAGGGAGCATGGGATTGTCCTGTGTGTCCCAAGGTCCCGGGCTCATTGGTTTCTGCTGCTCCTGGACACATCTGCTTTCTTCCCTCCTGGTATACTGGTCTTTCCTGCTTCTCCCTGTGGGTAGTGGCACAGTTTTCCAGACAGTCAGAAGGCCTCTGAGCTGAGAGGCTCTGCTGCTGGACTGAGCACAAGGGGCCACAGGGGTCACCACTAACCCTGGAGAGCCCCGAGAGTGTTCCTAGTAAGCTCACAAGCGATGCTGGTGTTGGCCAACAACCGATCACATTTGGAGCAGCAAGAATTCTGAATCCAGGCAATTTTTGATAATCTGGGCCAGCTTGTCTTCCCTGGTGACCTCAGGAGGACACAGAAAGCTGTCAGTGGCACTGGGTTGACTCTTGCTTTGGAAACAGCCTGCAGCCAAGGTCTAACAAGGCTTTCCCATGTTCTCCAGCTGCACAGGTTAATGTGCTCTGTGTAATATTCACCTTTCTCATCTTGCATGCTGTAGGATAATGAAGTCCCCGAAGTTACCAGAAGTCGCAGTCCAGGTCCCACCCAAGTGGATGGAACACCAGCCATGATCCTAGAGAGGCCACCCAGGGTACCTCCCCGAGCTGCCTCACAGAGGTAACATTGAGGTGGATGTGGAATTTTTTCCTTACTCTCTTAATTGGAGAGGAGAGGAATATTTGGGAATGACTGAAAAACCAACTTTGCCATACGTCATTGTGGCTTTGTCAGTGATGCTTCTTCAATGGCTTCATCACTTTCTGAAGTGATGCTTTATTCAGTTGCAAATATTAATACTTCATAGCTTTTTGTTTGCCGATTTTTGCTTGTAATATTTTGAGACAGGGTCTTACTATGTAGCCCAGTCTGGCTTCCAACTCTCAATCCTCTTGCCTCGGCCTCTTCAGAGTTGAGATTAAAGATGTAAACTGCTATGCCCAGCTCAGTTGTACATATTTTAAATAGCATTTGCATTCATAAGTGAAAGACATATATATATATATATATACACACACACCTGTCAACTTTCAAAAGTCAAGAATTTTTTATTTGTGTATATGTAAATATATATATATGTGTACAGTATATGTTTATGTATGTGTGTATATGTTTGTGTATGTGCAGATGCATGTGCATGCATGTACATGTGGAGGCCTAAGGCTGATGTCAGGTGTCTTCCTCTATTACTCTCTCACTGAACCTAAAGCTCACCAATTGGCTAGACTGGTTGCCCAGCAAGCCCCCAGGATCCTCCTGTCTCTGCCTCCCAAGTGCTGGGATTATAGAAGTGTGCCTCCGCACCCAGCTTTTTACATGGTGCTGGCATCTGAATTCAGGTCCTCAAGTTTGCATAGTAAGCACTTTACCAACTGAGCCATCTCCCCAGACCCCTTCAAATAAATTTTATGTGTCTGGCTAGAATTCAGCCCACTGGTATTGAATTATCTTGGCTGTATTGTGGAAACTGGGTTTTTCAGGAAGAGGAGAGAAGAGTTAAAAGTGCAAACGAAAAGAAGCAGCCTGGTCTGCTGGGCTGAGCAGGCTCTGGGCCCTGCTTGTGGATGTGAACTTGGATGAAGTTAGTCAACTTTTGTGTGCCTCAATTTTTTTTTCTCTGAAATGGAATTACTAATAGAACTTCCTCACAGGGTCCCAAGGATTGAGTTCTCAGCCTATGGCAAGAGCTGAAGAACACGAATGATACATATGCATAGGACAGGGGTAAACATCTGGGGCTTGAAGGTAAGCCCCAGACTGAAGAGCGTCACTCACCTTCTGGGCTCTTGTCTGTGCTCAGTTGGTACGGGGTCTCTGGAGGAACCTTTCTGTTGTCTGTGGAATAACAGGAAAAAAATGGTTCAAGCCAGCTAGTGGGGCTGTGACTGAAGAAAGGAGATCCTGGAGAAGAAGCCCAGGTTCCTCCTAGGGGTTCATCCTTCCATACTTAGACTATAATGGATGAAAAAGAAGAAGCTTGTCTAACATTTTTACACGTAATTATAGCCCATTAGTTAAGGAAGTACAACAACAAGGTCTTCCTTTTAGTTTTCTATTTCATTCTGTTTCTGTCCACTTTGAACTTTGCTATTTACTGCTTCCCAGCTGCTTCTAGAAACACTCCTATATGTATATCTGCTGCATGAACATCTGACAGCCCCAAGTTGCCCTGGACTTATAGGCATGCTTCCCTGGTACAGCTAGCTGGGGGGATACACATCAGGATATTACCATTCCCAGAAGGAGTGCTTGTGGTAATCTAGTCCTGTACCCTGAGTTTGTATCATTGCTTGGTGAAAAGTTGCTGTATAGTTGATGACTGGGGGTAGGAAAGCTTTGCAGGATTGATTATGGTAATAATGCCATTATTTAATGACACCTTATTTATGTGGCAGCTTTTACATCAAATACACTAAGAACATTACTTGCTTAATTCTCTCCCTAAGCCTGTTTAGTATTCTCACATCTTGCAGGTGTAGAGACTGAGGCTTGAAGTTGGCTATTGACTTGCTCTTTTTGAGATCTGGACATGCTTGATTCTAGAACACAGTCTTTTAGTCATTGTGTTTCCTCTGTCCAGAAAAGTCTGAGTGTCAGAGGAGAGGAAGATCCAAGATCCAAGATCTTTTATTCCTGAAGGTTGAGGACTTTGGAGCCAGTTGTCTAATTGCACCAAAGAGTTGACAAGCTTGAACTCTCCCTTTTTGTCCCTCTCCTCTCTCTCTCTCTGTCTCTCTCTCTCTCTCCCCCTTCCCTCCCTTCCTTTCCCTCTCTCTCTCTGTCCTAGTTTGTTTCTCCATTGCTGTGACAAAACACTCTGACCACTAACAACTTGGGGAAGGAAAGGGTTAATTGAGCTTACATCTCCCAGGTCACAGTTCATCAGGGAGCCCAAGGTAGGAACTCAGGGCAGGAACCTGGAAGCAGGAGCTGTAGCACAAGCCATGGAGGAATGCTGCTTACTGGCTTGCTCCCCTGGCCCCTGCTCAGCCTGTTTTCTTATGCAACACAGGCCCAGCAGGAACTGGAGCACAGGCCATGGAGGTACGCTGCTTACTGACTTGCTCCCCTGGCCCTTACTCAGCCTGCTTTTTTATGCAACACAGGCCCACTTGCCCAGGGTGGCACCACCCACCGTGGGCTGGGCCCTCCCTCATCACTCATCAAGAAGATGCCCCTCAGACATGGTCACGGGCCAGTCCAATAGAGGCAATTCCCCAATTGAGGTTCCCTCAACCCAGGTGTGTCAAATTGACACTAAAGCTATCCAGCACACACTCCTTCTTCTTCTCTTCCTTCCCTTCCTCCCTCTTTCTTTTTTCTTATTAATGAAAGAGAAGATGATTCAGGGAAGCAAGTTCTAGAAATCAAAAGGTAGAAGGAAAGTTGGGATACATTTAATCACATAAGAAGAGATGGGAAATAAATTATCTGGGGAGCTAGGAAGCATGATGTGATAAAGATGGGAAGAGCAAAAAAGCAAAACACATTTTGCTAAAGAAGCAGTGTTTGAGGAGACCTGTAATTGACAGAACTTGAGGCTTAAGTACATTTTGGGGTGTGAAAGTGATCTGTAAGTACGTATGTGTGTGACAAGTGCATGTACAGTTTTCAGGATAAAACAAGGCAGTATTTGAGCAGGGAATAAAGTGAGTCCTTCTCCTAACAGACAGGAGGAAAGCTGGCCACGTGTCCCCAGCTCTTCTCTGGGGACCTCTAATTCCTCACTGCCAATGCTATCCCCAACTCCCACCTCTCTTTCAAGCAGCCGTTATAACCCCAGTCTCACATGACCCTAGCTTTAGCCCATTTCTCTGCTGGTTCCTTATGCTGTTTGCAGAGCCTGAGTTGCTGCAGCAGACAGCCTTGTACCACCACATCTATCTTTACCTTCTACTCCCCATTGTTGTCCAGAACTCACATGTCCCACAGGTATCTTAGACATAGACAGTAGAGAACCAAGCCACCTCGTTGTGAGTTCCCGAGCCTGGATTGGTGACACCATTCTGTCCCTTCCCTGAGCCCCAAATCTGGAGTCTGCCTGGATTCCTGCCCTCCTTGAGGCTTCCACATCCACTGCCTCTCTGGGTGGTGTCCATTCTGCTGCCCTTTTAACAGTCTGATCCACCCTGTCCTTCCCATCTGCCAGGGTCTGAATTGTATCAGAATTCTGTGTATGGCCCTGTGTATGGCCCTGTCCAGCCTCACGTCCCATCACTCTCCTGAGCTCACCTTAGATGTCCTATCAGTAGCAAGCATTTTATTGCTTCCCCCTTTCTATTCCCTTCCATTTTTCTGGTTTAAAATTTTGCATATCCTTTTGAGCTCAGTCCAAACATTACGTCCTCTGGAAAACCTTTCCTGATCCATATAGAATGACTCTTCTATTTCTTATATATCCCATGTTGCAAACATTGTTTACACTTCTGTCTCCTCAAGTGGATAGTGATCTCTGTGAGAATAGAAACTCTGTGTGTGTGTGTGTGTAAATGCATATGTGTGCGTGTGCAGGTGGAGATCAGAGGACAATCTTGATACTGTTCCTCAGTTGTGTCTTGTTTTGTATTTGTTTGGGTTTTGTATGTTTGTTTTCGAGTCAAGGTCTTTCATTGCCCTGGAGTGTGCAGAGTGCTCAAGGCTGACTAGCTAGCCTGCCTCTGCCTCTGCCTCGCTAGTGCTGGGGTTACAAGTGAGCACCCCATGTCCAAGTTTTTTACATTGGTTTTTGGGATTGAACTCAGATTCATCTGCTTTCATAGCAAGCACTTTACCAACTAAGCTATCTCCCCAGCCCTAGGAATTACTTTTGATTAAATTTTTTTTTTCTGCTCACCCCAATGCCTGGCACAGTAACTGGCACACATAGAGAACTTAGTAAAGATTTGTTGTGGAAACAGACTGGTACTGCTTGGATTGGACTTCTAATCTCCAACATGATTAGCCATCAAGCCAGGTGTGGTGGCACAGGCCTGTAAATCCCAGCACTCTAGAGGCTGAGATAGGAGGATTGCCAGGATTTTGAGGCCAACCTGGGCTATTATATAGCAAGACCCTGTCTCAAGCAAAACAAAACAAAGCAGCCATCAAGTCACCTCCCACAATCACAGTGCAGGTGGTTTATAGATAAAAGAAACCTACTCTCAGCTACTGTGAGTTCTTTTTACGTATAGCTGAAGAAACGACATAAGAGAGGAAGATGGTGATGAGGACAGGAGTGGGTACTGTAGCTTTGCAGAGTTTCCCATGCTCCCTCTGGGCTGGGAAGCTGATGGTGTCATAGGTAATGTCCTGTTACATTCAAGGGAAGAGTAGAAGCCTAATTTTTGCAGAGTCAGTGCCCCTTTGTTTGGAACTTATTTTGCCATTCATTTGTGATTTGCCATCACTGGCAATCTGGGCATTCTTATGTAAGATAAAAGCCTGTGTACTCTGTAGCCAGGCCTGCCTCTCCTTCAGCTTCTGACTTAAAAAAAGACTGTGGCATCTCTAAGGAGGGCTAGAGAGATCAGGGAAGGCATGAGCTTCAGATAGAGCTGTTTATCAGCTTCTAGGGAAGTTAAAAGTTATGTTAGATGGTGCGTGCAACCACACAAAGACACATCAGCTAAAAGCCCTGATTTAAAAGAACACTAACCTTGCCTGGCGTGATGGCACACATCTTTAATCCCAATACTCAGGAAGCAGAGGCAGGCAGATCTCTGTGAGATCAAGGTTAGCCTGGTCTACATAGTAAGTTCCAGGTTAGCTATGGCTACATAGGGAAACTCCGTCTCAAAAAAGCAAAACAAAAGAATACTAACCCCATCAGGATTGTTGGGTTCATGAATCAAACTCATCACTAGTGAAAACTCACTCTGAATGGGCGAAGAATAAGCTGTTGACCTCTTGGTGTCCCAGAGGTGCAGTCTCTTCACAAACTCCCTCCAGTTTTGATATAACACCCTTTTATCTCCCTGATTCTATTGTACTTACAACAAACCCATTTCCCTGAGATGGGACCTCCAGCCTTTTGCTGGAACTGTCCGTCAGAATCAGACAAAGCTGGCATCCCAATGCAGAGTATGACAGCAGGATGAGAGAGGGGACTGGAGGGGATGGTGACTGTCTCATAGAGGAAGACAGAATGTAAGGTTCATGGGGAAAAGCTCTCAGACTGGACTTTTCATCCTCATGATGAAAATTGCTAGCTTGACTTTCTGAGTGTCTATGCCAGAGATTGTGCTGCCGCCTACTTTTGTCATCTCTAAGCTCTCACCTACTTACCTCCTTTGGGCAGATGGGAAAACAGGTTCATGGAAGCTGAATTTGCACACAAATGTTCCCAGAGGTTCTGAGTTCCTGTTGGAACAGTACAGTCTCCTGGTCTTGTGCATACATATACAGTATCTTGAGGGCCAGGACCTTGCCCATTTTGCCTGCTGTTATATGCCACACGCAGGAGTATGAATTGTAGGTAAATATTTGTAGAAAGGAAGGGGGGAAAGAAAGGTATATGCCTAAACTTGCTTAAGTGGTTTCATCTGTCTTTCCGTGTTCTCCTGTAAGCCCATGGTTTGCAGGGCAGGAGACTGGAAGAGAGACAGAAGGAGACAATTCTTTTGTTTTCACTGGATAAAGCATATTCATTCAGTGACAAACACACAAAACCCTCCACTCCTGGGGACCATAGCAGGACTTCCTGTGGACACCTGTGGTTATTCTTTGCAACTTCTGTCTCCCTCTCTTGTTCCCAGACAGCCCCAACTCTTGTCATTTCCTTGACCTATGCAAAAGCAGCATTCAGGAGACATTTAGCAAATATTTACTCATGGATTCATTCATCCCTAGAGTATGCAGCTCCAGGGGTTACACAGTTCAATTACAGCACCCAACAAAGCTCTCTTTCTAGGTGTATTGATTTGCTTCCTGGAGACTAAATATTGGTTTTACAGCACACATGTGGAAATGCCTTCTGTAATCATTGAACCTGTCTGCGAATAGATTCACTCTAGCCTACCTGGGGTGTCACTTAGGGCTTTACAGAAACCACACAGAAAAACATAGAGAAGGGCTTTGAAGAAAGCAGTCAGAGTTGGGATGACACTCAGTAGTCCCACGAGGAAGTGAAAGTATGCCTTTGAAATTCTCTATCCCTCTTTCAGTGAACCTTACTACCATGGTGGGATCTACCCAAGGCGCCTGTTAGGACTAGTGACAGTTTAATATCTAGGTTCCATCATTAAGTCTGACAAGGTCAAGAGATTAGGAGACAACTGCCATTAAGAAGATAGTTTGGGGGCTGGAGAGATGGCTCAGTGGTTAAGAACACTGGTTGTTCTTGCAGAAGACCCAGGTTCAAATCCCAGCACCCACATGGCAGCTAACAACTGTCTGAAATTCCAGTCCTAGGGGATCCAACAGCCTCTTCTGACCTCCGTGGGCATTGCACGACATGGGTGCACTTACCTACATGCAGGCAAAATACACATACACATAAAATAAAAATAAATAAAAATTTTAAAAAAAGAAGATAGTTTGCTGGATTCATGGTTCCTGAGAGGAAGGGGTACCACACCATGAAGGTTCACACTGGAAAGTGTGTATGTTAGGAGACAGAGGGAACAAATGGAACAAACATCAGCAAGAGCTTTTTATTGTGGTTTCTATGGGAAACAATAAATGAGATGGGGTCAAATAGACTAAGACTCACTAGTTTGGATAATTGCAGTAGGCTCTGGGGCATCGGAGCCATCCTTACTTGTCTGGGACCTGACCCTGGGGTGATAAGGGAAAACCAGATAGTGGTCCCAAGGAGGCAATTGGGGTATTAGCTAACTCTGGGAGATGTAGGCCCTCTAGGGTGAGCAAGACCCCAGGGTGGCAAAGCATTAGAAAATAAAAGGCATTAGCTGGGCGTGGTGGTGCATGTCTTTGATCTCAGCACTCCAGACGCAGAGGCAGGCGGATCTCTGTGAGTTCAAGGCCAGCCTGGTCTACATAGTAAGTTCCAGGACAGCTGGGGCTGTAGGGAGACCCCCTCTCAAAAAAGACCAAAAAAAAAAAAAAGGTGTAATTAATACAAGGGGTTGGGATGGGGAACTATTAAAAAGTTCTGATACATGAGCTCAAGAGACTATGACAGACAGCATCTGGGATGGAGCCTGGAATTGTCATTTGTTACCAGCACCACTAGTGATTCTTTTTTTTTTTCCCTTTTTTTTGGGGGGGGGTCTTTTTGAGACAGGGTCTCTCTGTAGCCCCAGCTGTCCTGGAGCTCACTATGTAGACCAGACTGGCCTTGAACTCACAGAGATCCTCCTGCCTCTGCCTCCTGGGTGCTGGGATTAAAGGCATGTGCCACCACACCTGGCGAACCACTGGTGATTCTTATGTGCAGGATTAGATTGCTAACATGTATGTCATTCTGACATTTGTACTATGTCTTGACTCCTTAACCAAGGAATGTGTCTTTTGCATAGCACTTCAAATAGCCACAGGTTGTAGATGCCCAAGAACTCTTTAATCCAATTAGCTTTTAAATGGAGTTGCTTTATCTTTCATTGCAGGCCTCCAATCCGTGAGACCTTCCACCCTCCTCCACCAGTTCCACCTAGAGGTCGCTGATTCCAACTCCTAAATCCTGCTTACTTCAGGACTTTTAAGACTTGCAGTTTGCAGCCTGTTAATGAAGTCTTCATGTTGAGTTTTCTGCATGACTACTGACCTTGAGACCCAATGTCATTGCTGATGTTGCAGCCCTGCTGGTTGGGGTGATTTTTAAAGACATTATTAAGGCATGAAGACGTCAGAAACCAAGGACTTTGTTCACCATTGCCAAGTATATTGGTCCACATTCTTGTTTACCAAAAGGATGTGAACTTTATCAGGATACTTACCTCTAATTTCCTACAGCAGAAATCTAATGAGATGGATCCGAATGTACGTTAACAAGTGATTATACAGCAGTACACTTTTGTTAGTCCTTAGATGTTTGCTAGTCTAGACTAATTTCTCGAAGTGATTATAACACATACAGTATTCAAATGAGAAGATAAGTGACCTAATTTTGAAATAATTCTTCCACATTTCTGTGTATTCTGTTTCAGTGCTGGGGCTTGTCACATACAACAAACTGAAAAGGATTTTAGGAAGGGATTAGGCCAAACACCTTTTACATACGAGACAAATCGGGTTTTTCCACAAGCATGGAACTCAGAGAATTCAGTTAGAAGCTAGGCTTGCTGATTCTGTGTCACTTTTTCTCTTGCATGTGTGTGTGTGTGTGTGTGTGTATGATGATTGTGTGTTTACATGCTTGTTTGTGCACATATGTGAGGCTGTGGTTGAGAGTCTTCCTCGACCACTCTCCACCTTATCCACTGAGGCAGGGTCTCTTGGTTGGACCCAGAACTCGCCACATAACTTAGAGAGTTCAGTGAGAGGCGAGGCTTGTTGAGTCTGTGTCACTCTTTCTCTTGCATGTGTGTGTGTGTGTGTGTGTGTGTGTGTGTATGATGATTGTGTGTTTACATGCTTGTTTGTGCACATATGTGAGGCTGTGGTTGAGAGTCTTCCTCGACCACTCTCCACCTTATCCACTGAGGCAGGGTCTCTTGGTTGGACCCAGAACTCGCCACTACTGCTTGCCTAGCTAGCCAGCTTGCTCCAGGGATCCCATCTCCACCTTCTGAGTGCTGAAATTATGGGCATATGCTCCCCTGGCATTTATTTGGGTGCTGGGGATCTCAATTCCCTTCCTCACACTTGCTTTATCCACTGGGCCATCTCTCTAGCCCATGTCACCACTTCCCATCTTCAAGAAGCCAATCCCTCTTTCCTTTAAGAAATATGCAAATGTAGAAATACAGCCATAGCTGACCATTAACCTTCCAGAAGTTTCCCTCTTCCATATTACCCAGGCATGAGACTACCAAGTCCTTTTTTCAGTTTGGGCCTTTATACCTTAGTATGCTGTCAAACCAGAGTGATATTGCCAGGGAACCACTGAAAGTGATCAGAAACATCAGCTTGGGATCCCAGGGGCTCCACTTATCATTTTATGGCCTTTATAGGTCTTAATTCTGACCACAGAGAAGGAGAAGGGTCCTTGACTTTTTTCTGTATTGAAGAGCCTGAAAAGGAAGATCTTTCTTCCTAAAATATTTTCTCACAACTTATTACAACTGCTCCTTATTACTACCACAGGCCTGGTAAATCTGCAGAGTACATAGCAATGAAACCATGCTATGAATTTTGAGTTCTGTTACATAACTCTACCTTCAAACCACAAATCCTTAATGATGCCTAAGCATAAAGCAAAATTATCCAAACTGTGTCTTTTAAAATATCAGAAGTATGGTTCTTATGAAATGATTGTCCAATTCCCACACAGGTATACATATATGTATATATGTAATTATTGATCTGTTTTTATTAGGTCCTTTTCTAATAATCAAGGTTCCTTCTCAATCTTATTCCTACTCCAGAAAACAAGGGCTATTACTGAAATTAGCTTCTAGTAGTAATCTTGAGTTTTTTTGTATAAAATGCTCCACTGACCGTGTCTACTATATGAAAGTATTTTCATGAATTATCTCATAGATGACCTAGAGCATGGTGGCCATTCTGCACCTGCCTTCAGTGGTGCCTCTACCCTCCTTGTCACTTATTTGGAAGAAATAAGAATAAGACATAAAAGAATAAGAAATCAGAACGTTGGTGTGGTTGTCCTGTGTGTTGTGTAGTTATGGCCTCCATCCTAAGCAGAGTTGATTTTGATAACAGAACTACTACTCTCTTATATTCAGTTTTCTTAAGCCCCATTTTAGATGCCAAATTTGGGTTTGTGTAATACTGTAAGTATTGACCAGTAACATGGTGAGACCAGTCATTGTATTAGCATCTTTGTGTACATAACACTGTGCAATATATGAATATTTTATTGCATTTTATTCTTATATTAAAATAAATAGAAAACATAAATTGAAAGTGCTCTTTGAGAAGCCTGAAGCCTGTTTCTTTTGAATGGGACACTTGAGAGTAGATGGAACGGATCAAGAGTCGAGAGTAGCCAGTGTTAAGCCCTGAGGAGGTATTCACTAAACAGCCAAGCTGGTTGGTTGTGTATAAAAAAAGAAAAGGGAAGAATCTGGGTGAAACTCTGGGACAGTGCTGTCAAAGAATGCTTCTAATGGTGAGAAGTTTTCCTTAGAAAGAGAACCAGCCATTATAAGCACATATTTATTCATCTTCCACATTTTCAGCATATTTAGGAATACATTATGTAAAAAAAGGATTTTCAATACAGTGAAGATCAGAAACTGAACTACAAACAGGTATTTAAAGAGATGGTCTCCAGATCTCTCCAGTGCATAGGGAGACTCCCTCTCCATAATTTTAACCAGTGAGCTCAACAGAAAGAAAAGCAACAGTCATGCTTACTGCTGTTACATTTGCTCCTAACTACATATACAGGTAAATTGGCCTCTATGTCCTAAACCAGTACTGTTCCTTCATCTTATGTTAAAATCCAGGAGCAGACAACTCAACTATATAACCAACAAAGTATCAAAACTAAGAGACTTAATATGAATAAGAGGTTGATATTATGATGTGACTGACTCCTCTGGCTTTGCTGTTGTCACCCAAATGACAGTATACAGATGATTCTAATGACTGTTTTTACAAGTCAAGCTGTTACCCTCCCCATCCTTTGTTATTAAAAACAAAAGAAAGATAAGCCTAGCTAGTCCCATATTACCTCAGTAGCAGGGGTTTTTAGATTCTCTTCCACATGCTCCAGGAATTCAGTGGGCTTTCTCTGTGCCTTCGTGGAAAGCAGTGTGGGTTTCTCCTGCTTGGTGGAGGAAGTACTAGGAATAAATTTATTTCCAAGAAGGACAAGTAATTAAAGGATTCATCTTAAACATCAACAAATTGGAGGACTCTGACCATACAAATATTTGCCTTGTTTGCATGTATGAATTGTGTTCTTTTGGTTTTCTATTAAGAATAGAAAATGGTTCTCATTCCTTCCTGCTGGCCAAATACTATGCTTCCCAGGGTGGTGAGAGGGTGAGAAGGAAACTGAAAGTTATATTCAGAGTTCTCAGGTACAACTTGGAATTCATTTTCTCACAGAAACAGGAAATGAATTCCTAGGCTAGTTTGCTCATTTAACCTGCTATATAGGAAGAAGTTTAATGTTTCTATACAGTAAGAGTTCACACAGCACTGGAAAGAGAACCACGAATATGGGATGTTTGACTTTTACTTTAGTAGGCTACCAACTAGAGGCGTTCAGGGAACATGACTACACAGGTGTGTGTTTCTATGTCTATGAAGCATTCATTGATGCTCCAGGTCCCTGCAAGTCTGAAAGTTCAAGTTTAAGACAAAGGTAGGGGGACACCACCACCCTTTACCTTCTGAAGAAACATGGGAGATAGCCTACTGTAGCCATCACACCTAAGTAGCAAGGATCTTTTGGGGAATGGGAGGCTGGGGATCAAACCCAAGGCCTCACTCTAAACAAGGGTTTTACAACTGAGCTACCTCTAGTCCAAGATCTTTTTATTATGTGATAGGTGCTGTTCCTTGACTTTTATCATTATTACAATAGGGTAGTTTAAAAAAGAAACCACAACAACCCAAATGCAGACAGAGTATGGTGGTGCATCCTTGTAATCCCAGCATTCTGTAGGGAGAGAAGGCTGGAAGATCATGAGTTTGGGGTACATCAAGACCCTATCTCAAACAAGCCCAAACCAAACCAAACCAAGCCAAACCAAACCAAACCACAATAAAAACAAAAAACAGCAACAGTGAAATAAAAACCACACAAAGAAATTAATGCTCTTCAGTCCCCAAACTAAATGTTTTTAATTGCATGTATTTATTTGTGAGTGTGCCTGTGGGGGGGGTGGGGTGGGCGGCGTGCATGCCGCAGTGCAGTTGCGGAGATCGGAAGACAACTTGTGGGAACGTTTCTCTCCTATCATGTGGGTCCTGGAGATAAAACTCAGGCCATCAGGCTTGGAGGTAGGCACTTCTACCCTCTGAGCCATCTTGCCAGTCCATAAAACTAAACATTTTGAGTGATGGTGTAGCTCAGTGGTAGAACAATTGCCTGGCACACCCAAGGACCTGGGTTCTGTGCCAACACCAAGAAAACACACACACACACACACACACACACACACACACACACAATTTATTAATTTGGTTTTCTGAGACAGAGTTTCATTATGTAGCCCTGGCTTCCTGGAACTTATTCTGCAACCCAGGCTGGCTTTAAAATTTGTTGCAATCCTCCTACTTCTACTCCTGAGTGCTGAGACTACAGATGCATGCCACTATACCTGGCTTGAAAAAAAAATTTCATTCAAAGAAAATGTAGTTGATGCTGGAAACCAGAAGCTGTCATTTGTCCCCTAAGACTTTAAAGATCATGTTTATCCACAATAAGAATAAAAGAATGAAACTGTGAAGAAAGAAAAAAAAAGAGAGAAAAGAATGAACTGTGGCTTTTCTTGCTAGTTTTACATATCACAAGTCATGAGTCTTATTAAAACTATCATGGAAAGTGACATGATATTATACCCTATGCACATTCTCCTAGATACTGCACACCCTCTGTAGATCACTCATAATGCTGAATACAATGTAAAATTTTATGTGAATATCTATTACACTGCATTATTTATGGAATGATGACAAGAAGAAAACCTGTATATGTTCCATACAGATGCATTCCTTTCAAATTAGTGGATGCAGAACTTTCAGAGACAGATGTTAACTGTATTTCCATTTCCCGCTTCCCTTTTGGTGTCAAGGACTTGAAGTTGTTAATCTAGAAGAAAATGCAAAATAAAACATATTGTTTTTCAGTCCCCAGTTTGTTGAAACAACTTTAATATATTTTTTTCTTTTCTTGGAGTGCTGGGGATGAAATTCAAGCATTTTGTGCATGTTAGGTAAGCGTTCTACTGCTGAGCTACTCCCTAGCCCAACAACTACTTTTGATGGTGTTCCTAACCCCTGGCTCAGTCTTGAGGTTATCAGGCTCCAAGGATCTTTGAAGCATCCTTCCTTTCCTCTAACCAGTTCTTTTACTTCCTAACCCTTTTCACACTTGTTATCACATTTTGATCCTCTAATGCCATTTCTCAGCATCACTCCTGTAGCACTGCTCTATCAGAGTTCTTGGCTCATTGTAAATGATCCATAATGTTACTGAACTGATGACAAGTCTTTCCCTCCTTGAAACATTCCTCAAAACTGCACTGAGAAAGCCTCTTTTTCTCCCATCCCTCTTACTTTCTGTAGAACACTTGCACATTTGATCAAATTTCATGCTTTTTAAAGTTTTTTTTTGTACGTTATGCCTGTTCTCGGTTGTAAGGTTTTCTAGTTTTATGTTTACCCACCCCAATTGATTACTTTCTAATTTTTCTTCTGTCCTTTCCACCTCCAAGCATTTGTCAGCTCAGTGATCCCCATGAAACCCAGAAAAAGCTTATACCTCAGTTGTGTGGAGGCTGGTGATGATGGATGCTTACGAAAGTGCTCATCCATCTTAATGCAGCATTTATACTGCTTGTTCTTCAATTGCCCATCATCACTTCATTCAAAGGCAGTGATTATTCATTCATAGAGCATTTACTGAGCCTCCACTATGCACAAGTCACTGTGCTAGGTGCTCTGGAAGATATACAAAGATGAATAAGATGCCTCTTCTGATTTCTGCAGCAATTACTGATGTAGGATTCACAAGCAATTAATCATGTACTGCCTTGTGATGTCTCTTCCACTAGCTAGAAAGCATTCTTTAAACACTGCAGTGTGATTTGCCTTTTCACTTGTTAATGTATTCATTCAACAAGTAGTTGTTGAATGTCTATGTGACAAGCACTATTTCAGCAGCTGGGACAGATATAAACAAATGGAAATTCCTGCCATCAAAAAAGGTCAGACTGTAGTACAGAAGAGGAAATGGGAATAGATCAGCAATTATGACATGACACACAAATGCTATGGGAATCCCCGAAGAAGGGATGCTCCACTTCCCGAGGGCAAGATCTCACTGATGAGGTGCTAATTCAGCTAGCTTTGGAAAGACAGTGAAATAGACAGGTGAAATTGCGTAGATGAAGGGACTACCAAGGTCAAAGTCTTAGGCTGGGGAAGTAGCTCGTAGTAGAGTGCTCGCCTAAGATGAACAAGGCATTGGCTGCTAAAGTCACAGAGGCGTAAGGAACACAACATATTTACAAAATACACAAGTGAAGGAAGAGCATAGATACTGACAGTAGGTAAAGTTGGGGAGATTGCATGGTTCTGGTTGTATAGGTGCATATTCACAGGCTAAGGAAGTTGGACCTTATCCTTTAGCAAAAGCATCACTACCCTTCCATTATATATGTAGCACACACTCACTGTAAAAAAACAAAACAAAAATACCCCATCCAAATAGGGCTGGGGCTATGGCTTGGTTGGTAAAGTACTTGCTAGACAGGCATGAAGAGCTTTAGTTTAGACCCCAAGAACGCATGTAAAAAGCTTGGTGCCTCTGGGAGACAGAGACAAGGAGGATCCCTGGGACTCGCTGGTCAGTCACTTTATCTGAATGTATGAACTTTATTCAGGTTTAGTGAGAGATCCTGTCTCAAAAAATAAGGTGGAGTGTGACTGAGGAAGACCCCTTATGTCAACCTCTGGTTGCCACACGTATATGTATACACATTCCTGTACCCATATACACAAATCTACATCACACATATGTACATAACATCCAAACAGTGGGCATGTACAAAGTTGAAAGCTAATCACACTGGCAATGGTTTGAGTCATAATCTTTCAGATTGGTTTCTATAGCAAACTAACACATTATCATTTAAAATGGAAGCACATTCTATTTTCCATCTTTAAGTGCTTCTTGGATAGCATTTCATGCCAGGTGAGGAAGTTAGGACAGTTAATATATATCTGTTCCACTTTTTTTTTTTTTTTTGAGACAGGGTCTCCCTGTAGCCCCAGCCACTTTGGAGACCAGGCTGGCCTCGAACTCACAGAGATCTGCCTGCCTCTGCCTCCCGAGTGCTGGGATTAAAGGCAAGTGTCACCACATCCGGCTCTGTTCCACTTTTTAAGCAGCTGTATAGTTAGTGGTCCATTACCAGTTTAAAAAAACAAAAAAACAAGAACCACATTGGGGGCTGGAGAGATGGCTCAGTGATTGAGTGCATACTGCTCTTGAGTTCAGTTCCCAGCACCCACATTAGTTGGCTCACAGCCATCTGAAACTCCTGCAGGATCTTCTGGTCTCTTGGGGTACCTACACTCACATACACATACCCACATACACATTAAGAAAATATGTATTTTTTTCTTTTTAATTTTATGTGTGTTGCCTGCATGTATGTGGGTGCACCCATATCATGCAGTGCCTCAGAGGTCAGAAGAGGACATCATAGTCCCTTAGAACTGGAGTCAAGGATGGCTGGTAGCCACCATATGGGTGTGGGGAATTGAACCTGGGTCCTCTGCAAGAGCGGTAAGTGCTTTTAATCTCTGAGCTCTCTCTCCAGCCCCAACATATGCATTTTTTAAAAGAACCAAATTGGGTCTGGTCTTTCCGGAAACCACTAAACCTGTGCTGCTGTTACTTCTCTGTAATATGAAGGCACTAAAGGTGCCCATTGCACAGTTTGTGTATTGAATAGTGCCTGGCAGATGAAATCCTCAGTGATTCCCTGACTTCTTTATTCAATATTTAAGACATGTTTTAGAGAAAGTAATATAATCTGGTTCCGTTTTAGAAAATCACGCTAGCACTCTTTGGGAATGATAAAGAGGGAAAGGAAGATTGGTGGTGGGATCTTGTATGGAGACTGCTGCGTCGTATGGTGTGGATATATCCTCAGCAACTGACTATTGCTGAGGAAAGAACGTGAGAAGAGACTCAAGACATAAAGAAACCAAATACTAGAAACTTTTGACTACTGATGTCTGAGAAGAGACAATCCTCCTGCAAGTTCCGGGTTTGGAGGACTACAAAGATGTAGATGGTAATAGACAGGCTGCCTCAATTCTGCCTCTGCCCTCCCAAATGCTGAGATTACAGATCTGGACCACCACACCCAGCTTTGTTCCGAGTTTTGTTTTCTGTCTCATGCTGTAACCCATTCTGGTCATACAACAATTTGCCCAGCCTCCTGAATGCTGGGATTACAGGAGTGAGATACCAAACCCGGCTTATTACAGGTTTAGTTTACAGAAAATATGGCACGAGGACGCGCACTCTGAGAAGTTTCCGTTTCAAGATACATTTATGACTGAAGAAGGGAGCCCGACGAGTAATAATCAGGCAAATAAATGAACAAGAATGTCAATTAGCCCACATTTCTTGAATAGAAGTCCAATAAACACTTGGCGATGTTAAAACACTCATCCAACCCTGTGTAAGTTTGATAATCATTTTCCATAATGAAGATTATGGTGCGCGCGACTGATTTGCTGCGGTAGTCATGAAGGGCTGTAGGATCTGCTCCTGGGGCTCCAGGTGAGACGATCCGCCCCACTTCACCGCCAAGAAGAGCGCGGCTGGGCCAAGATCATGCCAGGCCGAGGGTCCGGTCGCGGGCTGGAGGCCGCTTCGGCGTGGGGTGGCGGCCGGGCCTGCGCCTGGGGCCAAGGCCGAGGCCGCGTGGCACCCATGGGTCGACAGCGTCGCGATTACCTGACCCTCAGGGCCTCCAGCGCCGCGGATTGCGCGCGTCGGCGCTCCCTCGGCCAGCTGCAGTTGCGGCCCGGCGTCGGGAGGACTTCCGGCGTGTGCCGGGGTGGCCGGATGACGTGGCTGAGTCAGAGGAAGAGGCTCGGAGGCCGGGGGGCGGGGGCGGCGCGGAGCGGACGGTGACGGCGGCGGAGGCAGCGGCTGGGCCCGGGCCCCGTGCGTCTGTCTGCGCCCGGTGGATGTGAATCGGCCGCGGCGGCGGCGGCGGAGGAGTCGGTGGGCCGGCGCCGGGCCTGTGGGAGCGCGGAGGATGAGGCCGCTGCCGGGCGCTCCTGGCGTGGCGGCGGCCGCCGCGCTATTGCTGCTGCTGTTGCCCCGGGCTCGGTCGGACGAGCACGAACACACGGTGAGGCGAAGCGTGCCGCGCGGCCGTCCCAGGCCGCCGTCCCGCCGGGGCCTGGCGCGGCCTGAAGGCCCGGGAGGCCGGGTGCAGCTCCACGGCCGCCGGAGCGCTCCTTCCGGTCGGGCCTGGTGGAACGGGATCCGCCGGAGCTGGGAGGAGGCGCTCCCGGCTGCAGGGCCTCTTTCCCCGGCACCGCCTCCCAGTAGAGGCCGGGGGCCGCGGGTCATCCCGCTGGGGGCTCGAGGCACGGGGCGCTGGGGAACTGGACACTCGGGTTTCTGGGGGCTACGACACGGCGGAAGATGGATGGATGCATCGCGATCACCAGGCACTTGCCAACCAGGAAATATCCATCACTTTATGGTCCGCTCCGGCCTTTTCTCAGCCTTCTCTCCTGCCCAAACCGGATTTAAACCTTGGGGTGGGGACAGTATTCCTGAGTTGGAGATATGAGCGGTTTACACGTGGACATGCCGTCGGCCTGCACATACTCTGTCCCGAGGCCTTTCTTGTAACTTTGTCCTCGCTTGGCGAGTCCCCTCGGTGACGCCGCATCCGAGGAGTGGTCCGTCCGTCTCTAACTCGGGCTGCTCCAGACCCCAGAGGGTTTTGAGTCACCCAGCCCTCAGGAACACTGCCCCCTCCCCAAGTTCTCTTTTGCATTTGGTGTGAAGTTAATTGGCGGTTTATTTAATTGCATTTTCACATCAAAGCTTGGATGTTAACGACTCTTGGAGTGACTTTCACTTGGGATTGTAATGCGTTGTTTTTTTCCAGAATGGTAGACGGGAGGAAGCCAGGAAAGTCAGATCAATTGAGACGGTTGCTTGGCGAGTTATTTTTTATTAATACGATTTTGCCTGAAAGGGAGTATACTAAATCTGAAAGACTTGGGGAAGTCCCAGATCGACGTTGATCCTTGACGAAGTGAGGCGATTCTTATTCACTGGGCCTGACTTTAGATTTTATTTGTAATCAACAAAACTTTGTTCTGTGGCCTGAGATAGTTGGGATCCTTCAGTCACCTTCTTGACTGTGTATGTAATATTTTTTTTCAGAAACAAAATTACTGAATTGGTAACATGATTTTCTGCTATGCTTGCGCTTTTTCATCTTAGGTTAATTTTGTTCAGAGGTTAAACGATTAAATGAAAAACTTTTCTATCAGTTACCTTGTGTCAAAGTGTAAGAATGGTTGTTTTTGTGTAGTATACAGAGACCATGTATAGATTCTGGTCATTTGATTTCTTTTTAATTTCCAGCAGAGTATCATTTTTTTGGCCAGTTGTTTTACTAATATTTGTCCAGCTTTTAACACTTAGGAAAAATTTCTATGTAAAATTCTGAACTTTCTCTTGATTTCAGTTCTATCTTATAGACATGCAAATTCATATTTTTTCTTAATCTTGTGTTATATACTGCTGTAAGTAAGGAAGATGGTTAATAAGTTTAGTTGTACAAAAGCTCTAGACTGATTCACAATTTAATATGCAAATGACAATTTCAGTGAAATACTAATGCTAGGAGTGTCATTTCATTCATTCATTCATCCGTCCGTCCATCCATCCATCCATCCATCCATCCATTAAACCCAGGGTCTTGTGTATGGTGGACATACTCTGCACCACTGAGCTACACCTGGAATGTTTTAATTTTTATAAATTAAAATTATCTAGTTGATAAAGGGATATTTATTGCCTCACCCCCATACTAGAAATAGAATCCATGGCTTAACAAATAATAAGCAAGCCCTGCTTATCACTGAGTTACACTGTTTGGAAAACTCTTTTGATTTGTTTTTATTTTATGTGTGTGAGTGTTTTGCCTGTGTGTATATAAGTGTAGGCCAGGTGTGGTGGCAAACCCCTTTAGTCCCAGCACTCGGAAGACAGAGGTAGGTGGATCTTTATGAGTTCAAGACCAACTTGGTCTACATAGTGAGTTCCAGGCCAGCAAGGGATACATGGTAAGACCCTATCACACAAAAACAAAAAAACCCAACCAAACACATGTAAGTGTACCACGTGCTTGCAGTACCTGAGGAGCTTAGAAGAGGGCATCAGATCCCTTGGAACTGTAGTTAATAAATGGTTGTTAGCTGGTATGTGGGTACTGGGAACTGAACCAGGTCCTCTGCAAGAGTAGCCATTGCTTTTAACGACTGAGCCATTTGTCCAACCCCTGACTGTTTTTGGAGGGGGTGGCGGGGCGACAGGGTCTCCCTGTAGGCCCAGCTGTCCTGGAACTCTATGTAAACCAGGATGGGCTTGAACTCACTCACAGAGATCTGCTGCCTCTGTGCCTCCTGAGTGCTGAAATTAAAGGCATGCGCTACCATGGGGCCCCTAACTGCACCCTTACCGCAAAAGGATATTGTTGAATGAAGAGATGGTACATAGAAGATGGTTGCTGGACAAAAATATATAGAATGGTTGTCACTTCATTGCATGTCTATATTGTACAGATCCTTTAATTTTCTAAGTTCCTTAGAAATATTTCTTGAAATTCAGATCTTCCTCTTGGCCAGATAATAGGGTTCCAGGCAAGTGCTTTTTTTTTTGTTTTGTTTTGTTTTGTTTTCCTTCCAAAAAAGCAGAAATAGCTAGTGAAGAGGATGATACTGAAGGAGGAGGAGACAAATTGTCAAGGGAAGATTGCTAGATTGCTGAGTGGGTGTTAATAATAAACACTTGTGGAATTGAATTATTAATTAAAGAACAGCTTTTAGAAGTAAAAGCTTGGCCTTTAGATACATTTTCTGTGAAGACTTATCAGGACTAATAATGGCTTTTCAAACTGTGTTCTAGACACTGTTGTAAGTGCTTTCCACATACTCAACATTCATGTCTGCTGATAACTGTGTGAGAGCTCAGCCATAGAGTGCTTGCCTAACATGTGCAAGACCCTGATTTCAAGTCCCAGCACTCCCAAAGAAATACCCTGTGAGGTGAATGATGTGCCCTTCTAATAGACAAGGAAACAGGCCTGGAGAGGTAGTCACCTCTGTGAGGGTACATCAAGGGGTTAGAGGTAGAATCTGACGACTAGAGTTGAGTTAATAAGTGTTTTTTGAAAAAAAATTTATATGTGTGTTTGTGTATGGGTGTTGTGTGTGTGTGTATGTGTGCATTCATGCATGTAGAGGCCACGTACCTTCTACCTTATTTTTTGAGAGGTTCTCTCACTGAACCTGGAACTCACTGATTGGGCTAGACTGACTGGCCAGCAAGCCCCAGGGATCATCCTGTCTCTTCCTCACAGGCGCTGGGATTTTTTTGTGTGGGTGTGGGGGACCCCAACACAGGTCCTTGTGCTTTGTGTGGCAAACACTTTTACCAACTGAGCCATCTCTCCAGTCCCAAGTCTTTAGTCAACTCAACTGATAACGCGCTACAGCCTGTTCTCTTAACAGCTGTGGAATAATTAATACAACTTTTGAGTGCTTGGAGAGGTTTGGATGAATCAAAGTCCATATTGTATTGTTACTGAGGCTATATTTGATTTAGCATTAAGGGATAGGGTATCTCTTGGCCCACACTGGGCATGTAGCCTGAACAGTTCACACAGGACTGGACTGTACTTATTTTCAAGCTCAGCTATTGTTTTTAAATTCTTAATTTTTGAATAAAGAGTCTGCCTTTTTTGCTGTTTTTTAATATATATTTTTTAAAGATTTATTTTGAGAGAGAGAGAGAAAGGAAGAGAAGAGAAGAGAGAAGAGAAGAGAAGAGAAGAGAAGAAAAGAGAAGAGAAGAGATGAGATGTCTGGAGGCCAGAAGAGGGCATTGGTTCTCCTGGAACTAGAGTTACAGGTGGTTGTGAGCCTACCAATGTGGGTGCTAAGAATTCAACTGTGTGGTCCTCTGGAAGAGCAGCAAGTACTCTTTGCTGCTGTGCCAGCCCTCTAGCCCCATACTTTTTTGCTTCTTTTGAGACAGGGTCTTATCATGTTGCCCAAGCTGGTCATGAATTCTTGGGTGTGCTCAAGTTATTCTGCCTCAGCTTCCTGAATATCTGGGACTACAGGCATGTATCAGCATTCTTGGCTGTAGGTTTGTATTTTGTAAGATACCTCCCCCAATCATGTAGTTGGAATAACTACTTTCTACTATTCTACAAATCTCCCCGTTTCTTCCCATTTTTCTATACCTACTACTTAATTAGGATTCAGCTGACCATTTGAACCATATAGTATTCTTTTTGACTTTTTAATATTTATTAAAATTGGGGGAGGCATGAGAAGGTCAGAAGTCAACTTGTGGAAGACAGTTCTCTCTACCTCCTGTTTTTGCGGGGTTGAACTCAGGTTATCAGGTTTGGCAAACAGTGCCTTTACCATTAGCCATTTCATTGAGGCCCCCCCCCAAAGCATTCTTACATTTTTTTTAATTTAAATTTTTATGTGTATGAATTTTTTTGCCTACATGTAAGTGCACCCTGCAGAGGTCAGAAGAGAGCATTGGATCCCCTAGAACTGGAGTTACAGTCATTAGCTGCCATGTGGGTGCTGGGTTAGAAGAGCAGCCAGTGCTCTGAACCACTGAGCCATTCTGTCAGCCCCTCCATAGTATCCTTTATGTACTTACTTATTCAGACTTTTCCTGGTATTCTCAGAATGATGAGAAGGAAATGTGCTGTTGACTTCTAGAGACTGTCTAGGTTATATAAAGATGCGTTGCTTTTAGTTTTCAAAAGTTGAACTGTGTGTGGATTATAGTGCATACTGTTTGAAATTAAAATTCAAGAGCACTTTCATCAAAGACAGGCTCTTAACAAGTGGTTGAAGAATTATAAAAAGGTCTCTAACTGAAAGAAGGTCAGGCAGATGGCTCAGTGGGTAAAAGTATGTGTTGTACAAACCTAACAACTTGAGTTCCGTACCCAGAACCCAGTGAAAAAAAGCCAGGTGTGGTGGTGTGCATATGTAACCCTAGCACTCCCATAGCAAGATAGAAGGTGAAGACAGGGCTAAGAAGCCCACAAGCCAGCTAGCCTGGAAGTATGCAGTGCAATGAGAGAAACAAGAGAAGCCCTGCCACAAAACAAGCTGGAAGGAGACACCTGACTCCAGGAAAGTGGTCCTTTGACCTTCCTGTTGACACCATGGCATGTGTGCATACACACACAGACAGACAGACACACACACACACACAATACAAATTTAAAAGTAAGTGAAAGGTAGGTGTGTAGGATGTCATTTATGCTTATTTGCTTGAAGCACAAGGAAGCATCTACAGTTAAATGTCCATGTCTCTTAAGACTCCACAAAGATACCATTAAGAGCTACTTCAAATTGAGAATCATAAAGTTTTAGAACTGTGAAGTTTTGAGGTCATTTAGCTTCACACTCATTCTCTTAATGGCTTGTGGAGCCTCAGTTGACTGACCAAGAAAGAATTGGCACTCCCTGAGTCCTAGCCCTTCCATTTTCTACCTGTCTTGTACAGCTAATGTCTACTAGTATTGTATAAAGATCTCAGCACAAACAACAGCATCAGCAATAATAAAATCCTAACAACAACAAAATAATCCAAGGCAGAAGAATTTTAGAGAAGTTTACAATTTAAAATGGAGCCTGGGATCTTTACAGGTTCTGTTCCTCAACATGATCACAAAGTTGTATCTTGTTACATGTGTTGCCCCCCTCCCTCACTCCTGTTACTTAAAATACCACAAGCCCTGTGCTTAGCCCCAGGAATACTTAGCTAGTGTTTGAGTGGCTGGAGTAATTAGGTAGCTATTGGGGACAAGGATATTCAGTGCTGGAAATATGAAACGATGTGTAAAGTATAGTGAACAAACCCAGATCATTGTTCATTTAAGGTTATAGGCGTACCTATTGTGATGTAGGGTCCCTTCCTGAGCCCCCATTTCTTTGTAGTCCGTTGTACTTATGGTAGTCTCAAAACTTCTGATGTTAGAAGGATCTCCTCTATGCCTAGGACAACTTACTTGCCTCTGCCACTAAACAATTTGCTCTGTACCACTGAATGATTTGAAAAGGTTTTGTTTGCTTTACTTTGACAAATGGCAGCCCTTTGTCTTAGTCTTTATTAGAAGCATGGAACTTCTGAAGCTTATTTGAAGAGTTGTCAAGAGAATAGCCGTTTACAAGTGAGTTTGTGAGTGTGTTAAAAGAGTTTTTAGTTTCCTAGTTTTTAAGAAACGCCTACTTTGTCCTATTTTCCTATTTCCTATTAATGATAGACTGAAAGCTTAGCTACAGAGCTATTTTAAGAAAGAATGGTTATTTTCAGAGACTTTCAAAACTGCACTTCTAATTTATTTATAATAAGATTCTGATGTGTGGTTTTAAATAATTGAAATACTATCAATATATTCATAAAATAAAGATATTTTCAGAAGTGGACTTAGCTTTCTGTGATAGTGCATTTTATTTTATTTATTTATTTTTGGTCTTTTAAAAAATTTTTTATTTTATGCGTATGCGTGTATTGCCTTGCATGTAGGTAAGTGCATCCATGTTGTGACAGGGTCTCCCTTTGACTCCACCTGGCGTGGAACTCGCTGTGTAGACCAGGCTGGCCTTGAATTCACAGTCACAGAGCTCCACCTGTGTCTGCTTCCCGAGTGACAGTGCATTTTAAAGTCAACGTATTCCTTTCCTATGAAAATGGAAGGTGGCATTTGGATCCTTACTCTGAGTTTCTGCCCCTTGGTGGTCAGTATAATTTTTGGTTTCTTTATTCAGATTTTGCAAAGAGGTCAGCAGCACTTTTTTTTTTTTTTTTTTTTTTTTTTTTTTTTTTGAGACAGGGTCTCCCTGTAGCTCCAGCTGCCTGGAACTCACTCTGTAGACCAGGCTGGCCTCGAACTCACAAAGATCCGCCTGCCTCTGCCTCCCGAGTGCTGGGATTAAAGGCGTGTACCACCACACCAGCACTTTTTTTAATGTTACTCCTGAGAAAAAATAATTCATGACCTCTGTCGAGGAAAGCATTGCTGCCCTCTCCACAAATACATGAACAGAGTATTTAATGAGCAGGACCCAACATTGGAGACTGTTTTGCCTTTTGAGAGTAGGTAGTTTCTTAAGGCTTTAGGGAAGATTACAGTGTCACATGGAAAGATAGTTCAGTATTTGGCACTGTACATTTTAATTGCATATTCCTTGGTTTATTTATTTGCAATTTGGTTAATGAAGCTGTCTAGAAGTCATCAAAAGTATAGTCCAAAAATTGTCAATGTGATACTAATAATTCCATAAGCTTGGACAATTTATTTATTTACTCATGAATTTATTTATGAGACAGGGTGTTACTAGGTAGCCAAGACTGGCCTGGAACTTGTTATGTATCCTGGGATGGCACCAAACTCACCTTCTTTCTACCTTAGTCTCTCAGGGGTTGGGATTACATGTGTGTGCCACCATGCTTGACTTGGACAAATTATTTAACGTCTTATTTTTGTTTTCAATCTGTACAATGAGGAAAGTAGTAAGACGTATCTTAAGGAGTTTTGAGATTCCATGCTCACATAAAGACTTTAGATCTCTGTCTGGTTCCTAGTATGTAGTTAGGAAGTGGCAACTAGTGAGGTGTTAATAGACGCTGGGGAGGTCATGCTATGCTGGGGATGTGTTGTTAGGGTTTTACCTGAGGATTTGAGAGAGAAGGACACAGCAGTCCTAGAGGGCAAGTAGAATTTGACTACCTGCAGGAAAGGAGGGTGTTGTGGTTTTGGGGAGAGATGGAAGAAACAAGTACAGAAGGAAAGGAAGGCAGTGTCATAAGCCTTGTGGCTGGAGTAGATAGTGTGTACTAGAAATAATAGTGACATTCTTCTGAGGGCTAGAAAGTGGCTAGGTGAAGGATGCAAGAAGCCTGATTTGTCTTCTTTCATGTGGCTGCTCCCTCCAGAGGTGGCAGAGGGCAGGAATAACTGCCATGCGAGGCTCGTGGGTCCTCCGCTATGCTTCCTTGACAGTCCCCTCTCCCCAGATGATACATCTTACAGGTCAGTTATGAAACTCTGTCTTTCTCAGTGGGAGGAAAATATTGAAAAAAATGTTGCTGGAATACGATTTCCTGGAATGTTTAGGAAGGGAAATAGACTAGTCTTTTGTGCGCAGGTTTCTAAGATGTAGATTGGTGGAGAGAGGGAATAGCCTCACAGATTGGGAGAGCTTCAGGGGTGAAAAGTTTCTGCCTCCTTAAAAGGTTCTTTGAAACCTTCCTTTTGCTTTTTAAATTGTTATTGTTAAGCATACTTTCTTTTTTTCAATGCATATTTTTATTGAATTTTGTGCATTTCATACAATACATCTTAATCATATTTAGATCCCCTCCCCTAATTGCAACCCTTGTAGCCACCCCCACCACATTTTGTGCATTCTCTCATATATGTTAAGGTCAAGTTTGTATACCCAGATGTCTTTTCTTTCCTAAGTAGCCTAGATTGGCTTCAAGCTCATAGTCCTCGTGCCACAACTTTCTAAGTGCTGTGACTATAGGTATGTGTCACTGCACTCAGTAAGAAGGAATTCTTGACAAGTATTTATTCTCAGGGACCAATAAAGACTGGGATAAAAGTAATGAACATTTTAAGTTGACTGTATTTGACCAGTTTATTTAAAAAACAAAACAAAACAAAAACAAACCCAGAAAAGAAAAGGGAGCTCTGTTGAAGAAGTGAGGGCTTTTTTTTTTTTTGTCCTTTTGAGACCAGGTATTCCTGTAGCCCCAACTGGCCTGGAATTCCTGGCCTTGAACTCACAGAGATCTGCCTGCTTCTGCCTCCCGAGTGTTGGGACTAAAGGCGTGTGCCGTGAGGCCGGACAAGTGTGTATTTCTAATTACTCTTTCAGTCCTTTTCCCAGAGACAATCAGACCACAGAATGGCATAAATTTTTGTTACAGTTCTTGACTCATGTCATCACAACTCCACTCACCTGTTAGGATTTCACAGATGTTTAAAATGACTTGTATGTTTAACACACAATTGTAATCCTTAAATTCTTTCAGTTTGTATAAAATGAATGAATTCCCTATTTTAAAGAAATGTTCATGTTCAAAGTTTTGGTTTAGTTTTAAAGAATTATATATTGAGAGATTTTCACAAAAGTATTTTTGAGAGTTACATAATGTTTCTACAGACTCTGCAGGATCCTTGACCAGGTTCTCATTAATGGATGCTTTCATGCAGAGTTCTAGTGTTACTCCCTCTCCTGTTATATTCAGTTGACAGACATCAGGCTTCTTTATAAGATGCCATGAACTTTGCATGGCAGTGTTTCTTCAGTGTTTCCCTGTCATTAAATGCTTCTGTACAGTGTACTATGCAGAGAACGTTTTGCCTTGATGAACAGGTTTCAATTGTAACTCTGGTCAGAGGAAAGTGGTTGTTTTTGAGAAGAATTCTGAGTATATATAAAACATAAAAGGGGTGCTTTCATTAGTGCTCTGTGATCACAAGCATTGGATGGAGAATAGTGACTTATACAGAGATTTACCAACCCTCCTTACTCCCAGAAAAAAAAGGAATAGTTACGAATGGAGGTATATGGAGAGCTGAACACTTAGACCTTTTCATTACTTCATGCATGAAGATTATCTATAGCTGTTCTTTTAACTTGAAGCAGCTTATGATTTTCTATATTATTATTCACTCTGCTCTTTCTCTGCCAAAGCAGAATTAATCATTCCTTTATTGTTGCTACAATAGCTCTTTATTACTGTAATCGTAACTTTTTTCCCCATTGTTGATCATTTACTTGTCTGATTCTCCTATGAATGTGAACTTAAAGGGAAGAAGGGTACTTTTTATTTGTATGTTAATATCTAACATCGGGCTTCCTACATGCCTGCTGTGTGTTTGATCAGTAAGTCTTTTTTCCTTGATGATCTGGATGATATCTTATGAACAGTGAGACATTATGTCTTAGGGTGGTGGTGATGTGAGCCAAAGGGAAAAAGCAGATTTGTGGGCAGAGTAGATAAATTAATGGGTTTTGATTCTCTGGAAGGCAAAGATGGTCTTGGGTTTGAGTTCCCACATCTAAGAGAATTGTAGTATCATTTGGAAAATGAAGTTGAAAAGATTTGGGTAAATTTGGGTAGGGTCAAAGTAAACACGATAGATTTTGTTGAAATCCTTTATTGAATAGTTTTTGATAGGAGAACTGGAGATAGGGATTTTATACTGAGCTAGTTGGATAGTTCCCTCTGTCACACCAATCTTCCCTTTAGAAACCAGTAGGGACAGAGAACATGCCCTGATCAAAGTGGACTCCTCAGTTAAGCATTTTTGACACATGCTAGACACCCAGTAAATAATTGTGCATTGGATCAATTTTTATACTATTAGATGACTTAGAAGTATCTGGGAGTATCTTTGGTTAATATTGCTATGGATTTTTAAACCTGTAGATATCTTGGGAATCTGGCAGATCCCGTAGTTGGGCCATGAAAAGGCAAAGTTAGCTACCCCAACTCCCTGTATGGTGATGTATAATATTCACTGATGGTTAGAGATTATAATTATTCAAAGAAATACACAGACAAGACATGTCTTTGGGACTAACAGATGAGATGTGGCTCTGAATGCTCTTGTGGTTTCATAGGATAGCTTTCTTTCTTAGTCATTTGTCTCTTTTTAGTACTTTGACCAGTAGCTGTGAGAACATCTGGAAGGAGGGGGAGCTTGTATTCACCCCTGAGGTCTGGAAGGTAGGAGAACTTGTATTCACCTGTGCTGGGCAACATTAATTTGTGGGGGAAATCTAATGATTAGTATGAAGTTCTAGATAAGCTGTTGATTTTGTTTCCTCCTTCCTTGTGCAGGTTAGCCTTTGAATTACTTTGAGTCTACATTTACCATTATTCAATAGTATACAATAGTAGTTATAAACATACTCTTACGAGATACTGGACTTTGTCTAAACACTGTCTTTTATAAAACAAAGTTTGGAAAAGGTGGATCCTGAGCCCGTAATCAGAGGATATAGTTTTAAGATTAGTAAAGTTTGATTTTGAAAATGTGGACATTTATGGTCAGATTAAATGTCTACTATTTCATCTTTTAGCTTTTTGAACATAGGCAATACACTTTTGTTTAGAACATAATAGGTAGTCTCTTAATTGAATTGGACTTTTAAAAAGTATATATTCTTCTGTGTTTTTCTTGTTGCAGTATGAAGATAAAGAGGAAGTTGTCTTATGGATGAATACTGTTGGGCCCTACCACAATCGCCAAGAAACATATAAATACTTTTCACTTCCATTTTGTGTGGGGTCAAAAAAAAGTATCAGTCATTACCATGAAACTCTGGGAGAAGCACTTCAAGGAGTTGAATTAGAATTTAGTGGCCTGGATATTAAATTTAAAGGTAAGTCAACCTTAATAGTCCCTGCAATATGAGTTAGACTGTAAGCCACAACTGACATTGGGGCTAGGTAGTTTTATTGTGTGACGCTGTCATGTTCAATATAGGATACTTAGCAAAGTTGTTAATAAAACGATGTTTCCCCAGCATATTTCTTTCTGAAAACTGCCTTCTAGTAAACTCTTTAGTTAATAGATCTATGTGGCGAGGGAAGGCCCTCATAGATTCATAATAATTTCTGAAGGTATGAGACTGAAATGGAAAAAGTTTTGTGTAAAACCTCAAATGTAGACTTGTACAATTGAGTGGGTATGTATTGATCAGTGTTAGATGATTTTATCCTCTCAACATCTGTAGGATTTCGGATTTTAAGCCACCAAACACTGTTAAACTTGGGGAAACATCCTCTTTATTTATTATTGTAGCTGTCTGTGAGACTCTTGGCAATATGCCTATACTCTCATTTTCCTCTGTGACGTTTGTGAGAACATGTTTCCTGCACAGTCATTTTTAGTACCGTGGGCCAAAGCTTCTCTGGGAAACTGAATTTTTTGCAGGACCTTTGATTGTGGAGGGTTGTCTTGCTTTTTAATAGAGCATGAGTTTTGTAATTAGAAGCTTTGAATTTTAATCTCATTTAAAATTATTTTTATTTTATGTGGATGAGTATTTTGCTTACATGTATGTAAGTATACCCATGCATGCAATCCCTGTGGGGGCCAGAAGAGGGTGTTAGAGCCCCTGAAACTGCAGTTACAGATGGTTGTTAGCTGCCATGTGTTAACAACCCATGTGCTGGGAACTGAATCTGGGTCCTCTGCAAGAACAGCCAGTGCCCTTAACTGTTGATCCACCTCTCCAGTCCCTAATTTCATTTCTCTTATTATATTGATTCTGGTAAAATTATTCATTCTAATTTTGACTTCGTTGTCTCCATGAGTATGTAATATGAACAGTAACTGCTTTCTGATATTTTTAGTGCATTGGGAGGAGGCTACTAAATGAGATATTATAAAGATATTGTTATTTTGATTTGTTAAATTGTTCTTATTTATAAGAATTTTTTGTTACTTTTATTGAAAATGGGTGTATATATTTATACTCTCCTATAATGTCCCTTGGGACTTAATTATAAAATTAAGCTATAAATTTAAACCACAGTGGTGTGGCCTATAATTTTATGAGTGGTTGGAAACATGTCCTGAGGCTTATGTTTATAATTGAATAAAGTAATTGAGATATTTCATCACAAATCTGAGGAAACTAAACTGGAATATGTGATCTTTGAGAACTTCAACACTGTATTCACCTACTATCTCCTTTTCCATGTCTGGTAGACATTTCTCATTTAATAGAGAGGAACCTGCAAGAAAGAATAGGCAAAACCCCTGAGTCCTACTTGGTTTAAGGATTTCTTCAGATTTTGAAATCCTTAGCCCTTCCTCTCTGAAGAAGAGTACTCATTCAGCAGCCTTAACCCTTCATTCCTCTTGTACTAGTTCCTTCAAGCTGAGATAAAGATTGTTTAAATAGACTGAAACAGTTTTCATGGGCTTGAAAAGTGGGATTTATTTTCTTTTCAGATGAAGCTAAGCACTTTAAGATTGAAAGAACTAGCCAGTTGTTACTCCCTGAAAGTACCAGTTCCTTGGAGTCTGGCCAGCCTTGCACCTTCAGTTTGGAAATACACTAAAAACAGCTGCCAAGAAATAACCAGTGATTGGAGTTCTGTTTCCTGCTACATAGGCTTTTGCTTGTTCTGGTCAAGGATAAAGTCGATCATGCTTTGAAAAGTGTTTCTGGTTGTTGCTTGTATTTTCATAAAATTTTAAAGGTAGAGTGTACCTTAGAGGTCCATAGATGGAAGCAGTTGGTCCCTGGAATATCATATGTACTAATAATGTGACAGGAACCAGAACATTGTATCTGTGTGAACTGTGGAAATTTTTATTGATTGCTTGATTGATTGATGTTTTGAGACAGGGACTTATGTAGCCCAGGCTGGCCTCAAATTTTCTATGTAACTAAGGCACCTGAGGCTGGCCTTGAACAACTCATTCTCCTGTTTCTACCTCCTGAGTGTTGACATTATGGACATGTACCACTATGTTTTTAATCTTTCTTCCCTCAAGTGTTTGACTTTCAAGGAGTCTTTTGAAGGGATATCAAAAGCATGAAATTTTGGAAACATGGTGAAAGCAGTATATACATACATATGTATACTTAAACTTTTTTTTTTTTTTTTTAACGTAGAAGATTCTGTGAGACTAACTGGATTGGTATCATTTTGTAAAATGAGTCATTAGAGAGACTATTTTAAGAATTAGTGATAGTCAAGGTCTGTAGACGGATGTTCTAAGTCTAGTTGTTTAAGATGCCTCTCCAGATGTTACGTACAGCTTTCTTTTTGCTTATATACTAGTACTAGACAAACATTCTAATTTAGACCATTTCAAGAAAATACATTCAAGGGCTGGCATAAATTAGGCATCCTTGAACCAAGCCTAATTTTATTACCTTCTAAAACATTGTTATTATAGAGCAGAAAGAACTCAAACTCACTATTTGGTCTAGACTGGCCTTGAATTCATCCTCCTGCCTCAGTTTCCAGAGTGCTGAGATTACAGGCATGAGCCATAGTGCCCAGCTGGGATAGTATTCTTAACCAGGGTAGGTCACTGCCTAGCTCCTTTCCCTTTATTTTATAATCCTGTTGAAATTAGTTGAAAATTAGTGACTTCTGGAGATTCTTTCCATTTATTTTATTATTAGTCTTTTAAAATTTTTTTCTCTTTGAATATCCTAACTTAATAGATGACATTGTTTTGTAAGGATATCTTAGAATGAATTGGTAAGATTAGAGTTCTACAAATACAGAGAAATATCAGAACTGTTTCGATTCTTACATCCTTAAAGTTCAGTGATTCTCTATCTTGACTGGTCTCATACTCACAAGGCAACATTTCCACCTAGATATCTGCCTGGGTGGAATAGGCCTGATTGCAAAAGGGTGGGGAAAATGCCTTGGGATAGCAAGCCCTCTCCTTCAGCCAGAAGATTTTTACTTAAGGTAATCCCTCACCCTGTTTACAGTCCCTAGCTTCTGCTCTTTCCTACTTCTGGAATCTCCAGAGAGAAGTCCTCCAGAGGAAGGTTTACTGCTAGACTACTGTAGCCAGAGATAAAGTGAAGGTATCTATCTGTATGGTAGGGAGAGGAGAGAGCATGAACATCCAACCCCATATCCATCATAATTATTATTGGTCCTAGAAATCAGACCCAGGGCCTTATACGTGATAGACAAGTATTCTATCCCTGAGTTATATCTCCAGACCTTGGTTTTTTAAAGACAAGGTCATGTTACATATCTCAGGGTAGCCTCAAATTGGTCCTGCTACCTCTTACCTCCCAAGATCTAAGATCAAAGGTATGTGCTCCCACCATGTCCGCTGCATGTAAACATTTGTATGTAATTACTCTTATCTGTTCCTCCTTACATTCGTCACCAGTCCACTTTATTCTGGGCAGTCCTCTCGTGTTTTTTCCCCTGTGTTATGTGCCATAGTTACCTTCCCTCTGTTTTCTATTCTCCAAAAATTTGTTAAGCACTTTTTCTTCCATTGTGCTCTACTTTTTGTCCTGATGGACTGACATCTTTTTATACTGTTGTTTTGATATGTGAATTTTTATTTTTAGCAGTATATAGTTTCAGTGTATATAGTTTAGGACCTACAGAAAAGTAAAAAAAAGAAAATAGAGATTATCTCTGTAATTGTTAGTTTGATATATTTCTCTAATTCTCCTGTTTGCCTTTCTATTCATTCAAATTGTTTTAAAAAATATAAAAATTAAGCTGAGCATGGTAGTACAATCCTATAATCCTAGCACTTGTCAAGCTGAGATGGGAGGACTGTGAGTTCCAGATCAGCCTGAGGCTGGTGTGGCCCCGCCCCCCCCAAATCAGATTAATCTTACATATGTATGTTTTTGTTTTTTTAAAAGCTCAGTGGTCTCTTATATAGTGTCTTATTATATGCCAATATTTTCAACATTTCTAACTCAGTAAGTTATATATAATTGGTTTTTATACTGCTTTTTTTCTTTTAACATTTTGTGAGTTCTTGTTTTTCTTCTAAATGTGGCTAAATAGTATATGACAAGGATACTGCGCTTTTACTCTCTAGTTGGAAGATAATTTGCCCCCTCCTTTCCTTTTTTCTTTCTTTTTAGAACTAACAAAGCATATGTGAGCCGTATATAAATTTGAATTATTTTGTGAGATAAATTATTAATCCAACAAACACTTCCAAGTGCCAGCCAAATTTAGGGCTTTGAAATTTCACTACCTTTTCATATAAGATTTTCTATAATTCTTTTAATCTTAATTTGTGTGATTCATATGTATCAAATGTTGGAGCTGTGGCACCCACTTTCCTATTGAACAGAGCAACCACATCTGAAATGAGTGTGTTGTTGTGACACTTTACATGATAATGTAGCAGTGGAGTGATGGGCATTTTATCAGGATGTAAATGGGTAGTTTGGGAAATGTGTTAGTTTTATTTTTTTTGTTTGTAGTTTTGATACGCACCATATAATATTCAGTGACATTTTATACCATTTTTGCATAATCTTGGGAGACATTATCACTTAATCAGATTTGAAAGCTATATAACAACCTAAGGGGAAAAAATTATAAGGAAAACTGGATTTGGAGAGACTTGGGACTTTCAGTGTATGACAGATCCATTTATGGAGAATTTTTTTTAAGTGCATAAGGATATTTGTCACATGTTTATAGACCATATAAACATACTCAGTACAAAAATGAAGGTGTTCATATAGTTCAGTAATAAAATTCTGGGTTTCATAAAATACAAGAAACAAAAATTAACCTGGAAGATAAAAGTATTAATATTTGGGGGCTGGAGAGATGGTGCAGTGGTTAAGACATTTGCAGCTTTTTCAGGGAATCTGGGTTCATTCCGGGGCACGCACATGGCAGCTCACAGCTGTTTGTACTTCAGCTCCAGGGCTCCTAATGTTCTTTTCTGGGTTCTGCAGGCACCAGGCACATATGTGATCCACATACATACATGTAGGTGAACATGCATATGCATAAACTTAAATAAATGCATCTTTTAAAAAAGTTACTAAAATTTTAAAATTAATTTTCAGAAATGTTAGTAGTTTTAAGTTACTGTAAAAAAAGAGATAAAGCATTTGGCAGCTCTTGCATGTAGATATTGTAATGCATCTACAAATCTTTTACTAGGATTAGTCCTTAGAATTCAAGACAGCTCTTGCATGTAGATATTGTAATGCATCTATGAATCTTTTACTAGGATTAGTTCTTAGACGTAGAATTACTAAAGTTTAAAACACACACACACACACACACACACACATACACATACACAAACAGTTTAAGGCAATTTTTCTTGCCCCCCTCCCGCCCAGCTTCCTCCCTCCCTTCCTCCTTCCCTCCTCTCTAGTATTGGGAATTGAATTGAGGGCCACGTGCATGCTAGGTAAATTTTCGACCACTGAACTTTATCTCTAGCCCCTTTCTTTTTTTCACTTTTTAATTTTGAGATACAATCTTGCTAAGTTAAATAGGCTGACCTTGGTCCTCCTCTATAGTTCGGGCTGGCTCTGAACTTGGCAATCCTCCTGTCTTAGCCTTTAAGGAGCTAGGATTATAGGCTTGCACTACCAGGCCCAGTTGGCAGTTCTTGGTACATATTACCAAGTAGCCATCTAAAAAAAATTATACACAGTTTATGCTACCAGTAAGGTTGCTCAGTTAATCTATACTCTTTATATAGTTTTTTTTTTTCTTTTTGAGACAGGGTCTCCTTATAGACCCAGCTGGCCTCGAATTCACTATGTAGACCTGGTTGGCCTTGAACTCAGAGATCCGTCTGCCTTTGCCTCCATGTAGACCTGGTTGGCCTTGAACTCAGAGATCCGTCTGCCTTTGCCTCCTGAGTGCTGGGAATAAAGGCGTGTGCCACCATGCCCTGCTAGTCTTTATATAGTTTTTAAACTAGTGCACATATCCACTTTTCTAATTCATGTTTTCTTTTAATCCATTTGATAGTCATTGAGTACTGTTTTGTATTCCAGCACTATGGTAAGCTGTGAGTGTAGAGTTCAGCCAGGATTTCTGACTTCAAGGGTCCATGGGCACCTGAAATTGTGCTTAATGTTTTGTGAATGTGCATTTGCAGGGGTGGTGGCAAGGGAGATAACACTTTCATGAGAATCTTAAGAGTGCAAGGCTGTCCTGGTTTGTTCTTCATTGCTGTGACAAAACACTCTGACCAGTACCAACTTGGGGAGGAAAGGGTTTATTCAGCTTACATCTCCCAGGTCGCAGTCATCAGGGAGCCCAAGGTAGGAACTCAGGGCAGGAACCTGGAGGCAGGAGCTGGAGTACAGGCCATGGA
Organism: Nannospalax galili; assembly: GCF_000622305.1. Classification (NCBI taxonomy): domain Eukaryota; kingdom Metazoa; phylum Chordata; class Mammalia; order Rodentia; family Spalacidae; genus Nannospalax; species Nannospalax galili. Next base: position 3,388,829 of record NW_008337059.1, read on the forward strand.
GGAACTCTACTTACTGGCTTGCTCCCCTGGCCCCTGCTCAGCCTGCTTTCTTATGCAACATAGGCCCACCTTCCCAGGGGTGGCACCACCCACAGTGGGCTGGGCCCTCCCACATCACTCATCAGGAAGATGCCCCTCAGACATGGCCACAGGGCAGTTCAATAGAGGAAATTCCCCAGTTGAGGCTCCCTCAACCCAGGTGTGTCAAGTTGACACTAAAGCTATCCAGCACAGAGGCCAAAGATGCTTGAGAACACTGAATACGTTCACATGTGAAGGCCTTAAAACAGCCCTGGAAAGTAACTAGCACAGGAGTTCTTTCCGTTTCACAGTTGAGGGAATTGAGTGAAGGACAGTCACAGAGGTTAAAGGATTGGCTTTTGTTCACACAGCTAGTAAGTAGTTGTATTCAAACTAAAGCTTAAGATTTCTACCCATTTCTCTATACACGTGTAGTGATTGTGCCATAACCTTACTAATAAGTGCTATTGAATGTGTCACAGAGTATATCTGCTTTACCATTTTAGTAATGCCATCAAAAGGAAAGTGAAAATATGATGGCATGGTATGTTCTCAGACTTCACGAATAACCATCCTGCCCTTTCCTTGGTGTGCTCAGTGCTATCCAGTTGTCTGCTTTTACTGGGAATTGGTGGCACACTTGCACTTAGTTCCTAGGATTTACCCAGCCTGGTGTTCTGTTTGAAAAATAAGCATCAACATTTGCTGCTTTATGGCTTTGCTTTTATATCTCACCCCCTACCACCTGTTAAGAATTTTTACATTGGTAAAATCTCAATGACATCTTCTTCAAAATTCATAGGTTTGTGTTTTACCTGAGGAAGGTATACTCTATTATAATTTTGAATCAGTGATTCATGGTGATAGATTTTCCAGATTTTTTTTTTAGTTATAAAGAATGCAAACAATGATTTGCCAGATTTGTACACAGTATAGTTCCCTCCTGAGTGAAGTATTTTTGCTGGACAGCCAGGATTTTCAGTTATATGTGATGTTTGTATTTACTTATTTGTCTGAAAGAAGAATTTCATTAAAACATGACCAGCCAGTGCCTTTTTGGAAGACCGCCATGGTTGATTTTCCCTTTTCACACATTGCATTTTTAGAGTTTACATAGGGAAAGATATTCTTCAAGTCTTTGTTGCTAATCCTTGTGAGTGGCTCTTCGCAATAATTTCATTTGTTACAGTGACATTATTTTTACACACTCCTCTGCACACCGTCTGTTCTTACATCAGTGCCTGCTTATGTATGTATTCTAATACACTTTGTGATCTCTTTTGCCAAACCAGTACAGACTCATGCTCTTAGAATTCATTAACATTTTTAACTTGTAGTACCCTCTCCATGTAGGGTACTGAAGTAGGTAAAAATGGTATGATCAGTCATGGACATCACTCAAGACCGTCTGGTGTCTTTGAGGAGCTACCTACATGCCATCAGGGAGGTGTTGTGATAAAATATGGAACCTCAGAGAAAGGGGCAGTGGTTGGGATGGGAAATCAGGGATTACTCTATGGAGGAAAAAGTATGGGACAAGAAGGATTTTAGAATGGACTTCTGAAGCTAGAGTTAGCCTAAGTTCCAAGGTGCAGAGCCAAAAGAATATGAGATGCAGGAACTGCAGGGAATTGAGTCATGTTAGAGCCAAGGGGGTGAGTATGACTGAGGAATCATTTTAAAGCTTTATGCAGGCAAATGTCATATTGTGTATCAGAGAACTTTATACTTAAAACTACCACATTGTTAATGGCCATTTTTAGATGAGTGACTTTATAACAGTAAGGAGTTCAATGACTTTGCAGAGATAGCTGTGAATCTCCCACAGCCATCAAAGCACTTTGCTGCCCTCCAAGCCTGAAACTTCCTTTAGTTTTGTCTGTCCCTTCTGTGGCTGTTGTCCTTTGTTCATTATGACACTTCCTGGAGGCCCATTTGAGAACCTCTTGTTCACAGTTCTAGCTTTTGCTGTAGGAGCTCTTTATAGCAATCCTGTTTCCTAACTCTCCCTCACTTCACTGCTCAGACTAAGATTTTTACCATTACAAAAATCCTAAGTTCCTTATTGCCCAAAAGGGATAAGAAAGAAAATATGTGTGAGAGTCATTGTTATTGGAAGATAGCAACATTTCTTCTACTTTGAGGGTAAGAATGAGAGTTTCCCTGTCCTCCTTCCTTGAGAATTGGTTGTTTATAGTCATTTTTCAGGTATCTACTCTGGACTAATCTATCTTGAGGGAAGCTGTTCTCTGGAACATGTTCTAGAGTATTGAGTATTAACTCTGATCACTAGTTCTTGGAGAAATAATGTTACAGGTGTTTTCAATTCATGATTTGACTACAATCTATGTTTAAGAAACTTTAACCAGTATTTAAGAAATTTAATGTTTCTTTGGGATAATTGCCCTTCAGATTCTAAATAACCAGCATTATATAACAAGAAAACTTAACCTCTCCCTTTTTACTGTTCTTGTTAAGAGAAATTTATTTTTTTTATAACTGCCTAAGTAATAAAATAGTTTAATCCTTTTGATTGACATCTAGAATATTTTCAGATTTGTTTTTGGACTGACTTTTGTTTTTTTCTTTTTTAAAACAAACACATTTTTCTATTTTTTTGAGACAGGGTCTCCCTGTAACACCAGCTGGCCTGGAACTCCCTATGTAGACCAGGCTGGCTCACAAAGATCCTGCAAAGGTGTGCGCCATCACACTCAGCTCTTAAACAAATTTTTGAATTATTAAGTTTAGAAATCAAAGACCATCTGAATACAATTCTGAGTGCTGTTTCTGTAAGCAGGCAAGAGTGGAAATGACTCATCTTTAAGGGACTTTTGAGTGATGTGTAGACATCTGCCTGTCTGATAGAGATTTGCCTTTTAATCCTAATGATAGGAAGAGCCATTCAGTCTGTGGCTAATAGTGACTTACGTTTCTATGAATGTTAGAATAGATAACTTATCTGAGAGAGCTTAAGATAGGCATTGTTGTCTCTGTTTAGGATCATATCCTTAAACTTTCACACATATTGAATGAAAATTTTCTTATGTGTCTTAAGGTTTTTAAATTTGTTTTTAAAATCGGCTCATTCATTTTAAAGTTACTTTGTTATTTTCTTTATATAAGACTTTTCTTCACTTAAGGTAATTTTGAAAATAAAGATGATTGAAATCTTTATAAAAGGAAAAAATAGTGCACTGAGTCCCCAGATTTAGCTATTTTGAATAGAAATTTTAACTTCAGGAAATGTTGACCTTTTTTCTTGTGCTGTATTTCCTATTTTGCAAACCAGTGGGCTAATTTGCAATCGTTACTTTGTGTAGATGATGTGATGCCAGCTACTTACTGTGAAATTGATTTAGATAAAGAGAAGCGAGATGCATTTGTATATGCCATCAAAAATCACTACTGGTATCAGATGTACATAGATGACTTGCCAATATGGGGTAAGTACTGTGCATTAGATTGAAGGCTTGTGAATATTTGCATAATAAACAAGATTTATATAATGAGTCTGAGTCTGTTAAGGTGATTGTATGTCAGATCATATGAGAATGTGTTTCCACTGTTTAAGCCGGAATAATATCTAATGCTGCTTTTATGGCTTCCTCTTACTGGAGGCATTTTTGATATTGCCAAACCTTGCATAAAACTCAAAACTTTTATACACTGTAATTTTTCAGATTCAACAAATTAAAAGGCAATTGGAACAATCTGAAGTTTCCTTTAGCCTCAGTTTTCTCATAACTTTTCTTTTTCAAATATGGTTAGAGGGACTGAATAGGAGTTTGGAAATTTAGCTTCTTATCTGACTCTGTAGTCGCATGTTTTGGGGGATATGGTAGTTTCTTGAATGTCTTATTTTACTAGTTCATTTGTTATCAGAATTTTCAGTGTTTAAGAAATTCTCTTGTTTTAGCTTTTGCTTCTCCATATTATTGGAAAAGAGACATGGTGTAGTTAATACAAATTCAAGTGTAATCCAAAATTCATTTGTATTGAACTTGGTTAAATTATTTTAAGTGCAGGGCATGCATAGATAGCTGTTATTGACAGTGTGTTTGATCAGATTTTTCTCTATCTCTGAACATGTGCTCTGTATAATAATAATAAAATAAAAATAATAATAATAATAATTTTATTATTAGGGTTTTTGAGAGTCTCCCTATAGCTCTAGCTGGCCTGGAACTTGCTATATAGCCAGGCTGGCCTCAATCTCACAGAGATATGCCTGCCTTTGCTTCCTGAATGCTGGGATTAAAGGAGCACACCACCATGCCCAGTGACATTATTATTTTTTAGTTCTTAAAATTGCTAGCTGATCATTATGTTCATAAGCACCAAAACTGAATGATGGAACACATCAGATCAGAGTTCATTATGCTAAAGAAATTTCTAAGAAAGGTAATCTCAAGAGATAATTGAATGCATTGTCATTGCTGTGTTGTGTGTTAATTAGGTGCGTGTAATAAGCCTTTCATATGAATGATTGTAATTAGTGTTACAGAACACAGGTGTTTCTGTGATCAGCTCTGAGGGTAGCAGGAAGGTGTGCTAAATAGTCAACTGAAAATTTCTAAGCTGGTAGTTCAGGAGAACCCATTAAACTAGGCTTTCTGCATTTCTGTGAGAGCCCAGCCTCCATTCACATTCTTCTGTTGTTGATGTTCTTTTTAAAAAAAAAATTTGGGATGGAGAGATGAGTCAGCTGTTAAGAGCAGTAGCTGTTCTTCCAGAGGACCCACATGGTGGCTAACAACTGTCTATAACTCCAGCACCAAGAGATCCAATACTCTTTGACCTCAGCAGGCACTGCATGTGCACTTAAATCCATGCAGGGAAAATACCCATCTACATAAAATAAAAATAAATAAATAAATAAAATTTTTAAAAAAGGTTTTATTTTTATTTTATGTATATGAGTGTTTTGCTCGCATGTAAGTGCACCTTTGTGTACAGTGCCTACAGAGGCCAGAAGAGTTACAGATCCCCTGTAACTAGAGTTATATAGACAGTTGTAAGCTGCCATGTGGGTGCTTAGAACCAAACCCAGGTCCTCTGGAAGCAGCCAGTGCTCTTTAATTATTGAGTCATCTCTCTAAGTCCTTTTTTTAAAATTATATTTTGTGTGTGTATCTGTGTGTCTGTGTGTAGGTGTGATTTGATCATTAGTAGCTGGGTGACAGCACATCCTTGAACACCAGAGATATTAGGAGTATGTACACCTAAGGTGATGATTGTAGCAGTGGAGGTGCTACTGGTGACAGAAGGAATTCTGAGTACTACAGCAGTGAGACTGAGCACTTTTCACCTCAGTGTTTGCTGAGTGGAGTCCAGCCTACACTTTGCCTGTGCTAACTGAGGAGGAATGACAGTGCTTCTCTTTGTATAAAATAAATTTAATGAACACTTACCTTCTAGGTGTTTTGAATAGTAGATGGTGTCACCTTGAATAAAGTGTTTTTTCTTTTGTAGGTATTGTTGGTGAAGCAGATGAAAATGGGGAAGATTACTATCTTTGGACCTACAAAAAACTTGAAATAGGTTTTAATGGAAATAGAATTGTTGACGTTAATCTAACTAGTGAAGGAAAGGTGAAACTTGTACCAAATACTAAAATACAGATGTCATATTCAGTAAGTATTAGAATAATTGCATGTAGGAAGAAATGGCTGTGTTTTCGAGCTTTAGAGAATGAAACTGTAGCTTAAAATTACAAGGCAGCTATGCTCACCCTATACCACCACCCAGCACCAGTAACTTAAAATTGGATGTAACAAAATATTATTAAAAATGTTTCCTCAGCTGGGCCTGGTGGCACATGCCTTTAATCCTACCATCTAGAAGACAGAGGCAGGCAGGTCTCTGTGAGTTTGAGGGCCTGTTTGTTCTATTTAGTTTCAGGCCCCCAGGTCTGTACAATGAGACCCTGTCTCAAAAAACAAGCAAGCAAACAAAAAATGCAAGAGGCTATTTCTCACATCCATAGTATGAGGTGTCAGTTATGTGCTGGCCTAACTACCAGTGCTCTAGCAAATTAGCATTATCATTAGGCAGTTCTACAACTCATATATCTTCATCATTGCATTTTTGGATTGTTTTAGTTACTGTTATTTTGCTACTGTGGATAGAGATGGTCCTGTAATGAAAGTTGCTGGATACCTGTAGTTTGCTATGGTTGGCTTTATTTGTTGGGATGATTTATTCTTGTATAGTAAGTGCTTCTCAAAGCCCTTTAGTAACTATCAAGGTAATTCTATTTAGTTAGCTTAAAAATGGTGGATAAAAGAGAGAAGTTCAATATAGCAATGCTTTCTCTTTGTCAGTTATTTTTTGGGTCACTGGAAAGAGTCCCTTGCTTATAGCCAGTTTTGAAAATTTTAAAGATTTGCCCATATGTTCCTAATAGAAATAATATTTGTGGGGCTGGCTCCGCGGTTAAGAGCACTTGCAGAGGACTGGGTTCCATTCCCAGCACCCACATAGCAGCTAACAACCATCTGTAACTCCAGTTCCAGGGGAATTTGACACCCTCTCCTGACCTCTGCAGTCATTGCACGACATGGGTGCACTTACATGCAGGCAAGATATTCATACACTAAAAATAAAAATAAATAAAATATATAAAAATAGTATTTGCATAAATAAACTTACTAAGAAATTTAATCATTGTAATAAAAATAATGCAATTTAAAGATAAAATGTATGTATTCTCATTTTAATTGGTTTAAATACTTTCAACATAACTTGTGTTAATTCAGTTCTAACACATTTATCAAGTCAGTATATTAGTCATCACTAGTAAACAGTCCTTTAAAATGGAAATGATTCCCCTAAGCAAAGCTGAAAATTTTGCTAATCTATAGAAAACAAAGTTGGTAAGTTTTACTAAACTTGTATAAACTTCTTATACTGTCAGGACCTTTCCATCAGTTTTTCTAATTTTAATTCTAAGTGGGTCAGCATTTCTAAACTTAGTTTTGTCATCAGATTGTTAATTGGTTTACTGACCTTGCTTTTCAAATGGATTTTTTTTCTTCCAGGTGAAATGGAAAAAATCAGATGTAAAATTTGAAGATCGATTTGACAAATATCTTGATCCATCCTTTTTTCAACATAGGGTAGGTAGTTTGTATATTTTAAACATCAAATATGTAGGCAAATCAGTTTCACATTGAGTCTCTTCCTAGGGAGGCCATTGTGCTCAGGATGATGGATTTCAAGCTTTAATTAATGATGATTTCAGATGTAAATTTGGAGTCTTAAGGATGACAAGCAATTTCAGAGGAGTAATCAAATGCTTCTTTGGCTGTGGTTTAAACTAGTTAAGAGATACATAGGGAAAAACACAATATGTGGGAGGTCAAAATGCCACTTTAATTACAGATAATGCTAATTTTTGAGACTGTTGCTCATATCCATGGTCAGATGGGTCTCTTAGTACTGAAACTCAGAATTAGACAGACCTAACTAGTCAGTGCTGAACTGTTCATAGGCTACATGGTTAACCTGCCTGGTAAAATGTATGGTGTGGAGAAACAGCAGCAGAAAGAATGAGTGTCTTGGAAAGGGGTGAATGAAAGAACAGTGAGGCCAGGAGGCTTTGTTTTGAGTGGAAGTCCTTCCATATAGAACATCAAGAATGGGAATAAACACTTCCCACACTCCTTATTCCCCACTAGCACATATAAGCTGCATCTCAGCTTGTAAGAGCAGAGGGTGGCATTAGTGTCAGGGTTAGTAGTTTTGGTATTTTGGCTTTTCCTTTATTGAAGAATTAGAGATATGAAAACCACAAGGTATAAAATCCATTCTTCCGAGTTTCTTCCAGAATTGTTTATTCTTTCTTCTGACTGAAAATTTGAAGTTCATTAATTACCTGTTTTTGAGATGGCTCCTGAGTTTTTACAGTCTCAGAAATCTATCCTTGCTGCTAGACTCCATGCTTAGGTTCCACTAGAACCTGTTCTCAAACCTTCCTCTAGATCATGGGACTTTTTGCTTGTTTATAGCCCTAACTGAGGTAGCACACTGCTCTTGGAGCTGCATTTTCCTCTCTACTACCTGCCCTCCCCTCCCTCTTCACTCTCCAAAGTATAATGCTCAGGTGGTCCTGAACATGGTCATCCATCAGGTACAGATGTAGCTATGATACTTGAGTTTTAAGTAACATTTGAGAGTGTGAAAGCTTTCAGCTGACAGTCCCTACAGGAACACCAGTTTACTGTGTTTCTAGTCTCATTAAGTAAAGACAGCCTTGAGGGAGCTGGAGAGATGACTCAGTGGTTAAGGGCACTGACTGCTCTTGGAGAAGACCTGGATCTGCTTCCCAGCACCCACATGGTTGCTAGCAACTATCTGTAATACCAGTTTCAGGGGAATTCAGCACCCTCTTCTGACCTCCATGGTCATTGCACAACTCGGGCGCACTTGCACACAATGCAAGCAATACACTCATACACATAAAATAAAATTAGCAAATAGTTTTTAAAAAGACAGTCTTGTGGCCTTTTAGTGCAGAGCAGTGTTTACTCTTCAACAAATATTATTGAACGTAACACCTATTATTACATACTGTGTGCCAAACACTATCCTATATAAATAGGACATTTTTTTTTTTTTAAAGTGAAGCTGTACTTCTTGGTGTTTACATCCTAGTAAGTAAGAAGTAAAATGTGCACTCTGGTTCTAGTGCATTGAAAAAGAGCAAGGCCAGCTCTTTAAAATATGGTAGTCAGGATAAGTGCTGAGAGGAACCTGTGACTGGAATAAGAATTGAGGAAATAAAAGATGTGGCTATCTGAAGGAAAGTGTTGAGGCAAACCAAAGGCAACACCATTGAAAAGTCTGCTGAAAGCTGGGTGTGGTGGCACACACCTCTTATCTCAAGTGTTAGGTGGGGCAGGAGGCTCAAGACGGGCCTGGGCTAAATAATGAGACCCTGTCTGAAAAAACAAAGCCTTTTAACATGTTTGTTGTGATTTGAGGAATGACAAGAAGATGAAGGCAGACAGGAGACAGGAGCTAGATTATTCATTACCACTATAAAGACTGCATTTTTCTCTTGAATGTAGAAGGGATAGAACATTGTAGCATTTCCAGCAGGAAGGTGACAAAGGACTGAGCTCTAGGTACAGTAATAGAAGGGTTCAGGGCCAACAGGAGAATCTAGCTAAGAGTCTCGAGAGCAAAAAATAAGAATGTGTGATGTTTTAGAAACCAAGAGAAGAGAAAGGGTTGAGATTAATTCTAAATTGTTGCTGATGGATCAAGTAACATGTGTTAGTTGGTTTTCCATTATCAAAATACCTGAGATAATCAGTATGTAAAGGAAAAAGGTTTATTTTAGTTCATGATTCCAGAGGTTTGGGTCTGTAGCAAGCCAGTGTATCATGGTGGGGAGCATGTGGTAGAGTAAAGCTGCCCACCTCATGGCTGGAAATTGAGAGAAAGAGATAGGAAGGGGGCTAGAGTACCAGTGTGCCCCTGGAGAGCATGTCCTCAGTGACCCAAGCCTTCCCACTAGGCCCTACCTGTTGGTGTTTCCATACCTCCAAAGAGTACAAGCTGGAAACCAAACCTTTACCATGTAGGTCTTTGGAGGACAGAAAGCATAGCATAAGGTGAGTACTGCAAAGCAGCTGATGAATTCCTTCGGAGTTCTTGATGAACACGACAGAGCAGTTTTGTTGTGGCAGCAGGACAAAATCTGAGTGGAGTGACTGTGAGAAAGCATGGGGTAGAGGAACCAGAGACAGCAAGTATAGTCTTGGGAGGAGCTTGGCTGTTTAAGAGAGCAAAGAAAGCAGTGCAGTAGCCAGTCAAGAAGACAGAATCAGGAAGCTTTTGTTGTTTTAAGAGCTAAAAAAGTGTTTATATAATGACATTTATAACATGTTTATATGCTTATGGGGTCAGTGGAGAGTGTAATACTGACAGCAGGAGAAAGAGCAGTTATTTCAGGGCTTCCCTGGAGTTGAAGTGGGCGTGTCGAGGCTGTCTACTTCACCCTCACTGTAGAGAACTCAGTTCAGCTTCTGCTCCTCAGTAGTGGAGCAGGGGTAAGGGTTCTGGTATCTTGCTGGGTTGTTAGGTAGTTTACCTTGATAGTGCCCATGAAGCAGCTAGGCCAGTGTTTGGCTCACAGCCTATGCTTAGTACAAGGTAGCTAGCTGTTGGTGCTATTCCTTGTTTGTCTTCAGTTGTATTCTAAACTTCACAACAAACTGAGGGTGAAACTGTAGGATTAGCAACACTAGGGGGCACTGGAGTGCAGTAGTTTATAGGTTCCTTAACTTCTTTGTGAATCTAGGTTACTTTTATTATTTTTCAAAAAATATTTTATTATTTTTATTTTATGTGTATGCGCATATTACCTGTGTGTAGCTAAGTGCACCTGTGTTGTGCAATGCCTGCGGAGGACAGAAGAGACTGTCAGATCCTCTGGAACTGGAGTTACAGATAGTTGTTAGATGCCATGTGGTGCTGGGATTTGAACCTGGGTCTTCTGCAAGAACAGCCAGTGTTCTTAACTGCTGAACCATCTCTCCAACCCCACTTTATTATTTTTATACTTAGTCTTAGCCAAAGGACTAAGCAGTGATGCTCCATTATTTTTAAGAAATATTTTCCCTGATACAAAAAGTTCAAAGTTATATCACATTTTATAATTTTTAGAGTAATGCCAAGGGGGTTATAAGTTTCAGATTTTTGATAATAGGTATTGGTTTAAGGTTTATATCTTAGATTGTGGATTTCTTAGATTGCAAAATAGCAGAGAACCTTGTTAGAAGTATTATTTTTAAATTTTATATTTCAACTGATACATAAAACATAAAAATTATACTTATTTATGTGGTACTGTCTGATGCTTTAATACAGGTATACATTGTGCAGTGTTTGAGCTAAATTAAACATATACCCCTTTGCCCTCTACCCCCAAATAAATAAATACGTATTTTTGAAAATTTAGAAGTCCATTGTAGGCCTTAGAGGCAAAAGTCAGATCACATTGTGAAGAAGTGAGGGAAGAAATGTAGCCTTGCTTGAAAAGTATTGGTTGAATTTTGAGAAGACAAAAGATGAAGGAGGAGACACTGTAAAAGATTTAACTCATTATAACAACATAGATTTTTATGTAGTGTTTATGATGTGCTAGGCACTAAGCTCTTGCTTTACTGCTATTGTCTTGTTTAAACCTTGTGACAACACTAAGAAGTAGATACCATAAGTGGAAACAAATGAACTCCTTGGTAAAGCTCATTATTATAGAGTGCTTTTATAAATCTTCAGTAAGTTTTTTAAAATTTTATTTTTATTTTTTATGTGTGTACATGTATTGCCTGCATGTAGGTAAGTGCACCCGTGTCGTGCAATGCCCACGGAGGACAGAAGAGGCTGTTGGATCCCCTGGGACTGATGTTACGGACAGTTGTTAGCTGCCCTGTGGGTGCTGGGATTCGAAATGGGTCTTCTGCAGGAACAACCAGTATTCTTAACCGCTGAGCCATCTCGCCAGCCCTTCAGTCATGTTTTTATGATAAACTTACATTCATTTTTTTGTTAAAATTTTTCTGAATATGTGCATTCATTGTTTTGGTTATGATTCTAACAGGTTCTCAGTAAATAAATTAGTGGAGGAAGGAATTCTCTTCTGGGAGGCAGAGGCAATTGACTGCCTCCTGCTATTTAGGAAGAGCCAGAGTATGTCTGCTCAGGGCAAGTCACAGATCCAGGATTGCTCTTTACCATGGTGCTTGTCCTCAGCACAGTAGCCCAAGTTAACATCTGTCCTCATTATAGGAAGAAATTTCTAACACTGGAGAACGGTGGGGAGGGGAGGGACTAGAGGTACAGAATGAGAAGGAAATGAGATCTGGAGCCCTGGGCAAGGAGTGACTTCAGAGAGGAAACAGCTTCTGGGAGCTCAACAGGAGCAGTAAAAAGCTAGGCACATGCCTCTAGGATGGTTGTGCTGTACTAGGTGCTTGAAGAAGAGAAAGGATGGCTGTGAAGATGTGAAGAAGAGAAAAACTTGAGAAATATCCTTAAGGATATTTTTTGGGGGGAGTAAAATACAAATACGTGTTCAGAACCACAAACCTAGTTCAAGTCAGTACACTGAGTTCTGAGATAAACGTGGAGAAAGAGTAATATTTTGTAATGATAGGCCAGAATCTGGGCATCATTTTGTAATACATGTGTGGATGAAATCAAAGCCAAGAGCCTTGAGAGCATTGGGGAGCTAAGGAATACTTTACTGTTCTGTGTAGTAGGAGTGGCTACTTAGGAAAGGACTGAATAATGATGGTGAGGGCATGGGGAGTGAGCTCACTGAAAGCCTTCTTCAGGAAGGCAGCCTGTATCCATGGCAGTTAAAGTCATGGTTGATAATGGTGTTCAGGTCAAAATCAGCTATGAGAAGAGAACATTTATTTTCTCCTGTTGCAGTGTTAGACTAAAGTTACTGCCCCCATCTCCAAATTGAAGTCACATGAAGTTGCTGGAACTCGGGTTGAAACCTAAGCCCTTTTGACTACAACCCTCATGCATTTTCCATGTAAAGTCAAATAGCATATGCTGTCTTGGCAAGTTCCACCTTATTGCCTTAGTAAATTTGACTTGAAACTGTGTATGTGATAACATTTTCAGTGTGTGGAAGTTAGCTGCGAAGAAGGCAGCCCCTTGCCATTCTGAATACTCATCCCCAGTGTGTCTTGAGTTTGAATTTTTATGTAAAAGATTTAAAAATACTATAACTGAGGTGACTCTTCATTTTCTCTTGTTTTAGATTCACTGGTTTTCGATTTTCAATTCCTTTATGATGGTGATCTTTTTGGTGGGTTTAGTTTCAATGATTTTAATGAGAACTTTAAGAAAAGACTATGCCCGGTACAGTAAAGAAGAAGAAATGGATGACATGGTGAGCAAGCACTTAACACTGTATTCAGAAGAATATCTGTTATATTTTCTTTCTTCTTTTTTTTTTTTAGTATTTGAAAAGATTTTAATACTGTCTGTGTGTATGATGGGTGTGTGTGTGTGCGCCTGTGGAAGTCAGAGGACAGTTTTGTAGAGTTGGTTCTCCCCTTCCACCTTTATATGGGTTCTAGGGTTCAAACTCAGGTGGTGAGACTTATCCACTGGCCATGTTGCTGGGCAGTTGTTACATTTTCAGTATTTCAGTTTCAATGTAGTTCACAATTTCTAATCTAAAGTCAGTGAGGACAGATGAGTTTTCAGAATTCAGGATTCTTGGGTTAAATAAACCAAGAATCGACTGGGCATGGTTGCGCATGCCTTTAATCCCAGCACTTGGGAGGCAGAAGCAGGCGGATCTCTGTGAGTTGAAGGCCAGCCTGGTCTACATAGTGAGTTCCAGGACAGCTGGGGCTACAGGGAGACCCTGTCTCAAAAAGACCAAAACATAAAACCAAGAATCATATTTATAATATCATATGCCTGTAGTTCCAACTCAAAAGGCTGAGGCAGAACTGCTCAGGAGCTGAGGCAGGGGGATTACTTGAGTCCAGGAGTTTGAGAGCTTTAACATAGTGAGACCATCTCTGCTAGGGGTGTGGGCGAGTGAGAAAGTGATTGCCTAGGGTTCAAAAGGTCCTGAGTGTAATCCCTAGTTCTGAAAAATTTTTAAAAAAATGTAACATTCCTTGTGGGATATAGAATCATGCCCTATATTCAAATATATTCATATTTTTTCAGCAAAACTTAAATGCTCCCTTGTGAGTTTTTTTTTTTTTTTTCTTTTGAAAGACAATTTGTGATCGTAAAAATCCAAGTGGTGTGATGGGATCTCTCAAATTTGTAGCCAGACCAAATAAAGGTATGTCAGCTTTAGGAACCAAACTTTAGTTTGCAGAATTTCTCATTTCAGAATAACTTTTAGGAGGTCATGGACTGGTGTTGAGTATTTTTCTAATGTTCTTAAATGTGTTAAATTCAAGAGATGGGTGGAAGATTTAGTTTATTTTTAGTTTAGTGGTTCAAAAGAGAGATTTGTTTAATTTTTTAATTACAGAACAGAAGTATGTCCTAGAGAATATTAATGACTAGCTATGCTTCATCGTTAAGTTTGAGAAGCAAGCTTATTTAAAATTTCTATTTATTTATTATTATTTTGTCTTGTTGAGACAGGGTCTCCCTGTAGCCCCAGCTAGCCTGTAACATGCTGTCTAGACCAGGCTGACTTTGATCTCACAGAGATCTGCCTGCTTCTGCCTCCTGAGTGCTGGTATTAAAGGGGTGTACCACCATGTCTGACTAAAATTTCAAGTTTTAGTATGCTAAGTATTTTGTGAAGTAACAGAAGATAGAAAATATTTGATACTTCTTGGATAGTTTCCTTAAACTTTGAGAAATTATTTAAGGAACATCGGCTTATTCAGGTTGAAAATAAAAGTTGAATTTTTTTTTTTAATGCTTTAGGTGGTTAAAACAGCCATATCCAATATTTACATTGGAGGTTTTCTTAGATTCTAGATTATAAAGGTCATTTCTGTATTTTTAGGGCAAGTACTGGTGTCAGTATACATCTCCTCACACACACTCTATCTGGCTGTTGATGGTGAGCCACAGTCAGGAAGTGAAGGCACAGATAGGACCTGAAAATGGGAGTCGTGCTGGAGATGCTGTGCTCTGCTTCCAGTTTGACTGTTTGGTTTTGCTCCCAAATCCTTTCTTTCATTTTTTCTTTTTGATTCCCTGAGTATAACTAGAAGTTATTTTCTTAAACATATTATAAATAATATTCTAAGTTATTAGGGAAGAAATTATTTTAACTTGGAAATATCTGTCCTCACCGGGCGTGGTGGCGTACGCCTTTAGTCCCAGCACTTGGGAGGCAGAGGCAGGCAGATCTCTGTGAATTCAAGGACAGCCTGGTCTACATAGTGAGTTCCAGGTCAGCTGGGGCTACAGGGAGACCGTGTTTCAAAAAGACCAAAAAAAGAGAAGTATCCGTCCTTAGTATTTTGAACTCTTTTTTAAAAAAACCTCTTTAGAATGTGGCGGGAGGAAGCATATAACTATAATTTCTTACCTAGCTACCGTGTTTCATTGATTTTGGTTTCATTTCTCTATATGTATTGGTCTGTGTCCTATATACAGGATAGAGATCTAGGAGATGAATATGGATGGAAGCAGGTGCATGGAGATGTGTTTAGACCGTCAAGTCATCCGCTGATATTTTCTTCTCTCATTGGTTCTGGATGTCAGATATTTGCCGTGTCTCTCATTGTTATTATTGTTGCCATGATAGAAGATTTATATACAGAGTGAGTGTTTGTACTTTATTACTTTTTCATCATTGGAACGTATTAAGTTAATCCTTATTAAATATTTGCTTGTTTCAGTAATTTAGACTTTTAATACTATGCATGTCATTATTGTAGACATATTAACCTTTAACTATAAATATATTTGAACTATAAATGATTCTCTGTATATGCTTAAACTTGTTAGCATTGTTGAGCATTTTGTTTCATTATAACAGTTGTGTCTCCTAAGAGAGAGAAACAGAGGTTCCTTTCAACCCAGAGCTGGTAAAGAGTAGTTGAGCCAGGCATGGTGGCAGACGCCTTTAATCCCAGTACTTAGGAGGCAGAGGCAGGCAGATCTTTGTGAGTTCGAGGCCAGCCTGGTTTACATATGGAGTTCCAGTCAGCTGGGGCTACAGAGAGACCTTGTCTCAAAAAGAGAAAAAAAAGTAGTTGAAGATTCCATTTTATCTTCATAATTTCAGTTACCAAATTAATATTTCACATATCTATACTGAGAACTCTATACAGAACAGAAAATCAAAACAAAGCAAAAAAAAAATGCCGTAAATAATAAACAGTGATGAAAAAGTCACATGAGGTTGGGAAAATATTTGGACATCCTCAAAAAAAAAAAAAAAAAAAAAAAAAACAAGTCCCAGCTGTCTTTGCAACATTTTTTATCTTAATTTTTAGATACTTTATTATTTTTATTTTATGTGTATGAGTGTATTGCCTGCATGTGTGTAAGTGCACTCGTGTCATACAGTGCCTGCAGAGGTCAGAAGAAGGGGTTGGATTCTCTTGGAGTTACAGACTGATTGTTAGTTGTCATGTGGGTGCTAGAATCGAACCCAGGTCCTCTGCAAGAGCAGCCAGTGCCCTTAACTGCTGAGCCATCTTTCCAGCCCCTGCGTGGTTTTTAATACATTTTTTATTTGCAAACAAAATCATTTGCCAGAAGTTTTTTTTATTAAATTTGTGTGTGTGTGTGTGTGTGTGTGTGTGTGTGTGTTTGTGTTTGTGTCTTTTCTTGCATGTATATGTGTATGACCATGCTGTGGAGATTAAAAGACACTTTTGGGAGTTATTTTTCTCCTTACACTATGTGGGACCCTGTGGGATTGAACTCAAGCCATTAAGCTTGGCAGCAAGTGCCTTTACCTGCTGAGCCATCTTGCCAACCCAGCTAACCAAAAATTCTTGATATGAGGTCTTTGGGTTGTAAGGAAAATATGTGCGTTTACAGAAGGCCCAGGTTCCTATTGAGTGAGTCCTGTTTGCTTGTTCTCAGAGAGCTCCAACATCTACAAACACATACGCTATCATGTCTGGGCATCTTGATGATATAATTCAGGCATTTCAGATGCCATCCTATGAAGTCCTCAGTCAAAATAACTCTTTTTGCCAGTTATATTTTCATGTGCATATTTTGGTTAATAAAGCATTCTTTTTTATATGTGCCTAGCATTTCATGGACAAGTAATTTGTGCTGAAAGAATGGCTTTTTAGTTGTATGTTAAATATTTATCTGTGGACAAGCAAGGTGGCTCACCAGGTAAAAGCACTTAGTACTCAACCCTGATTACCTGAGTTCAATCCCAGAACCTACAGTGGAAGGAGAGAGTTGATTTCCTAAAGTTGTCCCCTGACTTCCACATGTGTGCCATGGTGTACATGCACCCTCCCACACACACTAATAATAAATAAGTTAAAATTTAACCATGTACTAACTTGCTTTTCCTCTTCTAAATAGTTCCTTGAGAAAAGGACTAGGTCTTTTGAATTCTCTAAGTACCCAGTCTCAGTGTTCGTTGAACTGAAGGGAATATGTATTAACCAAAAAAGATGTTTCCCAATAATTTTAGTTGTTTCTTTAATCTAACACCATTCATTTACCACATTAAAAAAAAGTTGAACAAAACCTGAACTTCAGAGTTTGGATGAATAGTTCATATTTTAAGGTATAGTTTATTTTCAGATGAACTGAATCCTGAGTATAAGAAAGTATTTCAACTCTGCCAGGCAGTTATGCTTTATAATAAGTACCCATGTTAATTCACCACCCTTGAGTTGATGCTGACTATACTATTCAGTGTTACACATGACTAGAGAGTAACTTTTCTTACAATCCCAATTTTTGTTTTGTTAGTCCAAGTTTTTGCTTTGATTTGCCTTTCAAAATGTTAGTGTTAGAATTTGGCAACTCTTTTTTTTTAAATGGAAATTCTCTTCTAACTTAAAGTCCTACTTTCTAGTAGGTTTATTACAGAGAAATCATGAGGTATTTTTACTGTTGTTGCTATAAATGGGTGTTCTGTTTATTTGAAGCAAAGACAGTTATTTAGAAGTAGTAAAGCAGCACGGATTATGGTGCAGAAATGGCTGACATTGGGGCCCTCGTTTTTACTTTGTGCACATCAGTTCTTTTGATCTACACATCAACTGTAGGACTATTACTCTTTCGTTTACAGATGGAAAGTAAAGCTCAGAAAGGTTGAGAAATTTCACAGAGATTACACACTGTTCCTAAAGGGTGATAATAAACTGGAATTTGGATATAGGCTATCTTATTCCAGAGCTCTTAATTTGCAATGTTATGGAAATGAAAATAGTGATAAAAGTAATGTGACACGGTGAGAAAATGAAACATTTGCACATGAATGAGGTTGGGGTGAATCACTCCAGAGATGTAATGATTCTTAAAGATAAACAGCAGCTAATGTAATATGTGAAATGACTTTGCCTCTGTGATCATTGAAATACTCAATAAGGAAAAATATTTTGAAGGTGTAGATAGAGGAACAGTGTCACTGTGGCCACCTGTGAATGTGTGAGGTTAACCATTGAGAAAGCGGGGCAAGCCTGGTGATGCCGTAGCTAAAGCTCACAGTGAGAGTGGGAAGGCAGCCCAGTTGGAGGCAGAGCCTCCTTAGCCCTTTGCCCCTCCAGTCCTGCCTAAGTGGATTTTTCATTGAATAAAAATGGAGGGTGGGGGTAAAATGCTTGTAGAATTTTTTGAAAAATAAAGTAAAGGATAGATCTGAATTTTAAAGCTATGGTGGATATTTAAACCTTCATGTAGTGCACATACCTCTAGGGACTGCAACATAAGTGCTTGACAGTCATTTTGGACCCAGGCACAAGACCAGCCTTTTGGGGACCTTTCTGTTGATATTATGAGTTTCTGCCTGGTATTAGGCTTGTCTTACACTGAAAACAGCTCTTTTATTTTCAGTATATTTAGAGCTGTATCAGCCTTTAACAATTTATAAAGAGAATGAGTCATATTTCTTAATGTTTATGTGGAAGGAATAAATTAGCACTTGTAATATTTGAATTCTTAAAAGAAACAGATTTGATTTTTGAAACATTAATTTTAAGATCTGTGATCTCTTCAATTTGAGAATGTCAACTCCCATTACACTTGGATTTATTTATGGGTGGGAATGAAATGCTGAGTATCTTCACTATCAAGATCCACTTTACATTCATTTATTTATTTATTAATTTGTATGTACCTTAAGAAGGTGAGCACAGACATTTGAATAGAAGAGTGCTATATATCCCAAGGCCACTGGGCTGAAGGATGGGAGAGGTATCAATAAATAGATATTTCTATTTTACAGAAAATGGTATTGTTGTTTATTTTAATAATTTCTCTTTGTGTCTAGACATTTCAAAAATAAATTTTTTAATAGTTTTACTCAACAGAAGGGTTCGTCTAGAATAATTCTCTAGGTATCTTTTTTTTTTTGAGATAGTGTTCCTATAGCCCCACCTGGCCCAGAACTCACTAACTCACCTTGTAGATCAGGCTGGCTTTGATCTCACAGAAATCAGCCTGCCTCTACCACCCTAGTTTTGGGATTAAAGATGATTACCATCATGCCTGGCCTTCTTATCATTTTTGAAGGAAGAGGGATTGTTAATCTAACATAATGATGTTTTATGGACCAATAGATAGTTTTAGAATTCATCTTTGACAACATAAAGGAAACTAGATAAAGTCTTGGTGAGCTGGAGAGGTAGCTCAGCAGTTAAGAGCATTGGCTGCTCTTGCAGAGGACCTGGGTTCGATTCCCAGAATCCAAATGGCAGCTAACAACTTCCATAACTCCAGTTCCAGGGAATCCAATGCCCTCTTCTGACCTCCACAGGTATTGCATGACACAGGTACACCTATCTACATGTAGGCAATACACTCATACAAATAAAATAAAAATAATAAATTATTTTTAGAAAGAAAAGTCTTGGTGTATTATAGCATTTAAAATAGCACTTAATATAAATTATCCCACTTCCATTTTATTTATGGTAGCAGATAAAAATCGTGTTGTTCTAGTTATAGAAAGGAATATTCTAATCTTTTTTTTAAACAGATGACTATCCTGTTTCATGTGGTGGAACTGGATTACAGAGTTGCAAAATGATTTTAGTGCCAGTTTAATACTGGTGTCAAAGAAATATGGAAATGTTTATTTAGAATATATCACAAAATTCAACTGTAGATTAGAAAAAAAGAATCGGCCCAGTATAGTGGTGCATAGCTTTAATCCCAGCACTGAGGCGGCAGAGGCAGGTGGATCTCTGTGAATTCAAGGGCAGCCTGGTCTACGTAATGAGTTCCAGGCCAGCTGGGGCTACAGGGAGACCCTGACTCAAAAAGACTAAAAGAAAGAAAGAAAAAAACAATCAGCTTGATATCATATAAGTTCAATTTTAACTAGAAATTCTTTTGTAATCCAGGATGGGATATCTTTCTGTTTTTGTTAAATTTATCTTTGAAATTAAGATAATGCTAAGGGGACAGATTCCATGTTTTCTTATGTTGTTGGTTTTAATTTATCATACATGTCTTTGTACTTTTCAGGAGGGGATCTATGCTCAGTACAGCCATCTTTGTCTATGCTGCTACATCTCCAGTGAATGGGTATTTTGGAGGAAGTCTGTATGCTAGACAAGGAGGTAACTTGGGAGTTAGCATTCATGTATTTTTTATTATAGATGCTACTTTTTTACTATAAAGTATTTGGAATTTAAAATGAGCAGTGTAGATTGTATAGATTGCAAAAATACTTGTTTCACATAACCTCCACCAAACCTATTACATGTTTTATCTTGTTTTTATGGAACTCTTGCATTTTGCTTCCTAAAATTATGAATAATTAATAGATTATCTCCATTGTGAAGTTAGCCCCAAAGAACGTGTATGAGGGTACATCTAAATTATTGATACTATGTTGCTTTGAGGTGCCTAGCTCTCTAAACATGCTCCATAAACCTGTCCTTTATAGGTGACTATAAAGGTATGTTTAATTGTTTATGGATGAAGCTTGTGGGCAGTGGTAGGAGATTAGCAAGGAGAATTGTTTATGTCTGTTGTGTCTTACAATATTTATCAAAAGACTTCTCGGGGCTGGAGAGATGGCTCATCATTTAAGAACACTGGTTGTTCTTGCAGAAGACCCAGATTTGAATCCCAGCACCCACATGGCAGCTAACAACTGTCCATAACTGCAGTTCCATGGGATTCCACAGCCTCTTCTGTCCTACGCGGGCATTGCACGATACGGGTGCACTTAACCTACATGCAGGCAATACACACGTACACATAAAAATAATAAAATATTATTTAAAAAAAGACCTTTCAAAACATTTTCTGTTATTCTGAGTCATAATCTCTTGGATAAAAGTATTTCATCTTGCCGGGCGTGGTGGTGCACGCCTTTAATTCCAGCACTCCAGAGGCAGAGGCAGGCGGATCTCTGAGAGTTCAAGGCCAGCGTGGTCTACTTAGTGAGTTCCAGGACAGCTGGGGCTACAGGGAGACCCTGTCTCAATAAA
>NW_008337059.1:3410075-3425901 GCF_000622305.1 Nannospalax galili
CAAAAAAACCAAAAAAAACAACCCACCAAAAACCAAAAAAGAAAAACATTTCATCTTAAATACTCACTTGGTCCTTTACTATTACAACCTGAAAACAATGGGGGTAATACATGGATGATAATGGGGTTCTGTGTCTTGATGCTTCTTTTTGTGACGATGTTTAGGGGTATTTAAGTTTCTCTGTTCTCCCTATAATAGTCTGGGGTCAGAGCAGTGGTAAGTGTGCATATTTTAGTTTTTGAGTGAAAGATTGTTGAAAGACATTGTCTCTAAGGATAGAGACTGTCTGATGTGATGTGTACAAACTTTCCAACTATGACCAGCATAAGGGGATCCTGCCTTTTACTATATATATTGTATTGTCTGTCTGTCTGTATGTATACATGAGTATATGTAGTCTACATTGGCCTTAAACTTAACAATCCTGCTTCCTCAGCTTTAGATTACTGAGACTATAGGTATGTCCCACTGTGCCCAGCCCTATCCTGCTTTCTTTTAATAGACTGGAATTTTTATAGCTAATAAGAAATCAGAGGATAGTTTCATTTAAAATCCCCCCTGGATAGCCAGGCTTGCTTATTTTGTAGCTCTACAAGACATAATGTGGTCAGTGCCTTTGATTTAGGTAATTCTTTAGGTTGCCTGCAGACATACCATTACAGATTCCTGATTATTTTAGTTAGATGTTCAGTCTCTAAACTCTGCCTCCAGGTATGGGAAATAATCTGACCATATAGGATTGCATCCTAAGGAAGCAAGGGTATCTGGAAATTAGCTAAGCTAAAAATTTTGTATGACTCCCAAGTCCCTACAGCAGAAATAACTTTATTTAAGATAGGAAATATATTTATATTTGTACATAAGTTTGCTTTTTGTCTGTGAGTTAAGAACAGTTACAATTCCCTATACTTCACTACTCTTAAAAGTTGAGAATCCAAGCTCAGGTCTAGGCTTATCAGATCTTACAAAGTATAATTTAAAGATCATGTTCTGATTGAAAGTGTCCTGAGGAGATCTGACCGTGTGCTGCTAGAGGTCCTCCCAAAGAATCAGGATTTTTTCAGTTATCTCAGATTTGAACTACACTGGGACTCCAGCTCTTCTCACTGTCCTCAGCCTAGTGCTCTAGACTCAGTTTGAACCTAGAGATGGACTGGTCTTTGCCAGAGCCTCCATAGGTGTAAGGAGCAGTAGGAAGATGCTGCAGATGCCTGGGCTACTAATAGTATTCAGTGGGACGTGTGTGGCAAAGAAGGAACTAGAGCTAGGTAAGGAGTTTTATTAGTGCATGTCCAAATCTGAGAGGATAAATGGAGTGCATGGGAAAGGAAATTGCTAGGAAGGAGTTGGGATTTACAAAATAGAAGAATGCTTAATTTTCATCATTTGCTACTCCTAGAATTAATGATTTCAGATGCTAGCTATTAGAAAGGAAGGATTGTTGTATGAAAAAAAGAAATAAAGAGAAAGTTCAGCATTAAGGAGTTTTCTAGAGGAGTGTTAAGACTTGGGATAGCAATTCTGTAAAACAGTTACTTAAGAACTTGTTAGATGAAAACATAAGATGTTACTTGTTTTGTTTGGGTCCCTGTTGCTTATTCTTATGGGGTTGAATTTTAATTATAATCAAAATCTTCCCATTCTCATCCTGAGCTGCATGAAGACATTTTCCACCAGCAGTTCACTTGCTCATCTACTCTGTTTTATTAGAAAGATGGTGCAGGGCTGGAGAGCCGACACAGCCATTAAAGGCTCAAAAAGACAAGAAAGACTGTTCCTTATTACTTTCCTGGGGGTTGTGAACATGATATGCATTTTTTGATTATGTAAATATTTCTTCCCTTGATTATTTAAATAATAGATATTTGTTGAATTTTGGCAATATTCAGAAGTACAAAAAATGGTAAAATTTACAGATTTTGTAGTTTTAATTGCTGCAAGAAAGCTCCATTTTTAATTTTTTTTCCTTCTCAACACAAAAGTGTATTTAAATATATATAATAATAATTATGCCTGGTCTGGTGGCACACACCTTTAATCCCAGCACTTGGGAGGCAAAGGCAGGCAGATCTCTGTGAAATTTGAAACTAGCCTGGTGTACATAGCAAGTTTCTGGCCAGTCAGGGCTACGTAGTGAGACCCCCATCTAAAACAAAAGAGAAATAAAATTTAGAAATATAGATAGGTATAGTCATAATTATAAAGCCAAGAGTAATTAGAGGTAATCCAACTTAGGGTTTTAAAATTTTATTCTGTGTGAGTGTATTGCCTCATGTTGGTCAGGTGCACCTGTGTCATGCAGTGCCTGTGGAGGTCAAAAGAGGGCCTCAGATCCCTTGTAACTGGAGTTAAGACAGTTGTTGGCTGCCATGTGGGTCTTGGGAACTGAACCCCGGTCCTCTGCAGGAACAACCAGTACTTTTAACTACTGAGCCATCTCTCCAGCCTCCCAACCCAGGATTTTAGAACTTTTTCCAAAAACTTCATAACAAAACTTTTGCTTAGCAAAGTTGAGCAGCTCAGTGACAGAATCAAAAGACTTGAGAACATTGTACTACAGGTTATTGCCCTTTTCCTGTACAGCCCCTTTAAAAACTGTGTTTCTTTTGCACGTTCTTGAAGAACTAGACTCGTCTTTATTAGCTAATTGATTTGAAACAATTATCAGTAATGATCCTTTCTATTAAAATTTTAAATAAATAATTTGGCAGTAAGTAACTGCATTTTAAACATTAATGCATGGATGTCTTCTAGTTGAATTTTTGTTTCCCTTCTCTTTCAGGAAGGAGATGGATAAAGCAGATGTTTATTGGGGCATTCCTTATCCCAGCTATGGTGTGTGGCACTGCCTTCTTCATCAACTTTATAGCCATTTATTACCATGCCTCCAGAGCCATTCCTTTTGGAACAATGGTGAGCTGCCTTTAATTTTACTTTGAAACAGAATGCGCATGAACACTGTAATACAAATCCTACTGCCCCTCCAGAGCTTCTTCCCATTGGGTGTTCTGAAGTTTCAGCCAGTCCCTACTCAGTCTCAGAAAGTGAAATGAGAAGAAAACTGTTGTTGTTAGGCTCCAAAAAATATTAGTGAAACTTTCCCTAAGCTCCCTACCCCTGCCCCCCATACACATTTCCTTGATTCTGTAAAGTAAAAGTTGATTTTATGTATGATAAATGAGACTTCTATAGCTTTTACCAGATAAGGGAGAAACTTGGAAATGAATATATTGGAGAAAAAGTAATGGCATATTAAGAAGCCTGAGTACTTTGTTTAAAGTGATCAGTGAGTGTGATAGTGAGAAGTAAAGCTTCTTCATATTTTTTATTCACATATTGTTTTTAGGGCCACATTAAGCATTTGCATTAATGATAATAAACTGAACTAGGTGTTGTAGTGCACACCTTTGATCAGCACTTGGGAAGCAGAAGCAGGTGGATCTCTTAGGTTAGATTGAGGCCAGCCTGGTCTACATAGTTTCAGGGAGACCCTGTCTCAACATCCCCCCCCCCCCCAAAAAAAAACTGCTATAGATAAGCACAAGCTTTGAAGCTTAGGGACTTATTTAAATATACTAGCTTAGAAAAATGGTACCTAAATAAGTTGAGAGGTATACTTTTTTAGTCAAAAACTCAATATTAAGATGTCATTTCTTCCCCAAATTAGCTGTAGATTCAGTGCAGTCCCAATTAAAAAAACCCTAGCAGGCCTTTTTGGAAATCAGTGAGATAATTTTGAAGTTTATGTAAAAATGCAATGAGTATTAGAAAGCCAAATCAACTTTGGAAAAGGACTGGCTTTAAAATTTCTAAAGTGATGGTAGCCAAGACGGTGGTCAGAGGACAGCAGCAGGACCTGGGTCTCCATCTGTCCCGTGGCCCTGGGAGTGAACTCTTGGTGGCAGGCACCTTTGCTCACTGACCCATCTCACCTGCTATTTTTAAATTTTTTGTTCGTTTATTATTTATTTGTTTTAGACCAATTCTCTTATGCCCAAGGCTGACCTCAAAGTTGCTATGTAGCTGAAGTTGGCCTTGAGCTTTACCTTGAGCTTTACCTTGGCCTTGAGGATTACTCTTGCTTCTACCTTCCACCTGCTGGGACTACAGTTATCTACCACCATGCTCAGCTAATGCTCTCTAGTCTTAGTTATGCAATTGTATTTCTTTGCACATTCTATCAAGTTGTCTGTCAATAAAGATAGTGTTACTTCTTTTCAGTTGATGTGCCCTCCCTCCCACCATCCTTCTCCCTTCCTCTGTCTCTTTTCCATTATACTGACCAAATCTTTGGTATAATGCTGAGTAGAAGTGGCCAGACAGGTACTTTGCCTGTTCTCAGCTTGGGGATTTGGGGATGGCACTCAGTATAGTGTCGTTAAATCAGATGTACTCGCCTAGGTTTATCTTGATGCCCTTCATCAAGTTGATGAAAGTCCATTCCTATTCCTAGTTTGCAAAGAGTTTTTATTTGAAATGAGTGTTGGAGTTTGCAACAGCTTTTTTGGGCATTAAAAAAATTATTTTATTATTTTAATTTTATGTGTATGAGTGTATTGCCTGCATGTATGTGAGTGCACCCATGTCATACAGTGCTGCAGAGGTCAGAAGAGGGCTTCGGATTTCCCCAGAATCGGACTTAAGGATGGTTTGTAGATGCCATGTGGGTGCTGGGAATCGAACCCGGGTCCTCTGCAAGAGCAGTCAGTGATCTTAACCCCTGAGCCATCTCTCCAGCCCCCTTTTTGGGCATTTTAAAAGATGATAGTGAATAGCATTTATGATTTTTTTAAAAAATTAAGACAGGGTCTCACTATGTAGTCATGGCTGTCCTCAAATTTGCTGTGTAGATCGGCTTGCCTCAAATTCAAAGAGATCAGTCTGCCTCTGTTCCCAAGTGCTGGGATCAAAGGAATGTGCCACCATGCCCTGCCTGGTTTTCTAATCTTAAATCAGTCTTACATTTCTTTGATAAAGTTCAATTTGCTAAATTTGTTTTTGTAACTATATTTATGAGAAATAGTGCTTTGTTTTTGTATAATGTCTTTTTCTAGTAAGACTAGATTCAAACAACAACTTTTTCCTTTATAATCTAATCTGTTCTACAGAACTGAACTAATCCAAGAAATAGTAAGTTTTAAACTAACAGTAAAAAAAATAAAACTCTCTGGTCAAAGTAAACGGGCTTCTTGGATATATTTGAGTTGATTATATCCTGGTTATTGGATCCATTGGTTGGAATGCTTGATTTGAGACTAATTTTAAAATTTTTAAATTTTATTTTGTTTAGGTGTATGTGTAGGTACCTGTATGAGTTTATGTGTATGCGTGTACAGGTGCCCACAGAGGCCAGAGGGCATCAGATCCCCTGGAAGTGGAGTTACAGAATGTTGTGAGCCATCTGATGTGGGTTCTGGGAACCAAACCCTCTCTCCAGCCCGAGAAGTCATATGACTTAGAAATGAGATGATAGAAATCATTTGCTGTGAGCAGGTGCAAAAGAGTGCTTCAACATAATGGCTGGCAGTGCTAGAGTCCCTGAATTAGGTGTGGAGATACCCATTGTAATTGTAGCAATTAGAGACTGAAGCTGGAGAATTGCAAGTTCAAGGCCAGCTTGGGTTATAACTCCCCTAATCCCTTCCTCTCTGTGACCTCCCCCATCCCCTCTCTCACACAAATACAAATATATTTCCTGAGAATCATTGTAGCTATAAGCAATTACTGTCTACTTACATCTATTTACTATCTGATTTTCTCCTAATACTATCTTGGGCTCTCTGTTCCTTTCCAGCTTTAAGCACACCATAGATTTTCTAAAAGTCCAGTCTAGAAGCAAAAGTAGAATTAGCGTTAGCCATATTCTTGGTTTCTGACTAAAATTCAGAGTTGTTGGCCAGTTGGCAGATCTTTGGAGTATTAAGTACTGAGAGGCGGTATTTGTTTCTAGCTTGTTCTTATGTAGGTAGGGGAGACTTTCTATGGGAAGTAGGTTTTCCCCACCCTTCTGCCTGTTTTCATGTCCCTCTGGTCTAGGAGCAGTGGCTAGGTCTGGGGAGGACCCTGTATTGTTTGAGTGTAGTAGACCAGCACTTTTGAACTCTTAACTGCCAGATTTCATCTTAAAGTGAAACCTTAATGTGAGGGTCCCATACAGAAAACTGATGTAACCATGATCCAGTTGTGTAACTCTAACAGAGAGAAATAAAATTATAACAAATACAAATCTACTATCAAGGGGTTTGAATAACAGATAACCTTGTCTCCAGGACTCAGTTTATTACCGATATTGAGAAAAACCGTGACTTGATCAGTGAGTTAATCTGTATAATTTAATAGCTTGCCTTGCATTCTCAGAATTCTTCAAGTAAGCTCATCTAGAACTTGAACATAGAAGAGTCAGGAATTGGTCTGATCACTATGTTTTCAAACAAACTGCCCATACTTTTTATCGTGTGTATATAAAAAAAAAAATCAGGCAAGGGACAAAGTTTTTTAAACAGTGTTCAACAGTTGCTAATATTTTGATGAGGTATTTACAGGTTCTTTATTGAACCTTGTCATGGGCAGAGAAAGCTGGATATGTCTTGTGCATCTGTTCAGCTGCCTGGAGCCCACAGGTGCTGTCCTAGTTCATACTTCATGAACAAATATGAACATGCCTGAATTGAGGTGAGTGAGGAGAGAAGTAGGACCAAAGACCCGTGTAGCATTTCAAACCTTATATGTGATACTTACCAGAAGTTCAACGTATATACAAAAATAGCAGGAGAAACTTTATTTTGAGGTTTGCATGAAAATGAGTTGGTCTGGCTAAGGTATCTCCTTTGTACTAATATTTGCTTTAGAACTCATTTGAATTTGTGTATTAGACATAGGAACATTTAGAAACAAACTATTTTCATGGGATGGGGATGTAGCTAAGTTGGTAGAGTGTTTTCCTAGCACACCCGAAGTGCTAGGTTCATTCCCTATCATTGTAGAAATGGACATGGTAGAATATACCTGTAATAGGTGGAACAGCACCTAGGAGATAGAGACAAGAGGACCAGAAGTTCAGGGTCATTTTTTGCTAAGTAGCAGATTTGAAGCCAGTGTGGGATATGAGACTCTGGAATACAAGAGACTTTGAATGGGCAAAAGAATATTTTTATTATTTTAGTAAATGCACACACACACACACACACCATACACTTAGATAAATGTTTCTATTGTTAGGATTCCAAGGCAGTGTATAAAAGAATTCAGGCCTTGAAGCCAACAGATTAATTAAAATTAAAATTTTGGTGTGGTCACCTACTAACCATGTGATTATGGAACATTAACTCACCCTCTCTGAATCTCATGTTCTTCACGTGTTACACACAGGGAAACAGCATTTGTGAGCTCTATGTATATTAGGAGCTCAGTGAAGTATAGCCAAATAAGTTGGTTTTAATAAAATAATGTAAAGGGTGGTAGGCATGTTAGGAGCATGGTAGCTGACAAGGAAAGGAGATTTAAAGTGTTCTACCAGGGACAGTGTGGTAGACTAGGGAAAGGAGGAGCTGAAGAGATGGGGACACTTTAACTTGTATTTGATTCAATTTGAATATTTTACTGTCTCCATTAGTGCATACCTTGTATAATTTTAGTCCTTATTAGATTAACGTTTTCTTTTGTAATCAGATGTGTTTGAATTTTTAAGTGTCTCTCTTATTTGTTTTTACTAGTGTTTTTGTTCTTTGAGTAATCACACACATTTTTATTTAATTTACAGGTGGCCGTTTGTTGCATCTGTTTTTTTGTTATTCTTCCTCTAAATCTTGTTGGTACAATACTTGGCCGAAATCTGTCAGGTCAGCCCAACTTCCCTTGTCGTGTCAATGCTGTGCCTCGTCCTATCCCGGAGAAAAAATGGTAAAGAAAATGTTAAAGCTTTGTGGTTGTTCTCATAGTATAAGTTCTTAAGGCTACTGGGTACATACAACTATAGAAGTAGCTTGTGTTTATGAGAATGAAGTTTGAGCTTAAGAATTTGTTCATCTTAATTTCCCCACCAATCTACATTGTAAAGAGTAGTAATAAGCTGTGTTCTTGTTTTGTTTTTTTGAGTCCCAGTGCCATTCACACATATCAAATGCAGTGTGTAGAGGTGGGTGCAAAGTAAAGTCTCAATAATCTTTTAATCTTGTAGGTCAAATGTGATTTGCTGTGTGGCTTTGTAAACAAAGCTTTATTGGAACACAGCCATATCCATTCCTTTACATGTTATCTCTGATTGCTTTTACTTTCCAGTGTTGGAGTTGATAGAAGTAGTTACAGCAAATACCTATCACCTGCAAAATCTGAAACATAAATGTCTGAACTACAGAAAAATGTGCTAACTCCTGGTTTATCATTTCTTTTCCTTTCCAGATTTTTAAAAATATTTATTATTTTTATTTTATGTGTATGAGTGTATTGCCTGTATGTATGTGTGTTCACCCGTGACGTGCAATTAAGGACGGTTCTTAGCCACCATGTAGGTGCTGGGACTCGAACCCGGGTCCTCCGCAAGAATAGTCAGTGCTCTTAACCACTGAGCCATCTCTCCAATCCACTTCCAGATACTTTATTCTAAGCAGTATTGACCAATTTATCACCATGTACATCTACCAGTTAAAAAGTGAATTAGGATTGAGACCAGTTATAATTTTCTTATCATTATGAGATAGTATTAAATGTCTCAGATATGTGTCTTCATGCTTTATGCATGGAGTATTTTCTCAAGAGCTTTCTAGGATTCAAGATTAATTTTGACAAAGAATGCTAATATATTTAACAGCTGATCAAGTGCCTGTCTGACAATAGTGTAAATATAAATCACATTTTACTTAACCATTAACTTAAAATTATGACTCTGGATGGATTTTTTATTTGTATTTTAAAACATCTTGAACATGAAATGTTAATATTTTTATGTTTATAACTCTTGTACAAAATTGAATATGAACTCATCTGTTTTGCCTTGTAAAATTAGTACATTGGATATTTTGATGATTTATGCTATTTTGCACTTATTCTTTATTTTTCTAGTTCCTAATAGCAGACAAAACAATCCCACTGTACATTTATTACATTCATCATTTCATAAGAATAGCTATATAGTAATAGACTGAACAAGTTTATACATTATATTGAAAAGTCCTTCTCAGATATTTTACTACATTATAAATACACCTTATATTCACTACTTTTATAAATAAGTGATGATTACTTGTGTTTTCTAGATATGGAGGCATATAGTCATGTCTGGAAATAGAAGAAAAAAGTTCCATGGTTTAGAGCAGGGCTTCTTAAACTTTCCATTTGAAACCCCTTTTCACTTGAGAAGTGAAACCTTGCATTTCATGCCACAGAGCCTCAAACTTGAGCTGAGAGCTGAGGTGTTTCAGGCAGTGTGGGTTGGGATTGTGTGACATATGCAATACAAAGAGTGTGTTGTGTTCATAGCTATGGCTGCATAAAGTTGCTCGATGTCACATGGGCAAGCTGCCAGAGTCACCTTGGGTTCATATGTGTTGAGTTTTGAATTAATTTTTGGTCATTGCATGTTCCTAAACCTTTTACTGTTGCCAACTTTTTCATGACACCTATATTCAGTTATGTGACCCACAGTTTAAGAAACTTTGGTTTAGTGAAGAGGGACCTAGTCTAGTCTTAGAAATTGGCATGGGCTTTTCTTTTGTTAGATTGGTATCTATTAGAGATTTTTACCTAGAAATATTTTGACTCGTATTTTTCAACTGCTTTTCCCCTAAGTCAATAGATTAGACTACTAAGGGTACATTAAATATCTTCATGTTCACCTTATTACTGGGAAAGGAAAAGGTCAAAGGAAAAGCCTAGTATAAGAAACCACAAGTTTTCCAGGGCAATAGGACTTATTGAAGGAGAGGCTTGAACAAATATGCCCTTCTTTACCAGAGACCAGACCCATTTAGGTGTGGAGGGAGGTGTAAAGCTTCTCTTTGTTGTTCTTTGATCACATAAGAACCAAAATCTGAATAATAGATCTGGCTTTTATTGAATGTGTTATTTTCAACAGACTACTTTTAACCTCTGGACCTCAGCTTCCTACAAAACAAGGAAGGCAGAATGGTTTAAATGGCTTAAGTTTGTGTTCTCCCCCCCGCCCTGCCCTCCCCCTCCCCCTCTCCCATCTCCCCCATTTTAATAAAAATTCACACTTCTTTAATTGCATTATTTACTGGAAAGGAATTCCAAGAGCCAAGAAGAGAGTGGACCAAGAGATGACAAGGCCACAGTTTTATGAGAACTTACTTCAGAGAGCTCTCAGGACTTCGTTTTCTTTTTTCTTCTCCCTCCTCCCTTGGACTTTCTGAGTGCATGCTTCTAGGATCTTAGAAGTAACAGAAGTGCTAAACCAGAAGCAACTTCATGTGTTTCTTGAATTCTGCCAGCAGCAATGATTTGTGTTCTTTAACTGTGTATCTCAAGCTTCAGTGCTGGAAAGAATGTTGATTATAACTGATGATTAATTTGAAGTCTCACCTGTGTTTATGCCTTTTTGGATTTTGGTTTTTCTTTGTACTAGTTTTTATCCATTAGAGATAATTTCGAAAGTATTAGGCATCATCTTTCTATTATTAGGATTTATGTATACTATGAAGTTTACTGTTAATTTTAATATTTTCCAGGTTTATGGAGCCTGCAGTTATTGTTTGCCTGGGAGGAATTTTACCTTTTGGCTCAATCTTTATTGAAATGTAAGTTTGGACAATGTTTTTGTTTCAGGGATTTAATTATAAGAATTTAAGAGTTAGAGCATGTTAGTTGGGTCTGGAATCATCAGACAAGGAGGTCTAAGTCCAAGATTGGGCTGCTCCAGTCAACTGGTGCTTGGTGAGGATGACACATGATGAGAATGGATGACATGATACATTGACATGATACAAAACCAGAGGCAGCTGAGCATGCTGGCTCATGTCTATAATCTTAGTACTTGGGAGGTAGAGAAAGGAAGATCAGGAGTTCAAGGCCATCCTCACCAGCATAGGATGTTCAAGGCAAGCCTAGGCTGTATGAGACCCTTTTCCCAAAGAAACAAAATAAATAAGTAAATAATAAATAAATAAATTAATTAATTAAAAAAATTAATTAATTAATTAATTAGTTAAAAAATCAATCAATCCAGAAAAAAAGTAAGAGGCAGAGGCTAGGATTTTACAATCCCTTCTAAGAGCTTCCAGTGACTCATGAACCCCTCCAAAGAGTCCATTACTTCCCAACAGTGCTATCATGGGGGTAGGGCAATGAATCCTTGAGACAGTGAGACTACATCCAAACCGTAAGTATCTAACAGAGTTAGTCTGTTAACTCCATTGATTCCAGACTATGTAGGCAGTCTAAAGGTGGTCATCTGCCCTTCTTAAATGACTGGGTAAAAGATGCTCATTTTGGATTAAATTTTGTTTTTATTTTTGAGATAGGCTCTTTCTATATAGCTTTGGCTAATTTGCAATTCATTGTGTAGCCCAGGCTGGCCTCAAACTTGTGATCTTTGTGCCTCCTTCTCAGTGCTAAGATTGTAGGTTCCTTACCTAGAGCTTTGCAGGATTGCTAGGTTGTGTGTATGTTTTGGGGTTAGGGGTATAGTGTACACTTTCTTTACTTCATATCTAAATTGTTTATCACCGTCACAAAATGTTTTCTCAACCTGTTTCTCTACCTCTTTGTATAGCCTTTACCTATTTCTGTTTTCTTTTTTTAAAAAAAATATAGAACCAAAGTCTTTGATTTTTATTACTGTTTACTAGTTGGATTTTCTACCATTTTTCCTTTGATATTTATAAATATAGTTTGTTTTTCAGATCTTTTAAAAGTAGAGAAAATATATAAAGACACATCTGAAGTAGTCTAAGTTTGGAATTATAGATTTGTTTGCTTGTTACCCAGTCTTTTTTTTTTTTTTTTTTTTTTTTTTTTTTTTTTTTTTTGTCTTTTTTTGGGACAGGGTTTCCCTATAGCCCCAGCTGGCTTGGAACACGCTATGTAGACCAGGCTGGCCTCAGTCTCACAGAGATCCACCTGCCTCTGCCTCCCAAGTGCTGGGATCGATGCTGTGTAGCACCATATCCCACTTGTCCCCTAGTCTTGACTCTTTCTCACCTGAACATAATTTTACTGCCTTAAAATTTTTTAATTAATTAATTGTGCGTGTGTGTGTGCATGCATGCATGCTTGCATATATGCCTATACCACAGCACACATATGGAGGTCAGGGGACAGCTTGCAGGAGGGAGTCAGTTCTCTATCATGTGGGTTCGGGGATTGAATTCAGGTTGCCAGGCTTGGTGGCAGGCACATGTACTTGCTAAACCTTCTTACCAGCCTTAACCAAGTCACCTAATGAACCTTACCTAAGCATTCAGCAGAATTTTAATAGGAGGTGCATATCCTCTTTGCACTCATGTTTATTGATTTATGTAACAATTGTCTCATTACAATCATAAGTAAAACTGCCTAACTAGATAGCTGTTGCCGATCAGCCATGACTACTGTGAGCATCCTCGTGCTAGTTGGTACCTAGGAGATTGAAGTGTGTCTTTTTTTTTTCCCCTCAAATCCATCCTCCTAGAATGATTTGTTTAAAACATCATGCTGGGCTTTTATTTTGTTTATTTAGTTAGTTATTTAGTTAGTTATTTAGTTTGTTTGTTTTAACCTGTTAGTCTCTTCATGTCATTTCTTTGCTAAGAACTTTCATTCTCAATGAGATGAAATACCAGCACCATAATATGGTCAGCTGGGGCATTCCTTTTGTAGGAACTGTTCCTGTTCATTCTCACCCCTTGCCTGTTTGTCAAAGTTCTAGCCATACTGAACATTTTGAGAGGTTTAAAACAAGATTTATTTTATGTATTTGAGTATGTGCCTGCATGAGCATATGTGCACCACATGTGTGCCTGGTGCCCATGGAGAACATCAGATTGTCTAGAACTGGAGTTATAGAGAGTTGTGAGACACCATGTGGTTGCTGGGACCCAAACTAGGGTCCTCTGCAAGTGCTCTTAATGCTGAGCCATCTCTCTAGCCCCAGAGGTTTTTGTTGTTGTTTCTTATTAACATATTGAATTTGTTTACTTAGAACTAGCCCTTTTTGTTTTCCTGGCTTCCCCCACTCCACATGTGCCTTACCCAGTTCTCACTGTTTACCCCCATGCCCCACTCATTCAAACTGGGAGGAGCTGCTCCTCCCATGTGCCTGGGCATGTCAACATCTCGGTGGGCCAGGTTGCCTTCTTACTGGAGTTTCCCACTAACCAGTAATCTGCAGACTAGAGCTATCCCTCATAGTTCTGGTCTTTACTCCTGTCTGGGCTGATTATGTGGTAAGGGATCTTTAAATAGTTGTTAAAAGAAGGAGTAGTTGAATAAATGAGCGAATAAACAGAAGTAAATGAGAAAAAGAAACTAAAGAGACCTGTTCTGATTAAGTGATAGTTTGAGTAATAGATTTAAGAGTTTTTTTCTTAGTGAAAAATGTTATTACTCTTTCCTTCACTGTCCTCTGATGACAGTGTCAATATCCTTTAGACTTTTCCCTTCTTATTTTTCTCTAATTCTATATAGTCTTAATTTATCAAACTTATTTTTATATCTAATGTGAGGTTTTATAAAATATGAAATACATTACTTGAGTAGTGTATCTTAAAAATGGAAGAATGGGGGCTGGAGAGATGGCTCAGTGGTTAAGAGCACTGACTGCTCTTGCAGAGAACCCAGGTTCGATTCCCAGCACCCACATGGCGGCTGTGAACCGCCCTTAACTCCAGTTCCAGGGAAATCTGAAGCCCTCTTCTGATCTCTGTGGTGTTGCATGACACCGGTGCACTCATATACATACAGGTAATACACACATACACATAAAATAAATAAATAAAAATAATAAATGAAATATTTAAAAAATAAAAAAAGGAACTCTTAAAAAAATGGAAGGATGGAGGAATTGACTTTATCTTACAAATGTAGGCCTTTTTGTTTTTCTCATTTGTTCTTTTCCACATTTGACTTTTTTAGGAGAGGGAATCTTTTTGAGACAGGGTCTCCCTGTAGCTACAGCTGGCCTAGAACTTAATATGTGGACCAGGCTGGTCTCTTTTCTCAAAGAGATCTGCCTGCCTCTGCCCCCCGAGTGCTAGGATTAAAGGTGAGTGCCACCACACCAGGCCCTACGTTTGACTTCTTTAAACTTTTGATTTATTCAAAAGTTTAAAATAAATCTTCTCCTGAAGAGTTTGTTCTTAAAAAATTATAAGAAAGTATTTTTGAGAATTTAATAGATAACAAAGGGTGGGAGAAACTTCGGGAAGTTACTAGAAAGGATGATACCAAGCTTTAAGTAGTTAAGGAGAGCAGAGTGTACTTCAAGGATTTCCCATTGCATCTTCTCAGGTATTTCATCTTCACATCTTTCTGGGCATATAAGATCTACTATGTCTATGGCTTCATGATGCTGGTGCTGGTCATCCTGTGCATTGTGACTGTCTGTGTGACCATCGTTTGCACATACTTCCTGCTAAATGCGGAGGACTATAGGTGGTAAGTGCTCACTTGCAAGTAGAACTTCTAAGAGTCTTAACTTAAAGTAAGATTGCCTTTGAAGTCTTTCTCAAGATGAGAAAAGCATTTGTATAGAAAATTTGCTGTTTAAGATAATAGAGGAGCCAGGGGTAGTAACCACATACCTGTAAGCCCAGCACTCCAGCAACAGAGCAGAAGAATTGCTGTGCTAGCGTGGGATACATAGTTCCAGGCCAGACATGGCTGCATAATGAGACTATCTCAAAAAACAAAATAATCATATAAAAAAGATAGTAGAGGGATTTTTTTTTTCTCTAGTTGTAAAAATAGTGAAAATTTTTGATTAAAAAAATGTATCAGGGAAAAAATTTTGTGCTCTTTGAGATTTTTTTTTGCAGTGCTTGGATGTGGATTTATGTGAGGAAGCATCTGTTTTAAACATGAGATTTAAGTCTGAAAAAAGAATGTTTACTTAAGATCACTTAAAGTAGAGGATCTGACAAAACTCAGGAGCTCTCCTAATTCTTAGGTTCTTTATATTAATATTTAAGCATCATATACAAGCATTTGCTTTTAAACATGTAGAATTTTAAAGGATTTAAATTTTTTTTTTATTTTTTGAGAATTTCATACATGAGTACTATCCCGGTAGAAAAACTTATTCTCTCTCCCAGCTGCCATTGATCACCTAGAGCTCTTCATCTAAATGTAGGACCTTAAGGTGCTATGCAAGCTGCCAACAGAGAAAAGCAATACTAGCCCTACTCAGTTGTAAAGCCTACAAGCCACAACAGTGATGGGCCCAGCAAGATATCCCCTATGGTGCAATAATGGCCATTTTATCTTGGGAGTAACTAACAACTGTCTAATTGGACTAAAGGATATTTTTGTAAAATTCTTGGTCTTAAAATTTTTAGTGCCAGGCTGGGGAGATGGCTCAGCAGTTAAGAGCACTGGCTGTTCTTGCAGAAACCCAGGTTCTAATCCCAGCACCCACATGGCGGCTAACAACCGACCATAGCTCCAGTTCTAGGGGGAACCTGTCCTCCATGGACATTGCACGACATGGGTGCTCTAACACATGCAAACAATACACTCATACACATAGCATAAAAATAAATAATTCAGGCTGGGCTTGGTGGTGCATGCCTTTAATCCCAGCACTCGGGAGGCAGAGGCAGGTAGAACTCTGTGAATTCAAGGCCAGCCTGGTCTACATAGTGAGTTCCAGGACAGCTGGGGCTACTGGGAGACCCTG
>NW_008337059.1:3425978-3496878 GCF_000622305.1 Nannospalax galili
ATTCATTTTAAAGGCATGATCTATTATATTTTTATTTTTATTTCAGGCAATGGACAAGTTTTCTCTCTGCTGCATCAACTGCAATCTATGTTTACATGTATTCCTTTTACTACTATTTTTTCAAAACAAAGTAAGTGGAGTTATTTTCTCATTTTTTGTTTAGGAAACTAAACTTGTCCTTTAAATAATAAAATTTAAAGACTTACTGAAAGTAAAGTGTATATATTGAATATTATTTTTTTGTATTGCAGGATGTATGGCTTATTTCAAACATCATTTTACTTTGGCTATATGGCGGTATTTAGCACAGCTTTGGGGATAATGTGTGGTAAGTTTTGAAATTCTTTGAACATCATGAAAACATCTTTGATTTTTCTCAGAATCAGGAAAATATAGTAATAAGAAATTAAGACACTCTGGGCTGGCAAGATGGCTCATCAGGTGAAGCATTTTCTACTCCAGCCTGGTAACTGGTGTTTGACCCTGGAACCCCCATGAAGGTGGAAGGAGAGCACCAGTCCCACTCCCCTCTGTGTGGCACACCCTCCTCTCCCCAGTCTCTGTCTCACATACCCATAATAACTAAAAAAATTAAAAATTAAGAAATTTTGTTCTGTTACTTTATCAGGAAAGCCAAAATAAATTCAGGAGTTGGCTCTGAGTCCGTTTGAGTCTCCTTTAAAACCTGATTTACTACCTGATTAGCTTCTGCTTTTATAGATATTGTAATAATACTGCATAGCCCCAAATTGCTGTGGTTACTGTGAATTACTATGGTTAGTTTCTCATTCATGTTGAGAATTGGCTTGTTCTGTTCTGTTTTGTTTTGTTTTGATATAGTATCCATTCTATGTTGCCCAGGCTAGTCTCAAACTCAGGCTCAAGTTATCCTTCCTCAGCCTCCTGAATAGCTGGGTTTACAGGTGTGTAGCACCACATCTAGCTGAAAATAGACATTTTAAAATATGAGATCATTGGGAAAGATCATAATGTAGTCAGGTTAAGGTGTTGCCTGAATGAGTTCTGCTTGGAAGTTTCTCAGACTATTGCTGCATATCAGTGTCTAGAGGAGCACAGGTTACTGACAGTGAGTGCATGCTTGGGTGTCTGCAGACTGGACTCTAGTTCTTTTTTTCTTTTTAAAATATTTTATTATTTTTATTATGTGGACGAGTGTATTGCCTCCATGTATGTGAGTGCACCCATGTCATGCAGTGCCGCGGAGGTCAGAAGAGGGCTTCCAGTTCCCCTGGAAATGGAGTTAAGGACGGTTCGTAGCTGCCATGTGGGTGCTGGGAATCAAACTCAGGTCCTCTGCAAGAGCAGTCAGTGCTCTTAACCACTGAGCCATCTCTCCAGCGCCATGGACTCGAATTCTGACTCTGCTACATGTGTACTTGGAACCTTAATTCAGGCCTCCTAGTTCTCCAAGCCCCATAAAATGAGGACAGTACTACTGTTAGATAGGGCTGTCACAGTCTTCATCAAAAGGAAGAGGTAATAGTTGCCACCATATAAGAGTCCCTACCACATACGAGGTAGCTAGCAGTAAAGAATGTTTGGAAGCAGCATGATAAAATGGGAACGACATGAACTTCAGAGCTCAGAAGACCTGAATTAGGTCTCCTTGCTGCCCTGAACCCTTTCTTGTTGCCCTTGGGATCACATTGACCCCTCCCAGTCCTAGTCTCACCTCTGAAATGAGGGTGTCTTCCAGTGCCATCCATGGACAGCACCAGATGTAGTGCCTGTATTCCGATTAGGCAGTAGGAACGAGCCAATTACGTGGGAGAGATGGTGAGGAAGAGCTGAGGCTTCTGGAGCATCAGCCCAGAATTTGACTCCTCTTACCCACCTCATAATCATGTTTTCAAAGCTTTATTCCTCATCTTTTCTTATTGGCGCACAAAAGGAAAACCACCCTTAAAGGGTTGTGCAGAGGATTCAAGGTTTAAGCAGATAAACTTTGTTGTGGAAGGGGCTACAGGGAGACCCTATCTCAAAAAGACCAAAAAAAAAAAAATGTATCTAATTGTACAGATGTTTCTAGAGTTGGTAATTCAGACCTTCCTCCTTTTTGTATTATTTTCCATTGGCCTTTTCTTCTAGTTTTGAGGGATTGGACCTCTGGCCTTGCACATGCTAAGTAAATACTCTGCTATGTCTTAGACCCTATCCTTTTGCTGCTGATAATAGTAGTTCCACCTTTAACTGTAGACTTGGCAATGGAATAGGAAGATAACAGTAATCTAGTTAAAAGCTAAGTCCTGGTTTTACATTTTTGCATGTCTTTGGAGTGCCAAGATTGCTTTGTCGTCTGTTGAAGGACGTGATTAAGTTCACGTGTACTGGATCTCTCTCTCTCTCTCTCTCTCTCTCTCTCTCTCTCTCTCTCTCACACACACACACACACACACACACACACACACAAGTAAGGTCGACTATAAAGTGGTGATGCTAATTCCAAAAACTGTAGAGAAAGACATTTCACTGTATTACAGTTCCATGTTGTATTTATAGGTGCTGTTTATATAGCCATATAGGTACCTGTTTTATTTCATTCCCTTGTATAATTATCTTAGCTAACCAACTTGAAGAAAGGAGGACTAGGACTGAAGCTCTGCATCTTGTGGAAGCACCTTCCTGTCCTTAGGCAATCA
This sequence comes from Nannospalax galili, assembly GCF_000622305.1. Lineage (NCBI taxonomy): Eukaryota > Metazoa > Chordata > Mammalia > Rodentia > Spalacidae > Nannospalax > Nannospalax galili. The sequence goes on from NW_008337059.1 coordinate 3,428,639, forward strand.
CATGGTTCCTTCAGTGTAACTGACTTCAGAATATTGTTCACTAGACTCCTATTTTCTGAGACCTTTATCAGCATTTAGTGAGGTATGGAATTATGTGCTTATATAATGTTTTAGGTTTTTTTGTTTTTTTCCTAGACTTCATTTTTTTCTGTATGATCTTAGGAAGCCCTAGAAAAGTAATAGTTACCTACCTTTACAAAGAAGGTGGAATGTATCCAGCTAAAATTTTTAAAGTATTTTTTGCTTGAAATATTGTCTTCCTGCTTGAAAACCCGGCATAGTTATGGTTCTCTGTCACTCTGGCCACGTCCCCGCACTTATTCTTTAATGGATTTTTATGCCTTCGAAGCTCATGTCTCTGATAGGGGTTTGTGTGTGATAATGTGAACTGTTAGCCTAGAACTGCCTAAAATGTCAGTGTGATCCCAAAATTATGCATACCTGTCAATTTATTTTGTTAAAATGCTTACGTCAGTAATTAAAAGAAAAATGTAGAAGAAACTACGCATGTTAAGTTGGAAAACATTTAGATTGTTATAGTCTTTATATTGTGAACATAGCATTTTTGTTTGGAGGAAATGAAATTTAAAAGTTGTCCTCTGTCCTAAGGCACCTGCTCTTCTAGAGCACATATTCAGTATTCTCTTCTGAAGTCCAACTTTTATGTTTATTTTTTGAGATACTCATAAGATTAGGAAAAATGATTCTCTGGATTGAGAGTATTTGATTTTAAGCACATCTTTGCTCATCTTTGCACATCTTTGAATTTGGTTATTGGGCGAATGTTATGTTATCCTAGTTAGCTTTTAGTGATAATTAGAATTTTATAGATTTTTTTTTTTTTTTTTTTTTTGTCTTTTTTAGACAGGGTCTCCCTGTAGCCCCAGCTTTCCTAGAACTTACTATGTAGATCAGGCTGGCCTTGAACTCACAGAGATCTGTCTGCCTCTGCCTCCCAAGTACTGGGATTAAAGGCGTGCGCTACCACGCCTGGCTTATAGATATTTTTATGTTCTATACTCCAAGTTTGTTTTATAGAATTGTTTTTTTCTTCATGAGAGTTGTATTATAATTACTTTCAATGATATCAATTTTAAAAGGCATTATGTCATATAAAAGAAATGTCTGTTCATTGTAAAAGTAATTAGAAATAGGTTTGCTGTGACATTTTAAACAGAGGAGACAGTGATACATATAATGAGGCCCCATATGCTCAGCACCCAATGGCAGTAATTCACTCCTGGGAATCCTGTTGTACTCATATCCTCGAGGATCTTGCTCCCTTTTTATTCTGATATTAATCTCAGATCTTATTTCAGCTGTAAATACCTTAGTATCTCTGTGAACATAATTCTTTTGGGGGTGGTTTGACAGGGTCTCCCTTAGCCCCAGCCCTCCTGGAAATCACTACGTAGACCAAGCAGGTCTCAATCTCACAGAGGTCTGCCAGCTTCTGCCTCCTGAGTACTAGGATTCAAGGTATGTGCTACCATGCCTGGTATGTGAGTGTAATTTTTTTCTTTTTCTTTTGTTTTTTTTTGGTCTTTTTGAGACATGGTCTCTCTGTAGCCCCAGCTGGCCTGGACTTGCTACGTAGACCAGGCTGGCTGGCCTTGAACTCACAGAGATTCACCTGTCTCTGCCACCTGAGTGCTAGGACTAAAGGCATGCACCACCATGCCCGGCCACAAGCATAATTCTTAATATGAGAGTTACTGTTCAGTTTATGTCATCTACTATCACTTCTCTTATTACAAGTTTGCCTCCAGATCCAGTGCAGGACTGTGCATTGCTTGGTTTGAAAGAATGTCTCTTAACCAAGACTTGGCTCAGAGGCAGAGTGGGGTGGCACATGCTTTAAATCCTGTACTCAGGAGGCAGAAGAAGGTGAAGAATCTCTGTGGGTTCAAGGCTAGCTTGGATTATATAGCAAGTTCCAAGCCATTTAGGGTTATATACTGAGACCCTGTCTCAATTAAAAAAAAAAAAGTTCAAGCTATTCTAACTTATTGCCCTCAATGCTTATCAAGAATTCTTTAACAGATGGTTGTAAATTTTTACCAGGAGGCATGTGGTGGTTTGTTATCTCTGTGTATGAGGTTAGAAAACATTGTTAGTTATTGCCTAGCTTGAGAAATTCTTTAGTGGCTATAATATTTTAACTCTTTGGTTCTGTTTATACTTATTAGCAGGGTTATTGTTCTAAGGAGAGCCTGAATTACCTTGAGTTTTACCAGTTCAGTGAATAAAAATTGGTTCATGGCTGGGGGTATAGCACAATGGTAGAATGCTTGTGCAAGGCCCGGGTTCAATCCCTAATACTATTAAAGAAGTGACTAGACTGTGTGTGCGCTATTAATTAATCCATGGAAGATTTACTTTGCCATTTTCAAGAATATTAGTCTACATAGTATATTCTGAAATCAAATGGAGAATGGTCACTGGCCAGCTGTCCTAAAAAGTCCCAAGTATTTGTCTAATGGGACCCTCTGATCCACTCATTCTTTCATTCACTCAACAGATATTCATTGAGTAACTTCTGAAGTATGCCAGTCACTCTTTTAGACACAGAAGGTTGAACATTTCATCTACAACATGCCCCTGCTTTCTCAAGTTTTGAGCTCCACTTGAGATTTATTTTCAAAACCAGTATTTCAAACTTTCTGGCCCACTGCCTATTTTGTCTATTCCCTCAACTATACCATCTTTCCTCCCAGCTATGCACAGCCTTTAAAACTTCAATATAAGAAAGAGACACCAGAAAGTGCCTTTTCGCTAGAATTGTAGAGCCACCAGGTCATGTTTCTCTCATTCCTCAAAAGCATTCCTCAGCATTTCTCATGGATCCATAAGGTTGTGGAAACACATATTGATAGTGCTGTACATGGTCACTCAGACTCTTAGTACCAGCACTCAGGAGGCGAGGCATGCGTTCCTGTGCTCAAGGCCAGGTTGAGGTTCATAGCAAGACTATCTAAAGAGTAATAGTAATATAAAATATTGTTTTAATGACTGGATTAGTATATGCTCAAATTAAATAAGGTAATTTTTGTCATTATCAAGTTATTCTTTTGTGAGCTGTATTTTAATTCCATAGTTACTGACAGTACAAGTAAATAATTGTCATTTGATTCTAAATAATAGATTAGGTATGGTCATAACAGATGGTTTCCAGAGCAAATTATATCATTTAATAAATTCAGAGAAAATGCGAACATCAAAACATTATCCTAGAAAAGGAATAGAACTCTCTAGAACAGAGACTTTAGTGTTTGTAAATGGCAGATCCTGGACCACCAGTATTTATTTCAAAATATGTTATTTTATCTTTGCAGGAGCAATTGGTTACATGGGAACAAGTGCCTTTGTCCGAAAAATCTATACTAATGTGAAAATTGACTAGAGACCCAAGAAAACCTGGAACTTCGGATCAGTTTCTCATTCATAAGGGTGGAACTTACACAGAAAAGGGAAAAAGAGTGCAAGAAGAGATTTTGGCTTAACACTGGGTACTTTGTGGGTCTCTTTCGTGGATGGCTTAAAGTGACATCTATTTCCATTGATCCTAGTTCTTACTGCTTTCTCCAACTGTTCACAGCAAATGCTTGCATTTTATGCAGTAGGCATTACTACAGTACATGGCTAATCTTCCCAAAAACTAGCTCATTAAAGATGAAATAGACCAGCTCTCTTCAGTGAAGAGGACAAATAGTTTATTTAAAGCATTTGTTCCAATAAAATAAATAGAGGGAAACCTGGATGCTAAAATTACATAAATCTTCCTGGCACTTAGTGTTTCTATGTTATTGAAAAATGATGTTCCAGAAAGATTACTTTTTTCTCTTATTTTTACTGCCATTGTTGATCTATTGTGGGACATTTTTATATATTGAACCTGGGTTCTTTTTGACCTGTTTTTGGTCCCCACCCCCCAATTCAACTGCATCTTTTTTTTTTTAAACAGAAAATTAAAAACTATTAAATTTTGCATGGACTATATCTGCTGTCATCTTAGTTGGATCAACCTCTCATTTATTTATCTTAAAATTAACCAGTTATATCTTAATTCCATCCAAAGAAGATAAAGTCTAAAAACAGAGATATACTCTCTGTAATGCAGTTTACTATACAGTTAGAAAGCGGAGTGTTAAATGGAGAAGATACTTGTTTTTAACTAAACATTTTGAGATTTAGATAAACTACATTTTAACTGAATGTCTAAAGTGATTATCTTTCCCTTCCCCCTCCCCCCAAATTAGTCTTACATCTTTTTTGGGTTTCAATGAAGGCTTTACATAAGAAATTATTGAAAACAAGGGGGGTGGGTATTAAGTGTATATAACATTAATAATGTCGTGTAGGTGTAGGTACCCGGATGCATTTGGATGTACAGACTGACTGCGGAGGACTTTTTTGGGATGATGATTGGTGTAGAAATGTGTGGGTTTGGGTGGCTTTTTACATCTTGCCTACCATTGCATGAAACATTGGGGTTTCTTCAAAATGTGTGTGTCATACTTCTTTTGGGAGGGGGGTTGTTTTCTTCTGTTTCTTTTCTGAAACTCCTACTGGAGCTAAATTTGTAATTTAGAAACATTTAATTTTGTTAATCCTGTCTGGGACACTTAAGTAACATCCAAAGCACCACTGCTTTAGGATGTTCAAATAAAATTTCCTGACCAAATTGTTTTGTCACACAGATGTGTTCATAATTTGAAGATACCTGGTCAAAAGGCAATATTACTGAATGCCAGTTATTTCTTAAAACTATACTATAAAATAGGTCTTTAAAATACAGAGGACCCACACTTTAAAATCCCGAACTCAGAGCCTGGCATAGTAGTTCATGCCTATAATTCCAGCACTGGACAGGAAGATTGCTATGAGTTCTAGTACAACTGGGCTACATAGTGAGTTCCAGGCCCGTCTGTGCTACTAAGTGAGATTTTGTTTAAAAAAAAAGAAAAAGGAAAAAAATCCCTCAATTTTGTGACTTTGTTACATACAGTGACAAAGTGAATGACAAGCCCTGCAAATGAAATTATGGCACAAAATCTAATTGTGGAATTGGTGTACCATGTAAAACGAAAGGGAGAAAAGTAGTTAGCTAACAATAGTTAGATCATTTAGTGGGTGAATAAATGAAGGCAACGGTATTCTGAAAGAAGTTATTTTAATTTGGTGGACATATATTTTCTGAATCTGCCCATAGTGTAAAGTTTTCCTAGAACCATTGAGTGTGTGATTCAGTAGTTTGCTATGCAAATGACCACCTAAAATAATACTGTATTTTGGTGTTTTTAGAAAAATTGAGATCATCTGTACTTTAAACCTTTGTGTGAAATTCATGCCATTCATAGTTACAGGAGATATTTTCATCACAAAACATGATTCTGTAAATTGGTGGACCCTATGTCCTAAACTATGGCATGGTAAAGTCTCTAAAGGGTGAACCACTGAAGTACAGTTGATGTGAGCAGCCAGACGTGTGATCAGCAGCAGCTCTGAGCAGATCGTCTTTTTCAAGTCAGAATGTTGTGTTAAATGTAACCCACTAATTCTTAATTTCTCTTTCTTGTCACCAGCCCTTGTGATGTTAAGCTAAAAGGCACTGTTTATGTGATCAGCAGCAGCTCTGAGCAGATCGTCTTTTTCAAGCCAGAATGTTGTGTTAAATGTAACCCACTAATTCTTAATTTTCTCTTTCTTGTCACCAGCCCTTGTGATGTTAAGCTAAAAGGCACTGTTTGTTACTTTTAAACATGTAAAATACTTTTGACATAAGAACACATAGTCTGTGAGCTGGGGATATAGCTCAGTTGGCAGAGTGCTTCCCTAGCGTGCATGAAACCCTGAGCTCAATCTCCTGTGCCACATAAGTGGGCATGGTATGGTATGCTTGTAATCTCAGCAGGTGGAGGCAGGAGGATCATAAATCCAAGGTTATCCTCAGCTTACAGAGCAAGTTCAAACACAGCCTGGGCAATATGAAACCATCTAAAACAAAACACACTTTTTCTGTCTAATGGACAGCAATTTTTTTGTCTGAATAAAATAAAATTTGTTTTTCATTCTAATGATCTTATAAGTGAGATACAGGACTTAGAATCTGGTTTAGCTGTTTTTGGTGTGCTTATTTCAACTAAGTTAAGCTCTGTTTGAAGATTTTTGGAATCTGCAGTGAAAAATCATTTTCTGCTTTCAAATATATTCAAAACATTAAAATGAATGTAAATTACCTCAAAATATCCTTTACAGAAGACTCGTATTGGTTTATGCCTTCACAGAGGGGCTACATATGAGTGTCTTGAAGATGATGCTGTTCACAGATGACTGAGCTCCCTTGTTCTCAGTTGTAGAATAATAATGCAGAATACTATTTAATTTGAAGGGGTTTTTGTACTCCATTAGTGCTGTGTATTTCTTTGATTTGCTAACATTATTTGCTCAGTTTATCAACTGATATTTTGAATACTATAAAAAACTAAGGGTGCACTGTGTATTTTTAAGCATATGTTTCCTAGAGATTAACTGCATTAGAAATCGGCACCCTTATATGTGTCTCCAAGTACAAGAGTAGGATAAAGTAGAACTGAACTGGCTAGAGGGATGCTAAAGCATGCTCCAGTGTGGTGTTAGGTCCCTAGACTGCACTGGGTTTGCACAGAAGCCCCATGCTCTTAGACTCACTCATTGGATTGTGATATCTGAACCTAGTGGATGGTATGCTCCGGCGTTTCCCACTGATAGTGGATAGACCCCTTTATAAAGGTGGTTGCTGCAAATTCCAGTTCTTCCAAAAGCCACTTTATTTAGGGTTTGTCCACAAATTGTATTCGTTTTGATACAGTGTTTGTTTCTTAAATATTCACTAATCACCTTATGCCAAAAGTCTTGCAAATGTTATTTTTTAACTTCCTGATTTTTTACAAATGTAAAAAAGAAAAAGTGTAGTAATGTAATTTGTTCAGGAAAAGCTACATGCTGAAAGGCTTCTCCTTGTGCACTCTGGCGAAGCCTGTTTGTAGAAATTTGTATACTGCAGTTAGCCTGGGCTTTAAGTTTAATGGTATTTTAGTGCTTCATTCTCTTGATTTATTGAAACATAATAAATAGGAATGGTGACATACAAAAACACAGGTGCTTATGTTTCCTATCATTTAGAAGTCTATGATTAAACTGTATGTTAGTCTAGGTGTTAAAGAGATCAGAGAAGTGGAAATTTAGGAAGCCTGTTTGAAAATCTATACAAAGATCAGACTAGCTTTACAAATAGGGTAGAACAGAAAGGTAACACATGCCTGCAGGCAGCCTGTAAACTCCATAGGAGGGCCCTCGTGAGCATTTCCTGACAATTTTTGGATTGGGCATTCTTACTGAACAGTAGATAGCACTGTGCAAAGGTAAAGATAAAAGTCAAGTTATTTCATTGTTAAAATGGACACAGTTGCTGTGAAAGTTGCTTACAATGAAGTTCGAACTAGACAAGGCGAGGTTTGTATTTACCCCACTTCATCAGTTTAGGCTACTTGAAAGTTATAACTGTTGTAAGAGCGTAAGGTAAGGAAGAAGAAAGGATTCTCTTTGAAGGACAATAGAGTATTCCTAGAAAGCAGCCGCATTTGGGCTTTTCATTTGTGTTCAACTTTAACCCAGAAATCCGCACAGAGCACATACAGTTGACAGTTGGAAGGACATAGCCCAGTGGTCACTTCCATTTTGTATACACCCTTGGTTTGTGTAAGCCATATTCCAGCTGGCTTTTTAGTACTAGAAATCCAGTATATAATGTATCAAAAACCAACTGAAGTCTAATCTAGTCTGTTAATTTATTTGAAGTTGGATTTTTTTAAAGTAATAAAAAATTAAATGTACTTCCCTTGAATGGTTGCTTTCTTTCCTCTTTGAAACAGGTGACCCAAGTGTAAGGGATAAGACATCATTACTGACCTGCATGCACAGAGATGGCTGATAGCATTCTGCAGCTAAATAACACCAGGGCCCAGTTTTCAGGGGTCAGGAAATACATGTTAGACATGGAAGTCTGTGTGACTACAACTTGGGCAGTGTAGTACAAAGCAGCCATGGCAGACAAAACTTAAACTAGCAAACATGGCTGTGCTCTGCTATAACTACAGAAATAGCTAGAAGGCCAGAGGTTTTTTGACTCCTGAAATGAATGATTTAAGATTTAAATTTTAAGATTTGATTTCTCACCCTGACCCATTTATATTTTTAAAAACATTCAATATACAGAAAAGTTGAAAGAATTGTACAGTGAATTAAGGAAGGTTTTTTAAAAATGAATTTGTCTTTTTATCATTCTTTTGGTCTTAATATCTTAACATCCCCCCCCCCCTTTTCCCATGCCTCTCACTCAGCCCAGTGCTTGACAGTGCACTGCCTCTGTCTAGAATTTGTTACTTCTCCCATATAATTTCACACAGGTCCTCTTTGAGCCTAGAAGTAACAAGATGAGCCTAGAAGTAACAAGTCTTGATGGTTGTCACTGTAAAAATGTAGGTGTTACCTTCCCAGCCTGTGCATCAGGTAATGCATGTAATTCTACACTGATCATCAGTTCTGTGTTCACACAAGGGGGACTTGCTATTATGCTGTGGGGAGATCTTCTTAGTTTCTCCAGGCCTGTTTGTGCCTTTTGGTTTTCATCTCCATTTTTAACTAGTTTTTAAGATCTTTATGAGCCTCCTTGGTTCTTTCCCTAATTACGTGCCTTACTCAGTACCTATATTTGCCAATTCCTGTTCTCCAAATAGTTGAAGATAGTGCAGATTTGGTGTACTTCTGATCTCTTCTTGTCTGAACAACTTTGTGTCTGGTTGAAAAGCTAGGCCTAGAATGAAGCCTGTTACATATCCAGCTTCTTATTTCAAAGTAAAATGAGGATCATTCTGGTTAATATAGAGCAGAAATGGAGGCCTACATTTAGACAAGTGGAGTCAGTGTAGTCTATAAACTATTTGAAATATTTATTTTAAATGATTTTCACTTTCAGAGTTTGCTTACCATTAACAGTCTTCAAGTGAAAAGAAATCGACTTGTAGGGAGAAGTTGATTATGTGGTCATTTTTAACTAGCTGATGTTACGGTTACTTAGAGTAACTCAAGACTGATGCTGAAGTTAAGGGAAAGGAGGTCTAGAGAGAGAAGGTGATTCCAGGTGGGGTTAGTCTGCAGTTAATTTCCATAGAGTAAGTCTGTATAGCTAAGTGTCGGGTATGGCAGCTGTATAATGGATGCTGGCATGAGGATGCAGGTCTGTGGTTCCACAGTGTCCCTCGAAGAGCCATAGAGGTTAGATCCTGTTAGGAGGCCCGTGTTTAAGGCAGCAAGAGCAGGGCTTGGGAAGTGACAAAAGCCCAGGCTGAAAAGGTTAAAGGAAGGCCTGAAAGTGGTGGAGGGCCTGGGATACCACCTTGAGGAACTAAGATGGAAGTGTTGGAGAGCCATGAAAATTGTAATAATAATGATTTACCTTCCCCAGAGAGCTCAAAGCACCTTCTCAGTGGCCAGCACTGTAAAGGAAGGAGTGAGCCAGCTGAGGAGAGTGCCTGCTTTATTCTGAGGTTAACTGCTGGAGATCAGGATGGTACAGAGTGGCCTGGGAAGGTCAAGTTGAGAAATGGTTCCAGGTAGGGAAGTAAAGGAGCTAAAAGTAGATCTGAAGGGTCTGGACTGGTGGTCTGAGTAAAGGAGTATCATGTGACAAGCTGAGCAGGGCAGGCACACATATCTTAGAACAAGACTCCTTGCAGGTTTTCAGTAAGACCTCCAGATATTGCGGAGGTAGCACAAACATCAAGAACTGAGTAATGGTAGGTCATAAAGCCTTTCCTAAATTGACCTTTGGTTTTTCCATGGGTTTTAGATTTAAGTTATGCTTTAAAAGTATTTAAGCAAAACATGGTGACACAGGTCTGTAATCCCACCACTCAGGAGGTTGAGACAACAATTACCACGTTGGAGGCCAGCTTGGGCTTTAGAGCAAGAGCCTGTCTCAAAACAGTTGCTTGATCCCAGATTAGTTTAAAGGTAAAGAGTGAAATCAAAAGCTGTAGAATTGATGAGAAAAATACTGAACATCCCCATTCTAACCTTTCTAACAATCTAAAACACTTGTTACTATTAGTTGATAGTGAAAGAAGCAACTAACAAGCCTGACACAGAGCTGTACAGCTTGCTTATCCAAGAACAGGCCTTCAAAATATTTGGACAAAGGGTGTTAATGAAGAGACCGGCAGCTAACCCACCATGCAGGGATTAGAAGCAATAAGCTGCTCCAGCCTCTACATGCCAAAGACCAGCCTCTAATGTTTGTTTCCAGAGGAACTCCCTGCTAATGAGGCAGCCAATTGGCTGTTTTCACAGGGCCATCTGGAGGCTTGGAAGTGTCGCAGAAGTTTGTTAGGTCTTTTAGATGTTGACTTTGTGGACTTGACTACTGGGGTGACCTTCACTGGGGTGCATGCAGAGAACAATGGTGGGTTTGACTCCTTCCAGCATTGAGGCAGAAATGCCATTCAACTTACTACATCTACTGCCTATTTTAGTGGCCACCTGGCTTTCCTGGCCATTTGGTGCCATCCGTTCCCCTCAAGTCCCCTCCTCTTGAGAACCTGCCAGTTCCTAACCAGATCTTGCCCAGCCCGGTTGTATCTGTGTGCCCATTTGATGACAACCCCAGACCAGGTCAGCCCAGCATTTCTTTAAGAACCAGGACAAAATACTTTTTGCATCCCTCCAGTGGTTAACTGCTACCCTTTCCTGGTTTGAAGGAACTGTTATCCTAGTTAACAGATAAGACAGATGATCATAATATGAGGAATTCAGAGTCTGCTGTAAAGCCCAGCTCCGGGCCTCCTTTTAACTATCTTGTCATGTAGCTGTGAAACCACGCAGAAATAAACCCCAAAGAGAAGTTCAGTCCATTTTTCTCCTTGCAGTTACGTTTTTTTTTTTTTTAAAGATTCTACTGGGTGTGATGCACATAATAATCTGTGTAGCACATTGGTGCGCTATACTTCTTGACTAGGGCAGTTTCACTTGCATAAAAAAGATCTTTGAAAACCTTTGAAGTAATAATATGTCTTCACATCAAAGTGGCACGGTTCTGACAATTTTTACATTTTAGGTACATCGCAGAAGTGAGTTTCAAATAGCTTTTGATTATCCCTCTAAATAATTTGGGCATATGTTTTTCACTGGCAAGAAAATAACCAGATTTCAAGAACTGCTCATTTTTATTCCATCAGACTAATGGCAAGGGGCTTGTTTTTAAAAATTCATAATTTTAAGCAGCACAGTAGGGCTGTTCATTTGTGAATCTTTTTGCCTGCAGACAGCATCGTGGTCTGCCTTCCTGGGCTTACCTAGAAGGGAAGTCTTAGACTTTTCACACTAGTCATCAACTGCTACCTTGGGTTCTGTGAGCGCTGCAGCACACGCCCTTGCTGGCTGGACCAGGGGCTGTTGAGAAAGAGGAGAGAATCGTACTTTTTTCCCCCTGTGCTGAGGGTCTTGGGAGACATTGATTTCATCTCACAGAAAAGCGAATGTCGGAGAAAGGCAGCGAGTTCGTAGAGACACGGACCGCTCACATTGGGCTGCCACGTGAGCATCGGGGAGTTGTAAAGGGAGTTAAAGAAAATAAAGGCGCGAAGCCCTGCTTGGTCTTCAGGAGCAGCTCTGCCCCGGGCCGGTGGTGACCGGAGAAGGGCGCCTTTGGGCGGGTGGGCGCGCCGGGGTTCCCCAGTCCTAGCCGTCAGTATCTTCACCTTGCTCTCCTTCCTCCGAAGTTGCCGAGGTGCCGGGAAGAGGAGGGGCTTCGCCTCGGGGGCCTGAGTGATTGGCTGTCTGGGGTCCTTGGAGAGGGCTGTGTGGTCCAGCCCTGGTGGAGAGGGGCGGAGCGGCCACTGCTCCAACCACCGCCACAGTCGCAGCCGCCGGGGCCCCTGCAAGTCGCACTGAGCTATTGCTTCCCGGGGACTCGGACCCGGGCAGGGACGCCGCGCTCTGCTGGCTCTGCGCCCGAAAGGTGCACGGTCGCCGCGCGTAACAGCCTGGCAGCGGCCGCCACCTCTCGACCCTCTGCCCGGCCCCTCGCTGGAGTCGAGCTTCCCGTGCGCGTTACATCCCGCGGGCCTGGCCGACCCCGCGCCACCATGCCCCGGACTGTTGCGCTCGGCGCGCTGGTGCCACTGCTGCAGCTACTGTTGCCGCTGCCCCGCGGTGTCGGGGGGCTCGGGGACAGCTCGGAGGTCGCCTTGGACTACTGGGCTGTGGAAGGCGAGGAGGGTGTGGAGCAGCAACTGGAGCATTACCACGACCCCTGCAAAGCGGGTAGGTGCCGCAGCCTAGGGGCAAGTCCGGCAGAAGTTTGCCTTTGAAATGCAAATGAGTCGGTGGGCCAGGCGGCTCAGCTCCGCTCCCGGAGATGTCCCCGACTCTGGGAAAACAATGTCCCCGGGAAACTGCGAGAGTACTGTCCGAGCCGGGGACATCTGCGTCCGTCCCGGGTTAGCAGAGCGCACCGGGTGGCAGCCGCGGAAGCGGTCCCAAAGTGAATCCCGAGGATGCGGGAGGCCGAGGGGGTGCGGTGGGCGCGGGGCCGCCTGCCAGCCGCTGGGCACCCTCCACCTCTGGGCAGCGCAGGAGCCGGGTCGGGTGCGGCGCTCCCAGGCTGATGGAGTAGCGGGCTCGGGCTTCACAGCGTTTGTAAGTTTCGCGCAAAGTTTCCCAAGGCCTGTAGTTCTTTGCCCTTGGGAAGAGATTTGGAGAAGAAAGCTAAGCTTCACAGTTGGCAGAAAGAGAAGGGGCGCCTAGGGAGAATGCTCAAAACTTGAATATCCCCAATCTCCCCTGCAGTCCCCTCAGCGTCGTACCCGCATTGGGGGTCTCGGAAGCGGACAGAGATGGAAGTTGGCAGGTGCTCTAATTCCACAGGGAAGCGGCACCTGGGACGCTCCGGCTTTTGGAGCGAAAACAGGCCCAAATCCTGCAGCTTCTGCCTCACCATGTGGTTTCTGGGTGATTGAAGACAATTTCAGCAGCTATCATGCTGACTGAGACATCCAGTTCTTTGTGAGTTCTCGTTCATGGCCAGGGAGAAAGGTCTCCTAAGTATATTTGGAATGGTGGCCTGGTTCTAAAAAGAGGACATTGAGGCTTGAAAATGAATTTGAGGTGGCCCACATCACCACTCACACCTGTCAGATCCTGCACCCTTGTCAGAGGGGAGATGGAGCTTCTAGGAGGCAGTAAGGGCAGCTAGAGTCAGGAGGGAAATCAGTTTGCTGAGGAATGATTGAGTGCCTCCAGTATGTTGGGTGTTGGCTTAGGTGCTAGAAATCCACCTGGTCTTAGACTCCAGGGACAGCCCTGAGGCTAGTTTGCATGACTTTCTAGTGATTTTAAAGGAAATGCCAGAAAACCGAAATGTGAATGCTCTATTTGCAGACTGGATGGGATGGGCAGGCCAGGCTGAAAAGTAGAGAAACCTGAGTGTGGTTCTGCTAGCTCAACATATCCCTGGATCCTGGCAGTCCTCTCCCTGGGCTAACCTGATGCCTCCACCAGAGAGCAATGGCACCCTTGACCTGGAGCAGCAGAGCAACTCAGTCTGCCCATCTTCGTGGAAATTTTTGTGGCCTAAGGAGCACCCATAGAGAAGGCCAAAAAGCAGGCACCGCACCCAAGTCTCAGTGAAAGAATGACTTCCCCACTAGGGAGAATTGTACTCCCTGGTTGTGTGTTTAAAACATATCTTCAGGGGCAGCCTATTCAACCACATGAAATCCTAATTCCCTGAAGCTCCAGCCAGACACCTGCTTCAGGGCTTTGTGCATAAAACATGTCCCATCTGTTCCTTCCCCAGTGTGGATCTCCATTCCACTGAGCATCCACAGTGCAGAAGGGGAGCATCCTGGCTTTATTTGCCACCTCTCAGTAGACAAGTTCCATCCTCTCCGGGCCTCAATTTCTTCCCCATAGAATGAACATGTTGAATTTGTGAGGACTGTAAATCAGCAGATCTGGGGATCTCTTCTCTTCTTAAACATTTTTATTAATTAATTAAAGGTGTATGAGTGTATTGGCTGTATGTGTATAAGTGCACCCGTGTCCTACAATACCCACAGAGGTCAGAAGAAGGCATAGGATCTCCTGAAACTGGAGTTATTACAAAGTTATTAGCTACCATGTGGGTGCTGGGAATTGAATCAAGGTCCTCTGCAACAGCAGCCAGTGCTCCTAACCACTGAGCCATCTCTCCAGCCCTTCTCTTTAAACATTTGTAAATTACATTTTTACTTATTTATTTTGTTCATATGTGGAGATGAGAGCAACTTTCAGGAGTCAGCTCTCTCCTTCCACCATGTGGGTCTTGGGATCAAACTCAGGCCATCAGACTTGGTAGCAGCTGCCTTTACCACACTGAACTATCTTGCTAGCCTAGGAACTCTTCTGTTGATCCACATCACCTGTCTTACCACACCTTGTAGGCACTTGTGCTTAAGCCCCTTGCCCCCTCCCTATTTGGTGTTCTGTTTCTGTGACCTGCGTTCCAGCCCAGCCATCGAAGGCTGTTTAAATTAATAAGCGCTACAACCATCCACAGTGTTATATTTATCATTTCATCATGTTTACAGTTTACAGCTTGCTCTTAGTCTGCCTGTATAGGCAGCATAACCTGGGGTAAGCCTTGTTCTTCTTGCGCCTTTGTTGTCCCCATTTGTGATTAGGGATGATTCCTGGTAGATGAAAGCACCTAGAACAGTGCTTGGCATATTGTTAAATACTTTCTTTATAAACTGATTTCTAGAAACTTGATGAAAGAACATCTTCATACTGACCTTTTGATGCCATTTTTTAACTGTCAATTCTAAATTTACTAACAGTGATGCTAGAAAGAGGGGTGGTTGTTAAGTCAGATGATGGGGAATATGAACAAATGCAAAACCCTCCTGGCATGTGGCTGGGATTCTGGGACACTCTCTGTCTGGTAATCCATAATGCTACCATTTATTTGACTTTTCTTTGGATACTATCCATACAGCCAGGTACTATATAGGAAGTCACAGACAGGTCTTCCCTGCCTGCCTGCCCTCATCCATTCTCCCTCAGCCGAGTAAAGCTGAGAGCCTAGCTCCTCATCTTGTTCCTGTCTCTGTTGTCTATATGCCTGTTGGCAGGTCATGTCACCTCCCTGTGCCTCAGTTTCCCTGTGTGCAAAATGGAGGTGGAAGGAAAGACTTTTGCCTTATAACATAGCGAGGAGCCAGTTTTAGCTGGCTTCTTCAGGAAACAGTGCCTGAACCTGCATGTAGACAGGATATTTGGAGGGTGACCCAAGGAACAGCAGGGAGGGAGCAGGAAGAGTGGGGCAGGTGAGAAACTTGATAGGGGCAGTGGGATCCAGGTAGCTGCTCTAGATGATGGGCTGGGCCCCTCCAGGGCCTCTTAGAGGCTTCCTAGCACCTAGAATCATCCACACAGAAAATGGAAGGCTGAAGCCCTTTGTGCTTTACTTCTATTCTTAGGCACGAACTCACCCCTAACTCTCTGTAGAACTGCCATGTTATTTTGTCTGTGCTTCTGTGGATTAGGAATAGATAGGGATGGCATGTGTCTGCCGACTAGGAAGACTTGCAGGCCAGTTGACAAGGTGATAGATCACCTTGTGGCACCTTTATCCTCCTGTCTGACAGTGGCCTGAATGCCCCTTGGATTATTGGATAAAGATTCATTAGTTGCCTCTCCACATGGGCTGGTGGCCAGGCTTTCTCATAGTATGGAAGCTGGATTCTAGGAGGATCTAAAGAACCAGATGGAAGATACAGTGCCTTTGTTGGCCACCTCATAGTTGCACACCTTCATTTCCACCATGGTGACATGCTTCTGCCCCATTCCATGGCAGGGAACACAACTGTCCTCACAATGGGAGGAATGTCACCATCACATTGTTATAAAGCACGAGGAATAGGAGAAACTGTTGCAGCTAGTTTGGGAAAGATGACCTCCCACACTCCTGAGACATTAAGTCGGTTCTCTAGATTCAGGGAAGGGTCTAAAGCAGAGAAGCAGGGAGATGGGCAGTCGGCACAAGCAGCTGCTCCTTGAGTGGAGGGTATAGGATTCAGGTCACTAAAACTGTCTGCATGATGCTCAGGTGATACAGAGTGATTGGTCAGTCTTCCAGGCTCTTTCAACACAAGGGAACTGGCTGGCAGCCTGCTTATTCTTTAGCCAGTGGCTTGACAAATGCCAGGGGCCTCCACCAGCTGTGAATCCTGGATTTGAGTATGATATGTGGAGTTGTTGGCCCCAGATGACTGAAGGCTCAGGAGCCAGAGTGAGGGTCATGGTATGACAATTGGCTCATTTCTCATTTTGAGTCCCCTCCCCCATGATTTCAAACCTTACTTCTGCCTGTAATTTGGGGCCTCACTCGACCTTGTCATTTGCTTCAAGACACTTTACCAGTGAGGTCTTTTGGGAATGTCACCCAGAGTACTTTCTTTTCTTTTTGTTTTTTTTTTTTCCCCACATCAGTTCAATTTATTCTTCACACAAATATTTTACAGTTTTATTTTTGAATCATTTACATATATGCATACAAAGAAAAATAAATTTCAGGATGGAACCTTGGGACCATGGTAGTTTTTTTTTTTAAGATCTCTGATCATTAGCTACTGAAGACAAGGCAAGAAGCTTAGCAGTCATTTCTGGGGGTTCGTTTGTCTCCTGATGGAGAGGACAGGTGGAGAAGAATCCAGCTGCTCCCTCAGCATCCCTCGATCTTCACCTTGTGGAGATAATATGAGCGGAGGGGATTTTTCAATGCTATCCCCTAGAAACACTTCAAGAAGGCTTACGGTTAACACTGAACCCCTCTTTGTTAAGAATTTGGCAAGATTGAAACTTCTGAACCAATTTACTGCAAGAGTTAGTTCACTTCCTACTCACGGGTCTCCCAAAGAAGAGGGCACTGAAACACTTGCTGTACCCCCTGTTCTCCCACCAAAGGCCTCAGGACATATCCCACCTAAGGCTCTGGGCTTATTCTATACGAGCCTCCCTCCCAGCCTTTGCCCACTCTGCAGCAATTAGCTCTGGCCCTGAGGATCCTAAGATAACACATGAGCATCTACTGCATCAGTGTCCACCCACAGCAAATCCCAGCTCACTCCAAAGAATGACAGAACTACAAGTGCCTCCAAAGCTCGGTGCTGTGGTGCTACGTCAGTCTTTCAGTCCAATAGGCCAACTCCTAGCACATTTATCCCAGATGCTCAGGAGAACCTCCTACACTCAGCTGACCAAGGAAGATAGACTATTACCAATTCCCAATTAGAGTGAGGTAAGGGGAGACATTACAAATGTGGTAGATCCTGTCAGAAATGGCAGCTGATGACAACAGTTTCCCTATATCATTGGGTCCTACCCAGAAAAGCAGCACCAAGAAAGGGCATGATGAGCAGAGAGATCTGTAGCTGGATGGATATACAGCCCTTGAATTACCAAGGGACAGACAATAGCTCATTCCCTAAAATTATGTAGGATCTAGAACACAGACTATGCACCCTAATTGAGGCAGCTCCTGAGAGGTCCTACTGCTTGTGTTCATCAGCCCACCACCTTGGTAGGCCCATTGGAGGAAAGGGAGTCACACTCAGTGCAGGGACCCCTTCAGGCAGACACTCACAGGGCAGCCCATCCCACTGTCACTGGGACAGACCAAACATAGCTAGGAGGGCAGACAGATCCTGAGCATCGGCTACCCCATAGGCATAGCCAGAGCACTTTCTGAGCAGCCCTCAAGGTCTTGATGTGAAGCCAAAATATTCAGCTCCATGAAATCAGGGCTTTAGTCTCTGTGCCTGGTGCCTGGAGCAGCATCCAGCTCACCTCTGTTTGTTAGTATCTGCTAAATGAGGGAGGCAGGGAGATGTTGGCCTTACTTGGACTGGGTTCACTGCTAAAGGAACCATGCACTTGCCCTTAGTTTGGGACCTGTAGCAGGTCTGAGCAGAAAGGAGATAGGGGAAGTATGGGGCTAAGGACTTCATGGCAATGGTGGGTGCCCTGGTTTCCTAAACAGAGTTGAGGCTCACATGGTGTCTCCTGGAAGCTTGTCTCCCTAGTGTCTCCCTGCCTCTTATGAAGCTTCCAAAGTCTGCACCCTGGTAAGGGAGGCTGGCATTTTTACATCATTGTTTTCATCCTTTTTTGTCATGAGGTTCTTGCTGATGGACAGAAGCTGATTGATGGAATTAAATTTCTCCAAGGCCTTATGTAACTCATGCCTTTCCAGTCTCCATGAAGGAGCAGCATTTGGTCTACCCATGTCGGGTAGCTGTGTGTGGTGGTGCACGCCTTTAATCCCAGCACTCTGGAAGCAGAGGCAGGTGCATCTCTGTGAGTTCCAGACCAGCCTGGTTCTATATAGCGAGTTCCAGGCCAGCCAGGGTGACATAATGAAACCCTGTAATAAGTGAAGGGTGAATTTTATGGCATAGCAGTTATATCTCAGTAAAAAATAAAAATTAGTCAAGACTTGGAGGAGGAACTGTGTCTGAGGCGGAGACTTGCTGCCTTGGCCCTGCATAATGGTCAGCTGAGTGGCTCAGCACTGAACACTAACAGATGTGTGCATGTGGCCATCACATACTAGCTGGAACCCAGGGCTCCCAACAGTGGCTACGACTCTTGTTGGGAAAGGGGAGATGGGGATGGGGAACCTATTAGGCCCCTTGCAGATGCAGCTCTTCTCAGAGCTGAGCCACAGCAAGAACACCACCCAATGTTCCTCACCACCACCCCCAGTGGAGAAGTGCAGTGCAATGGCTGCTGCTTTGCATGGGGAAAACAGAGCTTCAGGCTGAAGTTTCCATTTGCCATTGATACTCATTTGACTTTAAACACCATCTCTGTGGATGGAGCCCATGTTCAGTAGACAGAAATGTCCACAGTGTCATCAAAAGTAGGTTCCCAGATATTATATCAGTGGGCCATTTACCCTTTCCTCTCCACCCTGCTGGACTTTGCCTGTCCCTTCCTAGGGGTGGCATGTGTGTTGGAGGTGTCCCTTCCTTCTCAGTTCAGCACAGCCAGAGGAGGTGGGGGGCTGCAATGTGTACAGCCCCAGATACACAGCACCCTGGCATGCGTGGGCTCTGCACTAGTGTTGAGAGTCTAAGAGCTTATTAGACTTTGACACTATCCTCTGCAGACTCTACCCAGGCTGGGCACAGTCAGCTCCTAGGACGATGCTTCTGGCTGGAAATCCAAGTGGACATCTCATTCCATAGTATCTCCATAGTCCGCTGTGATCCTCTGGCCACCTGCCACTTCTTGGACGCCTTCATGCAGTGTTCCACACCCATGCTTAGGCTCAGGCTTTCCCTCTCATTTCTGTCCCTTACTATGAGACTTTAAGAGAGTCCTTGGCCACCATTTCCTCAAATATGTAATGTGGTTAACAGAAACCCTTATCAGCAGGCCCTTTCTATACAAAGCCTAGCAAATAGAAGCACTCAGTAAATGTGAATAACTCTAGAATTATGTGCCCTCTTAACAATGTGGCACATCTCCAAGTTGTGTGGATTAAATTGGTTCATATGATCACTGGTTTCTATTCCTGGGAGATAGCTGATGAAGCAGCACATTGTACAGGCAAACATCTGAGTTCAGACTGAGACCTTCAGGAAACCTGTTTAAGTTTGATGGGACTCAGTTTCCTCATCCATAAAGTGATACTTTGGTACTGGAGAGATGGCTCAGTGATTAAGAGCACTGGCTGCTCTTGCAGAGGACTGGGGTTCAGTTCCCAGCTCCCACCTGGCAGCTAACAGCCATCCTTATTCCAGTTCCAGGGGAATCTGACACCCTCTTCTGGCCTCCATGGACATTGCATAACATGCGTACACTTACATATACATGCAGGCAAAACACTCATGCACATAAAATAAAAACAATAAAATATTTTAAAAATAAAATGGTACACTGGGACTGGCAAGATGACTCAGTGAAGTGCTTGCCATGCAAGCATGGGGACCTGAGATCCTCAGAACCCACATAAAAAGCCAGGTGTGGTAGCATGTTTCTATAATCCCATTGCTAGGAAGGCAGAGAAAGGAAGATCTTTGGAGTTTGCTGGCTAGTGAGTATAACCAAATCACTGAGCTACAGGTTCAGAAAGAGACCCTGTCTCAAAAAACAACAATGTAGAAAGTGATTAAGGAAGACACCAGATGTTGACTTCAGGTCTCCACACACAGATGCACACACACACACACACACACACAAATAGTATACTAATATCAATTATGTAGGGTTACTAGACAGATTAAGCAACCTCATATAGACAGCTCTGAAAACACCTAAAACATACTCCAGCTTTTGTTCTTATCAGTCATAGAATTCCAACAAGTTTCCTAATGGGAAAGTCCATGCTAAACAATTTTAAGAGTTCATTGCTTTCTAATGGTGTTGATACACACCGCCTCTCTCTGCTTGAGGATTTTCCTTAGTCATGAATCTCATTGGTCCATTGAAGAAGGTGTTATGCTGAGTGTTTCCATGCCAGCCAAACCACCTAAGAAACCAACCCTCCAGACTTGAGATAAACCAGTTGAACTGGCTCATGCCACCACTCTCCTCCAAAGTGATGCTCCTATGGTCTTCAACTTCCAAAAAGCCTATATAACAGTAAGGTTGGTACCCACAGCATGTTTGATGGTGGCATGCATCCTCTTTAGAGACCTTGTCAAGCATTCTAAAAAAGATCATCACTCTTTGAGGCCCCAGAGCATTGCTTCTCCCCTTCACCGTGTTTTCCTAGTAGAAGAATGGTAGTACTAACTCTCTACTGCAGCTCTGTCTCGCACTCCAGCCACAACTCATGGTTTACAAAGCACTTTTCCTTCCAGTCCCTGTACCAGCCTTCCACATAGGCTGGGAAATTTTGTCGGGTGCTCCCTAGGACATGGCCTGGCCTTAGGTGATCTCATGGGCACTGAAAGTCATGGTCTGGGTGCTGCCTTGGGGACAGTCTGGACTGAGACCCACCTAAGATATTGAGCTTGTAAGTGGTGGAACAAGAACTTCGAATCCCTACTGGAGTTGCAGCTTCTCCCTGCCTAGAACCTCCCTCCATCCAGTCAACAAGCTTCTAGTTTGTGCAATCTCTGTGTATTTGTTTCTCAGAACACCGCAGCCCAGCCCCTCTTCCCTGACTTTTTCTCTACCTTGGCCAGGAGCCTGACAAGGATGAGAGAGTTCTGACCCTCAGATACTCTTGGTCCCAAGGCACTGGGAAGAATTGGTAACTAATACAAGGTGTTGAAGCATACCTCCTGCTTTCTCTTCCCCTATCCCTCTTCCAGAAGGGCTAGGGGCAGGGCACGGGTGTAAGCGCTGGCAGGAGAGAAGGACCCAGTCACTCCACCTCTCTTCTGCAGAAGGAAAGGATGGAGATCATTCAGCTTCCCAGGGACGTGCTTGTTTAGAAGATCTGACATAAAAAAATGTCCTGTTGAAGCCACTGTCCTTGGTATCAAGCAGCCTGTGGCTTAGCCCTTGGTGCTTTTACTGCTTGTATGATTTGATCAAGTTTCTTAACCTCTCAGACCCTCTGTTTCTTCATTTGGGAAATGGGAACAGGATTCAAGTTAATGAGTAGGTCTGTTTGAAGATTCAATGTGGCAGTTATCGTGACACGTTTAGCAAGCTGTCTTTGTTAGCTCTTTTCTGCTATTTAAATTCCCATTATGGTTCCCCTCTTAAGAATTTTCCTGAGTGACAGCCTCACTTTTCTGTGTTCATTTTTCACCCCCTGTCAAGGCCACAGAATTCTCTTTGGATCCACAGCAAGTGGCAAGTGTTAATTTCCACTGCTTGTTGGCTCCCACTCATGAAGCGAGGAGAGGGTGACAGATAAATCCAGTGCATGTAAGAGGTTTCTCCTGGTACCTGCTCAAGCCTGCTCATAATCTAGTTCTGCCTGGATGCAAACCTAGCAACAGGAACACAGCTTTCCTGCTGATTGGTTAGCGACCTATCTGTGATCACGCCACCCTCTAACCACTCTTGCCAATTACCAATCAATATTCCCAGGCTTGCCTGCATGAGCACTTGAGCGTTGATGTTCAGCCTGAGTCTGCCTGCCTTGCCAGCTGGGCCACTTAGCTCCCCATCTCATCCTGCAATTTGCCCACTGAGTTTCCCCTCTTTTCCACCCGGGTTATTAGTGGGAATTGATGTGAGTCTTCAGGGCTGGTTTCCACAGGAACATTCTCAAGCTATCTATTCCTTAACTGTCCTTCAGGCCCCTGGGCCAGTTTTCTTCCAGTGAGCTCTAAGTTCCTTGCCTCTCACCATTGGCTCAGGAAGTGGTCGCAGGTGCAGAGTTCACCAGGGTGCCTAAGCTGGAAACTTAGTTGGTAGTGAGGCCACATAACTCTCCTTAGTTTGTCATATAGCCTGACGTAAGTCCTGTCAGCTCTGTCCAGAGTTGACTCACCTGCTGCCACTTGATCTAAGTCCCCGACAGCTCCCATGTGGGCTTCTCTACTCCCTAAATCTGGTTTTCGTGCCACAAGCAGTGATCTTTCTGAACTCACATCTGAACAAATTTGCAATATCAGACCTGTTTAGAGCACTTTGGAACTTCCTGTGCATTTGGAATGAGGGCAGCTGGTAACTCTGAGTACCCTGGTTACCCCTCTTATGCACCCCTCTCTCTGTACCTGCCACTCCATTTCTGGATATTCTTCCTGGGTTCCCCTTGTCGTTAACTCTGGTTCTACTAATATTCAGCTTGTACATTTCTCCATGTGGCTTGCCCAGTTCTATGTCAAATCAGGCCCCTTTTCTTAATTATTCATTGTATTTTTCCATGTGGCACTTTTTCTGTCTAGAGCTGGTTAGTGTTATTGGTGTGATGACTTGCTCAGCAACTGTCTCCATGCTGGACAATGAGCTTCCAGGGTAAGAAAATAGACTTACTTGGTTTCCTAACACCTATCCAATGCCAGCACCTGGTGAATGGCAGCTAGTATTTGTCAAATGAAAACCCGAGTAAATGAGATACTCAGGTATTTGTCAAATGAAAACCCAACTAAATGAGTAAAGGAATCACCCACCATATGATGATCAAGGAAGGCTTGCTGAAGAAGGGTAAGCCCTGAGGTTAGCCCAGGAGGATGGATGGAATTTGGAGAAGCTGGGATACAAGCAAAGCATTTCAGAGAGTAGTGTGAGTCAAGGTGAGGACTCAGGATGTTGGAGCTGGGGCTTTTACTCCAGCTTACTTTGAAGAACAGTGATGACAAGATTGAAGTAAACTTAGACTAGTGAATGTCAAGAAGAGATGTTTGAAACTTATCTTAAGGAAATGGGGAGCTGTTGATTGTTTTGGAGCAGAGGATTGTTTAATGGAGACATACAGTGCCTGAGATCTGCAGAACAGGAAGCTACCTGGCCAGGACATCTGGCCCTGGGAGAGTGACACCATGTTAGGATCTTAGGAAGGGGATGGGAGAGAAGATGGGACGAGATCGTGCTGTGAGAGGGAGGGGTCCTGAGATGCACTGCAAAGCCATGACTGAAACATGAGTGAGGTCATCGAGACAATTTCAGCGAGCACTGGGCACTTTTGAGACAGACAGGAAAAGGACATTGTGTTTTAACAGAAAACATTCTACATACCCACTGGAGAACATTTAGAAAATATTGGGGAAGGCCTGAAAATATCCAGTAATCCCACTGCCTAGAGGTGACTGCTGTGGACATGGTGTGTGCCCTTCCAGACTTTCTGGGTGTGCTCATGACAGATGTCCTTTTCTCCTGAGCATGCTATACATAGCTGCTCTGAACCTTCAACCTTATTTTTTCCATGCACTTCTTTCTATGGCAGTGAAGATGCTTATGTAATAAACAGACTTGTACAACATCAGTTTAAGTTGTTTTGTTTGGTGGTTGCATAGATACACCATCATTTGTTTAAGCAGTTCCCATTGTTAGACATACAGATTTCTCCCACCCCTTTCTTTTATAAGTAATAATGCTGGATGTTTATTTATTCACTTACTTATTGTAGGCTAGGCATTGAACCCAAGCAGGGCCTTGTTCATGTTACACAAATGCTCTTCCACTTAGCTGTATCCCCCGCTCTTTTTGTTACTTTAGTTTGAGACAAGGTCTTTCTAAGTTGCCCAGGATAGCCTTGAACTTTCTATGTAGCCCACATTGATCTTGAACTTGTGATTCTCCTGCCTCTACTTCCCAAGTAGCTCAGATTATGAGTATGTACTATTTACTTGGCTAGATTTTTATGTTCATCTTTATTTCTTTGTACTAAATTCCTAGAAATAGAATTACTGGAAATATAGATGCTCGTAGGGCTCTTGATTCTTTTCAAATTACTTTTTAGGCTGAGGAATATGCAGCTCAGCGGTAGAGCGCACGTCTAGCATGATGGAGACCCTCGGTGCGATCCTTAGGAAGACATGGGCTATTGGAACACAGGAACTGTGATGCTGTGGTAGTCGATCTGATAACTGAGATGGCCACTGAATGACTAACAGGCAGGTGACATATACAGCATGGATGTATTGGACAAAGTGTCACATGCCAGACAGGACAGGGGGTGGTGCAAGATTTTATTACGCTGTTCAAAACAGCACACACTTTAAAATTTGAATATCTCTTTCTGGAACTTTAATCTCCATTTAATGTTTTTCAACCTCAGTTGATAGTGGGTGAGTGAAGCCACGAATAAGAGGGCAAGTGTACTGCAGGAAAAAGATGACCAGAAGAGAACTACCCAGTGTAGATGAGCAAAACTCAGATGGTTGATACAAGTGGGTCTCTTGAATAAGGCTGGCAGCCACTCCTGGAGGAGAAGAATCATGCAGCCACCAGAACCAGTATTGAAAGGTCCTCCCTCCATTGCACAGTGTCCTCCTAGGACCCGCTCCCCACAGAGCCTACCACTGTAACAGGTAGTGGAGGAGAAATGTTTACAACACCCACTCCAGAGCAGCAAAGCATGAAAGCTGAAAGTCTGTTTCTTTGTCACATGACAGCCTGGAAGTATGCAGTCCAAATTCAGTGCGGCAGCCCGGATCCAGTACACCCTCCAGAACTTCAACCCTTCCAGCTTCCCACTCACTCTCCCTAGGAGATGGCAGCCAGAGCTCAGACCAGCGCAGTCTGGTCATGAGAGGCAGGGAAAAGGAAAGAGCACAAAGAACCTATGAGAAAAGTCTTCCCATGTGTCATTTATGCTCCATCTCCTTAGTCATGTGGCCATGGGTCACAAGGGAGTCCGAAAGCTTTTTCTTCAGGACTTGGAACTAAAGTCAGAGGTTCTTTTCTTATAGAAGAAGCAGGAAAGGGAACTGTTAGGCAAAAACAACCTCTGCTACAATCAGTCAAGCATGCTGGGCCTTTTAGCAGAATGTTATATCAAAGTAATAGTGGGCCACTAGCAATGTTGAAAGTTATCCAGCTACACCGTCAAACCTGATGGAATGAGGGAGCTGGGAGCAAGCCTTGAGGGTATTACTCTGTTTCATGTTTCCAATAAGAGCCCTGTACTGTAAAGAGTAGCTTATCGAGAATCACAGGGAGAGCTGTAGTCTGCTGGAGTCATGCCCCAGGCCTTCTCTTCTCTCCACCTAGTATATCTTTCCACTCTACACGCTGCTTAGGTCTCCAGTGGCCCTCCGCTTCAGAATGAATCATGCACAATTTCTCTTATAATTTATGGCTCTATGAAAGATCATTCCACAGTGGAGATATTAGGGTTTATGAGATGTTCCTGGTCCTGGAGTCAGACATGCACAATGTAGAATTAAAATCAGAGAAGCTCTTGGCTTTTAGGACTGAAGTTGCATCTTCCTTACCATTACTGAGTGGATCCAGTGTGAGCTCATGCTGTGGGATGCAGTGGGTATGTGATGGCAGAAAGTCATATCCTGCTAGAATCTAGCAATAAGGAGCATCATTTGGGTCAAAGCAATTGCCTGGCTTCCTATCTTCCCACTTAGCTGTGGAAATAATGGAAGGATGTTCTTAGAACAGCTACCTTAGGCCCAACAGGAAATGGAATTCACCCGGTATCCTCCATATTAATGAAGGGACAAGTTAGAGACACAGGGTTAAGGGAACAGACAAGAGAGGTGAGGCACCCAGAGACCAGCCAACTGTCCCCATGGGGAAGATACAGGGAGGAAGGAATGTTATTGGTGCTGGAACCAGTACGTGGAGAGGTGGCAGAGTGCAGTACCATGGCCGGGCTGCAGCAACAAAGTGGGAAAGAACTGCCCATGCCTCCTCCCCCTTTCCCCCTGCTCTGTCTGCCAGTGTCTACTCCTGATCGAAAGCAACTGCAAGCAAGAGTGGGCAAGGGGACCAGGAGATGCATAGCATGGGCACAGGCCTCCTAAGCAAAGAACTGAGCAAAGGTGGAGAATAAATATACAAAGAATATCTATTATCACAGCTCAGCCTGGCCCAGATATGCATTTACATGGACTATGATATGTTTAATATATTTCCAGCAATTTGTGAGTGGGAAAGTGTGCAGCATCCCTATGCCAGTGGCAGACATTGCCAATTAATCTGGCTCTTTCCTGTGTCACCACTAAGTGGGGCAGGCTCATGAGATGAAATCTATTTGGAGCTTTAAAACTTAAATAACCTTGCAGCTATGATAGGCCTGCCCACACCAATCTGGTATGTAAATTTTATTTTTTTAAATTTGCTGACAGGTATTTGTTGATTCAAGTTAGTCGAGCTGTGACATAGCCATGGAAGTGTCAGTGTGACCATACTGTGGTCCGTAGATGGAGATGTGAGGCAGGAGGCCACATCTGCCTTGAGCAAGGTGACCATCAGCCCAGGTACCAGCCAGACCCTCTTGGCTCATCTGCTGTGAGGTGGGGCTGGGTGGAGGTACAAATAGCTTCCAGAGTTGCTCTGTGGGACCTTGTTATGTAGGGCGCTCTCCCAGGTCCTGACTGACCTCTCTAAGCATCCTAAGTCAGGCTTTAGGGGACGGTGACTAGATCACCCTTAGCTGGAACTAATAGGTGATAGGCTCTGGTAGGATGGAAGGTGTGGATGAAATAGGTCTCCACTCAGTCTCTGTGGTCCTGTGTGGCACTGTGCTGGATGGACTCAGAGGCTGTATTCAGGTTCAGTCAACAGGAGGGTTTGGATCAATTTGGGACATTTGTCCTGGGCAAGAAAAGGTCAGAAGAGGTCCAGGTGGGTCTCTTGTTTGCTACCCCTGGTATAGGAAAGAGCACAGTGGATAGTTGGTGCTTGGGTATGGCATGAGCAGATCATTTTACCTTCCTCCTGGACCCTGGTTTCCTCCTATAGGGAACAAGGACATCTTTTAGATGGCTTTTGAATTCTTGCCATCTTAGAAATTCCTGGATTCAAACTTTTTTTTTTTTTAGGCTTCAATATAAAACTCACAACGAATATTTCATCCAATTAAAATATTTACAACTTCCCACTCCTCTCTGCCATATGCTCGAGTAGCTAAGCCATCCATCCCTCAAGAAGGCCATTTCCCCAGGAGCAGCTGTGGGCCCTAGAGACAGGAGGCTTCCCATACTAAACAGATCCCGCCCTTTAATCTGCACCCAAAGACCCAGGAGGCGAGATTCACACTCGCCTGCTTCCTCTCTGGCCTCCCCAAACAACCTCTCCCGCCCACCTGCTCCTGAATGTAGAGTCCTGAAATTTAGGGTCATGGTTTCAAAGTTCATGGTCCTGAGAATAAACAAAAAAACTATTGTGGTTGCATAGAGCTGTGGACCCCATTAACACCGTCCCATGAATATTTATAGGGTGGAACTACAAAAGAACATAGAGGCCATATTGTATTTCCTAGAACTTCCCTTCCATGGGGTCCTTTCTCTGTGGGTCACTTTAATGTAAGCTTTGCCGATTTAGTTGCACACTTTAAGCCGATTAACTTTTCCTAAAAAAACCCCTCCCTGTTTGTTTGTATATACACTACCCTGACAAAGCTCCACAGAACTGCTTTAAACCTGTTAAATCCCTCTGCTGGAAACTCAGAGAACTAAATGTGTCTCTGGGTAGGATTTCCCTGTAATTCTCCTCCCTCTGGCCCCTCTACTCCACCTCCCCCGGGTCTCCTGAGAGGAATGCCAATGGTTGGAATGCTCCATATTTAGTTCCTGCAATAACATAGGCTTATCCCCAGGTATCCATCAGAAAGAACACCAGCAAGTTGCTTCCTAGCTGTCTAAGTAGTTCGCCACTGGGGCTCACCACTGCTCCGGGCAAGTCCCAGTGTGTCTTTAAGAGAAGTTGGAGGGAAACCAAACATTTGATCTGGGGAATCCCAGAGACCACTGACTCTGTTGGTTCCTAAACATTGATGTGTATCAGAGTGGGGCATTTCATCACTCTAGTTGGAACCTGGAGTTCTGCATATCAACACCCTCCTTAGATGCTCCTAATGCAAGTGTTTTGTGGGCCAGACACCCAGCAACTCTGAGCTGCTCAGCTGCCTCATTGTAGTGGTGAAGAAATCCCACCGAAGTGAAAAGTTACTTGCCTAGGATCATGTGCAGCTTCTAGTGTAAGCCCTGGAAATGTAGACCGTGTCTGCTTCACCAGTCTAGATATCCTGAGACAGCCTCACTGTGGGAGATTTGTGGTTAGAACTCTAAGCAGAAGGGTATTGAAAGGTCCATGGTCCCAAGCTGTAAGTGTAGGTTTGAGGATCAGGAAATGACTGGTTGAGGGAGGGGAAGGGAGGGAAGGGGAGAGGAAAGAAGGGGAGAAGAGGTCACTGATGGAGATTCTTTCACACAAAGCCCAGGTCTCTCTGGAGTTTGGAGGAAGACCCTGGTGAGGTGTGTGGCCAGGAGACCCTAGAAAGGCAAGATATTGGCTAGGTCTGTGCTGTCTGGGAACTAGGGAGGCATGCCTTGGCGAGGGTGACTAGTGGTGGCCATAGATTGGAAGATGGTCTTCTTCTGCCTGGCTGGGCTGCTTCCTGGCTTACAGACCCCAGCTCTGTGGTCCTGAGTTCCTAGTCAGAGACCTGGTTTCATTCAACACTGCCAGAATCCCAATATCCCCAAGACTCTTGGAAACTTGAGTGGGGAGGGTTGTGGCAGACATTCAGAGTGACCCTCTTGTACTTTGTCCCCCCCTAAGCAATTGCTCAGCTTTCCAGTGTTGGCCATGCCAGGTGCTCATGTAGAAACAGAGTACTTCCTGCAGAGCCCACCCAGAATCTCAGTTCCAGAAGCGGGGCCTGTGTGGGGCCATGAACTGAGCTGAGATGGGCTAGTTGGTGACTTCCCTAAACCTTGCTTTTCCCATTAAGATTTGGCTGGCAAGTCTTTCCCTACATCCCCAAGGACTTCTGTGAGGAGCATTCATTCACCCCTTCATTTATGAAAAAGTTTTAGAAATGGTTCTGAAGGTCAGGGCTAGGCACTGTACTAGGAGCTGGGAGCGAATGTGTGCATGGGTGACAAACTGATGTGCTGTACCAAAGTAAGGGACTCCTCAGGATCACTCCACACTGGGTACTCTCTTAGCCCTTAATCTCTGTTCCCCATGCCTGACCTTCCCTTTCTGCCCTTACCCAACCTCTCAACTCCTGTGGTCTCACATCCTGCCATCTTCAGGAATCCGTTTGGCCATGCCCTCATTCCAGCTAGCTTCTCTCTTCACTAGGGCACTTCTGTTTCCATTCTGATAGAGCCTTGCTGTTTCTCACCTCAGGGTCTGCATATGCCATTTCTTTGGTCAGCATGCCTTTTAACTATGCCACATGCCCAACTTCAGCTCATTTGTCACCCTCTGATGAGGTTTCCTTCTCTCCAGCCAGGGGCTGCCTGGGCCTGAGCTATCTGGGCGCTAGGGAGCCGTGCCTTAGCAAGTGTGACTGATGACGTCAGCAGAGTGGAAGGAGGTCTCCTTCTGCCTGGTTGGGCACAAAGGGAGTACTGATGTGGATGGATGAGGAAGGACAGATAGGGCAAGGTGCTGTGCTGGGTGCACCCTGGGGTGGAGGTTACAGGGCTGGGGACTATCCCTGCAAAGCTCAGATCATGGTTCTCCTTTACAGCTCTGAGGATCAGGCACACACAGTAGCCCTGGGAACAATGGAATTTAGGAGCTATGGGTGCTATACACATATTACCATTTCAGTAGTGAGCTGGACTAACTTGTAAGGGGCCAATTTGTATACCAACCTCACTCCACATTCAGTGACTAATATTAGCATGCAGCTTTGTACCAGGAGAATCAACCAATGCTACTAACCCAGGCAGTGTGGCCCCAGCCCATTGCTAAACATCAGCATGCCATTCACTATACATCATTTGAAAGTATGTCTTTAGGGTTGGTGAAATGGCTCAGTGTATAAAAGCACTTGTGTGACATCCTGAGTTATATTCACAGAACCCATGTAAAGGTGGAAGGAGAGAACTGATTCCACAAAGTTGTCCTCTGACCTCCACACGTGTGCCATGGCATGTGCATACCCCCTTTTCACACAGGCACAGTAATAGTAAATAAATATTAAATAAATATTAAATTTTAAAAAGAATGTCTTTGAGCTTTCTTTCTATTTCCACATTCACATATACTAACTTTAAAATTGTGCTTGAGGAGGAGAGTGATTGAAGGAGACACTTGATGCAACCTCTGAGTTGCATGCACGTGTATATATCTGTGCAAACATCTGACACCTATATACATATGCACACATCAAATGCACGTGCACACACCCATGCAAACATGTACTCATGCCACACACACATCTTTATGAAGATTCCTTCTTCCTTCCTTTGTTCTTTCCTTTATTATTCTTTTTTTTTCTTTTAATTTATGGGGACAGGGTCTCACTTCATTACCTACACTGGCCTAGAACTCTCTATTTAGTCCCAGGTTTCCCTTGAACTCGTGACAGTCCTCTTCTCTGAGCCTGAGTACTGGGATTACATGAGTCTCCACGACTAGTTCAGCTAGAGATTAAGGGCAGAAGGTATTTTCATGAACGTGCATTTGAGATGCTGTCTGTTACTTCTCCATTCAAGTTCTATGTCTCACAAAAATTGCCTGGCTCAACTTCTTCATTACAGTCACGATATACATAAGAAAGATGGCAGGGAGCTTGTGACCCCAGGGTCACAGGTGTTGGGGATAGTCTCCAGTCCTTGCTAGCAAAGTTTTTTTTAGTGTGCATATGATTTATCCAAGGGGTCTTTTTAGTGTGCAGGTCATTTGTGGCCTTTGTGGTTATTTCTGTCAAGCTCCAAGATGCTGTCCATTCTCATTCCATGAACAACCTTTTGACTCACCAGTGGTTGTTGGTGGAAGAGGTCATGGGCATGCTTAAACACTCTTCTCTAGAAAGGTTGTCATGGGTCGTGCTCTGTCTTTTAGTAAGACTGCAGGAGCTCTATGTGTTCAATGTACAGTTATCCCTTGTTATCTGTGGCAATTAACTCTAGGGCTCACTGCTGATACTGAAATCCAGAGATGCTCAAGACCTTCATAGAAAACAGTGTCGTACATGCATGTAACCTTATGCACTTCCTCCTGTAGGTTTTGTGTTCTCCAGATCACTTACAATGCCTAATACAATGTAAATGATTTGTGAATAGCTGCTGTACCATATCGTTTAGGGAATAATGAGAAGAAAAAAGCCTTTATATGTTTAGTACAGGCATAGTTATTTTCAAATTGTTTGATCTATGGTTGTTTGAATCCAGGTGAACCATGAATGTGGAGGCCTGAGTATGTAGACTTGGACTTTTAGGTTTTGTTGAAGTAATTATTTACCCCAAAATTTGGATTTAATTTTAGTATATAGAATGAGGTTCAGTCAATTTGATTTTTCTTTGAACAGCTAAACCATTTGCTTCAACATAACTCACTGAATAGTCTCTTGATTTCAATAAATGTGTGAGACCTCGTTTATCAGTGTTTTCTTCCATAATGGAGAGCCTGTTCTTGGACTGTTTTTCATGACAGAGTTGTGGCAGCTTCAACACACTCTGTCTTTTTTTAATAAATATTTTTATTGAATTTTGTGCATTTTATACATCTTAATCATATTTAGACACCCTCCCTCATCTGCACCCTTCATAGACTACCACCCCCCATTTCGTGCATTCTGTCATATATGTTAAGGCCTATTGAGTCAAATTTGTGTCCTTAGATGTCCCTCTGTGTGAGTTCATCCACTAGAGCCTGGTCAGCCTATCTAGCTTCACACTGTTAAAGAAAACCAACTTCCACCCAGGGCTCAGGGACCATTGTAGAAGGGGGTGGAAAGCTTGTAAGGGCTAGGATGGTGGATGACCACCAGGAATTGGAGTTTTCCAGGCTTCTGGGAACTTACATAAACACATTCTCTCTTGACTGTTATCACCTAATTATGTAGATGAACTCTCATGTCATTTAATCGATAATAAAAAAATTATTGTTGTTTTGAAGTATATACACTTACACATAAGTTGGGAAAACTTAACCATTTTTAATTTTTAAAAATTAATTTGTTTTTATTTTATGTATATGAGTGTTTTGCCTGCATGTATATAAGTGTACCACATGCATGCAATGTTCATGAGAACCAGAAGAACTGGAGTTAGGGACAGTTGTTAGCTGCCATGTAGGTGTTGGGAACTGAACCCAGGTCCTTTGCAAGAGCAGTCAGTACTTTTAACCACTGAGCCGTGTCTCCAGCCCCCAAAGTTAACCTTTCAAAATAATAATCTTCTTCAATCATGAATGTATAATGTCTCTCCTTGCACGTTAGTCATTGCTGGAGTTCAGCAGCAACACTTCTCATTAAAGTTATTCCAAGATATTTGATGCTTCTTGCTCTTTTAAATAATTTTATAATATACTATATATCATAGTTTATATTAAGTTAGATTTTATATTTATAATATAGCCACTAGCCACAGGTAGCAATTTAAATTAATCAAAGCAAAATAAAATTTAAAATTCCATTTTTTCTCCATATTAATAACATTTCAAATGCCCAGGAACCATAGGTAGTTAGTAGGTACCTCACTGAAGCTTAGATAAGGGAACCCCTCAAAAAGGTGCTAAATGTTTCTGTTACACAGCATTTTGCTGTGTTACTATTGATACATCAGTATCTTGTTGACTTTAGACCAGTAATTTCAATTATTTTGGGTTGTCTAAGAAATTAGTGGTTTTTGTGTCAAACTGTTTCTTCTTCTACAGCACTATCAGACTACCTCCCTTCCTCTCTTTGAAAGCAAAGATGACCAATATATACCTGAAGGTTTGCCAGTCCCCACTTGTGCCCATAGCAGCCATTACTAATCAGTCACAGCCCTTCTGCTATTCCTTGAGTTATTGAAACTTTTTTCTTTAGTGTCCTGCTCTTCTCTGTGGAGACATGACGTTAATTACAGTGGGATGGGGAGAGGGGACTAAAACCCCTCTCCATGGTATAAACACATTGTTGAAAAAGTCTGAAGAGCCAACTGCCTGAGTCTTTCTTAAGACATGAAGGACCAGTTCCTTCCCCCTTCAGTATAGCAGTTTTCTCCCTAAGCTCCCAGACACATGGGGACTCTGCTAGTTCAGACCCAAGTTTGATAGCCTGGACTTGACCTTGACCAGCTTGGCCCTGTCAAGTTATCTTGAACAAATCAGTTTCCCTGCACAAAGTGCTAGTGTTGATGGAATGGTGAGGAGGGGACCTCTAGGTGGTATTCTGATTCTGCACCTCTGTCCTGGGAAACATGCCACTGTTTGAAGGATGGCTTAGAACCTGAGATAAGCAGCTTCCAAAGCCCCTAGCAGTGCCAAAGATTCTGGAGATGTAGGTACCTTCTGAATTATGGGCAGGCAGCCTTCTTGGGCTGTCTTGGGGGATTTCCATGGGAGCACCCTGTGGGCTCCTGGAGTGGGATCTGTAGGACACAAAGGCAGAGTTTGGGATCCAGACTCCATCACAGGAAGCCTGTAGGGCCATAGAAAGGGAATTGTGGCTGGCTGTGGACAGAGTCTCTTTGGGCCCCGGTGGGGGATGTGTTTCATGTGTGATCCCACAGGGCCAGACCTGTACCCTCTTGTGATTGATGTGGGTAAGAACTGCCGTGGGCTGGGTACCTGTGTAGTGTTTCAAGGGGATTCCACCTGTGGGGGTCCCCACAGTTTTACTATACATAGCCACTCATGTAGACCGTTGCCAAGGGTCTTGATGCCTGTGTTATATGTTGTGTTTACTAAGTTGTCTGTGCTGAGCCCTTGCTCGTATTATCTCACTTGAGGCTCACAACAACCCTGGAGTTGGGGAGATATTACCGTTTGCCGTCATTTGAGAGATGAAGAAGCTGAGGCTCAGGAAGTTTAAGTTACTCAGCTGTTGTTTCATAGGAAAGACCTCTCTGATTTGGTTTCTTAGTGTGGGAAGTGGGATTTGACAGGTGAAATGTGTGAGTACAGACCTGGAGCCTGACCTCAGGGCACTTAGAATTGAGCACAGTGTGGGAACCTGAATAGCTCTGAGGGCAAAGCTGGTAGGGGTGGGGGAGGGGGGTGGAGAGAGACTGCGCTGGAGATTCAGACTCTGCCACTTGCTCACTGTATGACCATCAGTGAGCCTGTTTCCTTATCTATAAAAGGGAATGGGAGGCTGCAGAGATGGCTCAGTGGTTAAGAGCATTGACTGCCCTTGCAGAGGACCTGGTTTCGATTCCCAGCACCCACATGGCGGCTATGAACTGTCCTTAACTCCAGTTCCAGAGCTATCCGAAGCCCTCTTCTGACCTCTGTGGCATTGCATGACATAGGTACACTCACATACATGCAGACAATATACTCATACACATAAAATAAAAATAATAAAATATTTTTAAAAGGGAGTGGAATCAATATGAGAGCAAAAGAATCATCATGTAGATCAAATCTATTGTGAATCGTAATACACAGAAAACCTGATCTCCAGCTGCATTGTCCCCAGCCTCAGCCCCATCTGGTGGAAACCTGGCAGGCACAGGTCTATTATGTGAGTAGGCACACACAGTTTTCCCCTCTTGTCTGTTTGAGATAGTTCTGCAGGAACAAAAGACAAGAAGGGAGGTTTTGGGATGGGGAAGAGAATTCACAAAGGAGACTTGGGAGGTGTAGCTGATAGGGGTCGTCTGGATAAAGAGAGGGTGAAGCAAAGGGAGAGACAGGTGCCTGGGGAACCCAGAAAGAATCACAGTGGCTCCTTGGGTCACTGAGTGATCACCATAGCCAGGTCCTGGCCTGGCTGCTCAGCAAACCTTATCTCCATTAATTCCTATACAACTTTGCAAGTCAGTTCCAACTTTATTTCCAGATGAGGAAAGTGGAGCTCAGACAGGTCAAATGATTTGTTAAACAGCTCTTAAATGGGCGCACAACTCTTAAATGACAACATAGGGGTTAATCTAGATTTTTCTGGCTTAAAGTGAGCACTTAAATTATTTATTTTATTTTGAGTATGAGTATTTTGCCTGCATGTTTGTAAGTGCACCCGTGTCATGCAATGCCCCCAGAGGCCAGAAGAGGGTATTGGATCCACTGGAAGTGGTGTTATATAGACAGTTGTTAGCCAACATGTGGTGCTGAGAACCAAACCCCAGTCCTCTACAAGAAAATAGTGCTCTTAACCTCTGAGCTGTCTCTCCAGCCCCTAAAATGAACACTTTTAATACCCCTGCCTCCCCAAATATTCAGGTCTTAGAATCACAGATGTTTTTGTCTTACCTCCTGTGTTCTTCCTCGGTCCCCTCATCCTCCCTTGGCCCCAGTCTAATAGAGCAGCCTCTTTTAGGATCACTGTTTTATGACTTTGGGGAAAGAACACAACAAACCCTGTGCTAGGTCTTAAAGGAGATGCTTGGAAGCTATACATGCCAATCTCCCTCACTTTCACTAGCCAGAAAAATGTCACATGATGAAGCCTGACTTCAGAGATTGAGAAGTATAATTTATCCTAAAGAGAAGGAACAAAAATAATAATAGGCTCTATCACAGGTTCCCTTCCATCTGTAATAAGCACTGGCTTTCCTTCTTCTGTACACAGCTTATCTCGTTCTGTGAGGGAGACACCCCAAGTCCTGAACAATTCTGTGATCACCTCTTTCCTGAGTCAGGATATGACTCTTCATCATCCAGAGACTTGCAAACTACCTAACACACACACATACACATACACACGTGCGCACACACACACACACACACACACATGGCATACATACCGTACACACCACAACACATACTGACAAACACACATATACCATATATACCACAAA
The DNA here is from genome assembly GCF_000622305.1 of Nannospalax galili. Classification (NCBI taxonomy): domain Eukaryota; kingdom Metazoa; phylum Chordata; class Mammalia; order Rodentia; family Spalacidae; genus Nannospalax; species Nannospalax galili. Next base: position 3,465,001 of record NW_008337059.1, read on the forward strand.
CACATACATACATACCACACATATACCACACACATACACATCACACCCACCACAAACACCACATACCACATACACACATTCCACAAATAACACACATACACACGCCATCCCCACCCCCCCACATATCACAAACATCATACCACATGCACATACATACCACATACCAAGGTACCACAAGCATACACATACACTACAAACACCACACACCTCAAACACATAAATAACATTCATACACAACACAAATATCACACAGCATACACACATATATACCAAACACACACATATACAGCACCCACACTCCACACATACCACAAAAACCATACATATACCACACAGCCCACATGCCACACACACCAGGAATACCATACCACATACACATACATACCACACACATTACAAGCACCACCTATCACAAACACACACATACATACCATACACACATATACCACACCACACACACATACCACCACCACACATACCACATCACACACATATACATACTACACACCACAGACACCACAAACATACATATGTTTACCATACATATATACATACCACACTCTACAGATACTGCAAATATACACATACCACACACATACACACAAATATACATTATTATTATAGGGACAGATGGAGCAAGGATAGCGTTTGGAAAAGGGAGGCTGGTTCCTAGTTCTGAAACCATGTGGGGCACATGATGCAGGCCCCTGCAGTGGCCAGTTTACTTGATTGGACTCTGCTTCCTCCTCCCAATGGTAGTTCTCCAATCACTTCTCCATGGCATTAGGCAGCACACTGTCTCTTTTATTATTCTGATAGGCTTCATCTGCACAGCGTACCTGTCTCCTCTGGGAACAGGGTTTGCAGCCTGTTTCCATCTCATAGAAAGTTGGGGGCTCAAGGATCACTTAGGTCCTTGCAAGCCTCCAGTAGTTGCTATCTCCCACAGCCACACTGGCGGCTCCTTGGGCTCTGCTTGCCTACAGCGTGGGTCGTCTTCATGTATGTGTTTCAGCTCTGTGTGTGGCTGCTCTTGGGTTTTTCTAGCCATAGCTTTCCCTCCAGACATAACCATCACTCCCTTGCTCTGCTGAGCTGCTGTGGGAGCACCATGCCCTCAGTCCCATGTTCTGCATCATTCTTTCCTAATGGCAAGGATCTCCTGGGCACGACCTAACGGGGTCTTGCTACAGGTTGAGTTTATTTCTTCTCAACAGTTTTCTGTGGGCACAATCTGTGTGATTCATACACTCTAAGCGCACAATTCAACACTTTGGTAAACTTGTCTATAACCAGAGCATTCCTACCGAAAGTTCCCTCATGTTCATTTGCAATCAGTCCTTGTTCCCATCCCTTGTCCTAGGAGGTCACTAACCTTACTAGCTATAAGAGGACCCTTTCTAGACAGCGTGTACAAACTGAACTATATAACATACAGTTTTTTTTTTTTTTGCATTCAGCTCTTTCACTTAAAATGAAGCTTTTGAGTTTCATACATGTTATAGCATGTGACTGTAGTTAATCCCTTCCCTCCACATACTGGGGATTAAACCCAAGGCTTTCTACGTGCTGGGCAGGTACTCTACTACTGAGCTACATCCCCAGCCCTCTATTTTTAATTTTTATTTTGAGACAAGGTTTCACATCATCACTCAGGCTGGTCTTCAGCTTGCAATCCTCCTGCCTCAGCCTCCCAAGTAGCTGGAACTGCAGGCCTGCACAAAGGTCAGCTTTGTGTTACTATAATAAATACCTGTGGCCAGAGAAATGGCTCAGCAGTTAAGAGCATTGGCTGTTCTTGTGGAGGACTGGGCTTTGGTTCTCAGCACCCATCTGGCAGTTAACAACCATTCATAATTCCAGTTCCAGGAGATCCAATGCCCTCTTCTGGCCTGTATGGGCATTGTATACACATGGTGCAATTACATACATGCAGAGAAAATAGACAAAAAATGCAAATAAATAAAATTTTTAAAAATTCAAAAAACGTTTGTGGGACCGGAGACATGGCTCAGCAGTAAAGAACACTGGCTGCTCTTGTAGAGGACCCAGGTCACTTGTCAGCACCCACACAGTGGCTAACAACTATCTGCAACTCCAGTACCAGAGGCCCTCTTCTGACCTCTGTGGGCACTGCACGACATGGGCGCATTTGTATAAATGCAGGGAAAACACTTATACACCTAAAATAAATAAATATTTTTAAAATATATGAGACAGTCAATTTGTACAAAGAAAAGGTTTCCTTTGGTTTATGGTTTGGTGGTTTTTAATCTGTGATCAGTGGGCCCTGTTGATTTGGGCCTGTGGTGAGGCAGTGCGTCTTGGTAGGAGCACGCAATGAAAGAGAGTTATTCATCTCATCACTAAAGAGCAAAGAGAAAACTGGGAGGGGACTGGTCCATGAACCCCTTTAAAGGCACCCTCCCTCAATGACTCAGGGGCCTCCCACAAGGCCCCACCTTCCAAAGGCTCCACTCTCTCTCAGTGGTGTCACTCTGGGTCCATGCCTTTAATACACAGACCTCTGGGGGCAGGTCTCCAAAGCAGAACTACACATGAATCATCATAAGCCATGACTGTGTTCTGTACCACCTGTACTCAAGATCCCATGTTCTGGAGTTGACTCTGTCTAGAATGTTGCTTGTCCCTAGAGAAAGAACATAGAGTCAGGCACCAGCTCCTAAGAATTCCTCTCACACCTGATTATTCATATCAGGTTAGTGGAAATATGGTCTCTTCCAGGGAAGGGCAGCAGATCCTGAAGAAGAGAGAAACAGCTGGCTATGTGGTGGCTTTTCCCATAGCCACCTAGAGCTACGGTGAGATGGGTGGTTGTTTACAGGAATCTAGGTTCTCTTGGTGGTTGGCTTCAAGCATCATGACTTTGACATAGAATCTCTGAGACCCCAGGAGAAATTTGATCAGAGGGACTCTCTTTTCGAGAGTTCATTCCCAGTTCAGTAAAAATTTTTATCCTGACTTGCAGGTTTAGTTGACCCACCATGTTTTGTCTTCCCAGCTGTCTTCTGGGGAGATATTGCTCTGGATGAAGATGATCTGAAGTTATTTCGTATCGACAAGGCTGGAGACTGGACTAAACCATCCATGGAGGAGATGAGACATGAAACTGGTAAGTACTGTTTCCCTGACCCCACAGCGGTAGCATGAGAGGCTCGGTGAGGGGTAGAGAGGCCCTATGTCTCTCACATTTGGCATGTAGTTCCTGGAACCTCTGTCTGTAGAAGAGCTGGAGGGAACACCCTTCCTTCTCTGATGGAGGCATGGATCTGGAGCCTTTAACTTAGCCTCTCTCTCTCTCTCTCTCTCTCTCTCTTTCTCTCTTTCTCTCTACTATGTATTTGTTCATGTTTGTGCATGCATGCTTACAGATTCCTGTGGAAGTGTATGTATGCATGTGGAGACCAGAGGCTGATGTCAGGTGTGTTCTTTGCTTATTCTCCACCTTATTTTTGAGGCTAGGCTGCTAGTCAATGAGCTTCACATCCCCTTCCCAGACTGGGGTTATAGATGGGTGTTGCCACATCCAGCTTTTTTTTTTTTTTTTTCACATGGATGATGGGGAATCAAACTCAAGTCCTCATGTTACCCAGAAGGTACTTTACCAACTGAGCCATTAGCCCAGCCCAATTTAGCTGATCCTTCTAAGAAAATCTCTAGTTTCCTCTGTTGGAAGATTCAGCTTGTCACCCAGTAATAGTTCTTGGGACTCTGGCCTTTGGTTTTGCTCATCTCAGACTAGAAAGAATTGCTGGGTGGGTTGGATTTAGATGATGTCTGACAGTACTCTCAACAATAATGACCAGTCTTGGTGAGATGTTTACCCATAGGATAGTGTGCACTGATTTTGATAGCCCAGATAAGTCCCTGGGTTGTCAGGGGTAGTAGACCCACCCAACCTGCATCCTGTGGTTACTGTTCTTTTTCCTCCTAGCTACCAACTTGGAGGTGAAGAGACTGATCCCCCAGGCTCTCCTTACCTCCCTGCACACTAGGCTCAGTGTGGCTTTTGTGGCATCTTTGTCTTTGGCCTTGTGGCATTTTCATCCTAGAAGCAGTACAGGGGACTGAGTATGGGATCTGGTGTCTTCACATGGCAGGTGACAGTTTGTCATTTGGTGACTAAGGTCAAAGATCCCTGTGAACTTTCTCACCCATCCTCCTTTTTCTTGAAGCTGTTTTAAGCATTTATCCCAGCCCAAGTTCAATACTGGTGAGAGAAAGAGAAAACAGCACAACCCCATGCCTTCAAGGAGATCACTACTTCAGGCATACTAGGGTAGATCTGGTTCAGTTTTCCTATCAGTAAAATGAGGGTGAAGCCAGTACTCATCCCATAGAGGTTTCAGGGTTGAAACTAGCTCAGCATCTAGCACATAAGCAAGAACTGGGAGATATTTATTGGTGCACTGGGAAGAGAGAAGAGTGAGGGTTGAAGCCTTTAGGTATCACATGACTAGCACTCTCATCTTGTGTCATAAAGGAGAGCTAGGAATCCTGGGTGAAAGAGATTTCAGGTGGAGGGGAAGCCAGGTACATGGGCAGGGAACACAAGAAGGGCTGTTGGTGGGGCAGAAGTAAGGTGTGGTCATGGAGGGTGGCCCTCTGCATAGGCTGTGACCAGAACTGCATCTGGAAAGAGCAAGTGTGACAGATGGCAGACAAGTCCTTCACCATCTGCCCTGTGAGCATGGGCTTTACCTGGGCCACAGGGGTCCTTCCCAAAGTTTCTTAATAAGATTATGACTTGTTAGAGCTACAGAAATAGCTCAGTGGTTAAGAGCACTAGCTGCTCTTGCAGAGGACCCAGGGGTTCAGTTCTCAGCACTCACATGGCAGCTAACAGCCAGTTAATTACCAATTAGTAACTCCAGTTCCAGGGGATCTGATGCCCTCTTCTGACCTTTGTGGACATTGTACTACATGGGTGCACTTACATACATGGAGGCAATATACTCACATATACATAAAATAAAAATAATAATTAAGAAAATTAAATATTTTTAGAAGATTGTAAGTTGCTAAGCTTGGACTTGGGAGTTTCTTGGTAGAGACCTCTAACCCTCTACTCTCCATAGTTCATTAACTGAGGATGTTGAGTCCTGACTGGGCATGTAGGCAGCTGTCACACTGATGGTTGGTAGTGATGGCACAGGGTGCACCCTTGATGATGTATTTGGTGATATCAGGAATATCTCTGAAACCTGGAGAGGGGAGAATGAGATGTGTCCTGAGTCTGAGTGACTCCTAGGGTGTATGAAGAAAACGAACAGTTAGAGCAATTGGTTGCAAAACTCCCCACTGGGATTGACAGATGAAGGGCCTAGGTTGTCAGCAGATCAGAGGACCATTGCCATTGCCAGGGGCAGTGAGGAGCCATTAGGCAGGCACATCAGACTTCCATGGTATCTGAGTCTATGACTAGCCTGGGATTTGTACAGCCTCTTCTAGGTGGCTTGAAAAGCCAATTGGGTTGTTAAATGAAGATTTGAATTATTTTCTCTAACAGTGTATCTGCAGCTCCAGCATAAGGAAGCACCTTTTCATGATTCTACCACCCCATCTAGTTACATTCTTCCTCAACTCTCAGTGGAATCTGTAAAGAGGTTAAACTTTTTTTTTTTGCAATGTTATTTAAAACTAATGAACATCATGTATCTCAAGCATATACTGTGATGAACTCACATGTGTGTCTGCCCACGTAACCACCACCCAAGTGGTACATTGCCATGTATGTTCCACAACCCAGAGAACCCTCCCCCGCCCATGCTGGCTAATTTTTGTCAACTTGACACAAACTAGAGACACCTAGAAAGAGGGAACCTCTATTGAGGAATTTCCTCCATCAAATTGACCTTGGCCATGTCTATGAGGCATTTTCTTAATTGCTAATTAATGTAGGAGAGCCCAGTCCATTGTGGGTAGTGCCATCCCTAGGCAGGCAGGCCTGGGCTGTATAAAAAATGTAACTGAGTAAACCAGAGGGAGCAAGCCAATAAGCAGCATTCCTCCATGGTCTCAGCTCCTGACTCCAGGTACCTGCCTTGGCTTTCTTCCATAATCGACTGTCACTTGGAAGTGTAAGATGAAACAAGCCCTTTCCTTCCCAAGTTGCTTTTTAGTTATGGTGTTTATCACAACAGAAATAAAACTAGAAGACTCCTGTATTCCCTTTGCAGTCAGTGCTTGTCCCAGAGTCTCCACAAGTCTGATCTTTAATCATCACTGACTTATTTTACCTGTGCAGTTGGGACCCGCAGTGCGTGTGTCCTATTTATTTCTCCATTGCTGTGACAAAACACTCTGACCAATACCAACTTGGGGAGGAAAGGGTTTATTTAGCTTACTTATCCCAGGTCACAGTTCATCTGGGAGCCCAAGGTAGGAACTCAGGGTAGGAACCTGGAGACAGGAGCTGGAGCACAGACCATGGAGGAATGCTGCCTACTGGCTTGCTCCCCTGGCTCCTGCTCATCCTGCTTTCTTATACAATACAGGACCACCTGCCCAGGGGTGGCACCACCCACAGTGGGCTGGGCCCTCCCACATCACTCAACAATCAAGAAGATGCCCCACAGACATGGCCACTGGCCAGTCCAATGGAGGCAATTCCCCAGTTGAGGCTCCCTCAACCCAGGTGTGTCAAGTTGACACTAAAGCTATCCAGCACACTATCCTACTGTGCTATAGAATTAGAACTTCATCCTCTTACCTTTCCAATTCTTGTCCCCAAGATATGATGTTAACATTAATGTCACAACATAAGACAGTACAACCTTAAAAACCTCACAGTCCTTAGAAAATCCAAACACTTAAAAGTCCATCGTCTCTTAAAAGTCTCTTAACTGTGGGTGGGCTTCTGTAAAATCCAAAACAAGTACTGTCTTATTTCAAAGGGAAGAATTGGGCACACCTAAGTAAAACCAAAGTCCAGCAAAGTAGCTCAAGGTTGGACATCTAGGATTCACTCATGATCTTCTGGGCCCCAAAGGGTTCTGGAAGCTCCACTTCTCTAACTCTGCCATCCACAGCACACACAGCTCATCTCACAGACCCAGGCCAGCTCCATTCCACACCTGCTGGTGCTCTTGGTGGTTGTCCCACAGTCTTGGCATCTCCAAAGCCTGGGGTCTCCAATGAAACTGAGGCTGCACCCTCAACAATGGCCTCTTCTGGCCTCTCGGGGTGCAACACATCTGATTCTCTCCATGACCCCTTCAATCCTGGGGTCTTCATTGCAACTGAGGCTGCACTTTCACCCATGGCCTTTCCTGGTCTCTGCATGCCAAGCCTCAGCTATTCTCTGTGACCCCTTCATGCTTTCAACACCAGAACCATGCAGGAGACTCTTACACATTACCAAGTCCTGCTTCCAGCTTGAGATGGAGACTCAGGTTCCCTCTGTGTGCTGACCCTGAGGAAATACCTCCCAGACTTCACCACAATGATGCTGGTCTCTTGTTACTTACAGTTGATTTTTCAGCTCCAGCTAACCAGCATCAATTGTCCCAGCACAGCAAAGGTTTTACTTCAGGTTCTGGTCTCTTCTTAATCACAGCCAATTCTTCAGCCCAGTTGACCAGAACCCACAGATTCTCAATTCAAAATATCACACAAAAGCCCTGATAATCTCTGCTTCCCTTTGAAGCTTCACAAGCCAGGCCTCCATTGTTCACAACTCTTTCAGCATAACTGTTCCAAGCTCCACAGCAACAAACCCTAAGAACTCAATGGCTTTTCCAGCTGAGAGTTCCAAATGCTGCCACAGTCCTCCCCCAAACACCAAGGTCAGATCTGTCACAGCAATACCTCACTCCTGGTACCAATTTCTGTTAATTTGTTTCTCCATTGTTGTGACAAAACACTCTGACAAATATCAACTTGGGGAGGAAAGGGTTTATTTAGCTTATATATCGCAGGTCATAGCTCATCCTGGAGCCCAAGGTAGGAACTCAGGGCAGGAACCTGGAGGCAGGAACTGGAGCACAGGCCATGGAGGATTACTGCTTACTGGCTTGCTCCCCTGGCCCCTGCTCAGCCTGCTTTCTTATGCAACACAGGCCCACCTGCCCAGGGGTGGTACAACCCACAGTGGGCTGGGCCCTCCCGCATCACTCAACAATCAAGAAGATGCTCCATGGACATGGCCACAGGCCAATCCAATGATGGCAATTCCCCAACTGAGGCTCCCTCTACCCAGGTGTGCCAAGTTGACACTAGAGCTATCTAGCACAGCATGCTACTCTGTCTTCTTTCATTTGTCTTCATGACTAACTACAAAATTCACCCATATTTCTGGTGAAACAACTCGTTCTTTTTCAGTGTTATGCACTGTTCTGCTATATGAATGGTCCCTAGCTTAGTCATTCTTCTGTTGACACATTTGGGCAGCTTAGGGTCACTTGTTATGTTAAATAAAAGGTCTCTCTATAGCCCAGCTGGCCTGGAACTCACTTTATAGACCCTCCAAGGCTGGCCTCCATCTTACTGAGTTCCACCTGCTTCTGCCTCCCGAGTGTTGGGATTAAAGGTAGGCATCACCATGCCTGGCAATGGCATTCTTTTGTGTGTTTTTAGGTGAACACAAACACCCATCTCCCCTAGACAGGTACACAGGCAGGGTCCTGGGTTCTAGTAGATACTGTCAAACTATTTTCTAAAGTGATTGTACCAATTTATACTCCAGGTCAGAACCCACTCACTTAGAAAGCAAGAGTGTGTCTGTGCAGGATCTGCTACAGTCTTTGAGAGCTTGGGCTCTCTAACATGAGTCTCTTGTCACCATCTGGCCCATCCAGCAGGCAGGCAGTGCCCATGTACCATTGGAATTCTCAGGCTGTCCCTAAGGCACCTCCCATGGCATAGATTGGGGGCACAGGGCTGGCAAATGTGAAAGAGAGGCTCTAGAGAGAGGCCAGGTGCAGTGCCAACTTTATGCCCAGATAGAGTCTTCTGCAGGGAAGATCACCTGAGGATGCCATGGTAAAAGGAGGCTTCGTGGTTTGCCTCTCTGTCATTACTCCTGTGAACTGATAGAAGGCAGAGCCTACATCACATTCACTTTGGACTCTCCAGAGATGGACCAACATCTTGAACCTAGAAGGTGCTAGCAAGCATTGGTAGGGAAGAGAAGGTAGAGGTGGCAGAAGTTGCAGAAACAGGGCCTTCTCCAGGAGTTCAGAGCTCCATCAAGGTTGTGGTCCCAGAATGATGCTGTGAGCATTGACCATAGTCACAGGCTTTGGGCTTTCACTGCCTGGGCTCAGTCCTAGAGGTGGGCCTTGATTTTCATCTGACAGATAGGAGCAGTAATGATCCTTACCTCAGAGTGATGCTACAAGGGCACAGGAAAGAGCATGCATGAGGCACTTGGCATCTGATAGATGCTCAGGAAGAAGATTGATCTAGAAAGGTTTGAGATCAAAATGAAGCCTGGGGCAAAGTGCCACATGTAGAGGAAATTGGGGTCTGGCTACCAAGCCTCTGAGGCATGTAGAGGGAATTTGGGGGCCTGGCTGTCAAGCCTCTGAAGCATACAGATGATGTTTCCTCCTCCCTGAACTTAATACCATTTTTTTCCAGTGTTTTTTTTATGGCAAGGTGATTTTTATTCCAATTGCTTTTCTCTGAGGACTAACTCTGCTTTGCATCTATCTAGAATAGTTATTTTATTTTCAGGGTGGGAATACTTTTTATTGATTTTGCTGATTAAACTAATACTGTAATTTTTTTTAAATGCAAAGGCTCATAAGTGGAAAAGGAAAATCCTGTTATATCACCCCCAGAGATCACTGACACTATGTTTTCTGGCTTCCTTCCAGTCTTAATACACCATGGCCATGCGTGCAGATACAAACACACATATGCATACACACATACACACATTTACATACCCATATATATGTACACACACGTGCACATACATATACACATCCATACACATGTGTACATATACACATACATATGCATATACATGCACACAAATATACACATATATGTATACACACATACACATATATACACACATATATACACATACACACAAATATACGTATACACACATATATGTACACATACATATACACATATACATGTATACATACTGTATTAATTACTTTTCTGTTGTGTGATAAAACATTGATCAAAACAACTTATAAAAGGAAGAGTTTATTTGAGCTTATAGTTCTAGGCTCCAGAGGGATTAGAGTCCTAGAAGGATTAGAGTCCATCATGGTCAGGAAGCATGGTGAGATGGCCAGAACAGGAATAGAATACTAAGCATGATCATATCTTCAGGCAGGCATGGGAAGGAGAGTGTAACTAGAGATCTCACAAGGCTTAAGAGCTCTCTAAGTGCACCCCCAGTGATGTGCTTCCTCCAGCAAGGCTGCACCTTCTAAGACCTCCCAAAACAGTGCCACCAACTGGGGACAAAATGTCCAAATACTTGGAGTCTATGGGGAACACTCTCATTCAAACCACCACATTCCACTCCCTGGCCCCCACAGGCTTATGACCATATAAGATGCAAAGTGCATTTATTCTATCCTTAAAAGTCCCCTTAGTCTTTACCAGTATCAATACTATTCAAAAGTCCAGAGTCCAAAGTCTCTTCTGAGACTCAAAGTAATCTCTTAAATGTAAGACCTTGTAAAAATCAAAAGACAAATTACATACTTCCAACATACAATGGAATTGAATATACATTCCCATTCCAAAAGGGAGGAAGAGGGGCATCTGAGGAAATACTGGACCAAAACAAGACTGAAACCAGCAGGGCAAACACCAAATTCAGTAGCTCCATGACTGACTTCTAGAACTTTACTTCCAAAGAACTTAAATAGCTCAGCCCCTCCAACTTTGCTGAATGCAACATACATCTCTGGGGCTGGTACCACTCCCTGTGTGCAGCTCTCCTTGGCAGATGTCTCACAGCTCTAGTATCGTCAACATCTTCTTGGGATCTCCACTGTCAACGAGGCTTCACCTTCACAGCTTCACGCAATGGCCTTTCAAAGTCTTCTTTATGCAGGGAAACCCCTGCTGCATGCTGCCTGGCCTCAGCACCTCTCTGAAACTGCAAAGGGAGAACCTTCACTCTTGCTTCTTTAATGCCTCTAAGGCTAGCACCAAGTGAATGACACTGCCAAGTTTGGCTGCAAATTTGGGCCTTCTTCATCCACATACTAGCTTTTCTCTGCTGTGGTTTTCTAGGAGTAGAAAACCTCTTAGGCATTTTCCCTTCACAAATTGGAGCTGGTCATGGTCTCACCCTGAAGGTATTCTTTACATTGTTTAAGTGCAAATCTGTAGGCCTCTCCTTAATCACTCTAATCTCTTTATCAAAGAGAGTTTCCTTCAGCACATGCCTTGGCTCCAACATCAATAAACTTCACAGTGCTCTCTTTCACTCCAAACTGTACATGCTGCATTTCTTTCTGCCACATTTGTTCTTTTCACTATAGAGATGAACAATATTCACCATTAATAGCCACATCACTATTTCTATGTTAGGCTGTCTTGAAATTTCCTCCACCAAAGAAATTAGTTCCTTGCTTTTCAATTTAGCCTCAGACTGTGGGCAGACTCCAGCCAGATTCTGCCAAAATATCCCAGTTGCTGCTTAAGTCTTTATTTCCCTCTGGAACTATACCATTCTTAGTGGTACTTTCTTCCAGGCTCCTCATAGAATGGTTCTGCTTACAGCATTCAGCTGCTTTTCTAGTCCATACTTCTAAAGTCTTCCACATTTCTCCAAAACAACACATGGTCAGGTTCTTCACAGCCAATAGCCCACTCTCTGGTACCAACTTCTGTATTAGTTACTTTTCTGTCGCTGTGGTAAAACACCAACCGAAGTAACTTATAAAGAAAGAGTTTATTTGAGCTTCTGATTCTAGGTTCCAGAGAAATTAGAGTCTGCCATGGTGGAGAGGAGTGATGAGGTGCCTGGAGCAGGAGCAGAAGGCTAAGCTATCACATCTTCAAGCAGGCACGGGAAGCAGACTGCAACTGGAAATCTGGCAAGGCTTAAGAACTCACAAAGCCAGGAGGAGAGATGGTTTAGCAGTTAGCACTGCCTGCTCTTACAGAGGACCCAGGTTCAATTCCCAGCACCCACATGGTGGCTAGCAACCATTTGTAACTCTAGTTCCAAGGAAATCCAACACCCTCTTCTGACCTCTGCAGGCATTGCACGACATGGGTGCACTTACATATATACAGGCAATATATTCATACACATAAAATAAAAATAATAACTAAAATATTTAAAATAAGAACTCAGAAAACCTGCCCCCAGTGATGTGTTTCCTCTAGCAAGGGCACACCTTCTAAGACCTTCCCAAACAGTGCCACCAACTGGGAACAAAATGTCCAAATACTTGGAGCTTATGGAGGACAAACCACAACACATGCAAGATTTGACTGGTATGCTCTGGTATGGTCTGTGTGTCTTTTCCAGTATCTCTTGCCTGGCATCCCATCACAGACTCATCTCACACAGTGTCTGGTTATCTCACAGTACTTATAGCATTAGTGATGGTCATGTAGCCCTGCCACATGTCTTCTAAGTCTTACATGTAGACACGAAGATTGTTTCCCTTTTTGTGCAATTTTATTTTTTAACAGAAACATTGTTTTGTGGAAGAAATTTATGATAGACCTTTAAATAAATTATAAAAGAGTCATATCTTAACTCATGCTAGCTAAGTTCAAATGTGGGAAAGGATGCCTCATTTCCAAGCTTTGGCAAGCACTATTTCCTTTCTTGGAGGCTAGGAAGGGAGCTCTGGGGAGCAGGACTGAAGCCCCTACACTGGGATAATAGGGAAAGGACCAGACACCTGCAGAGCAGCCCCAGAGGTCTCCTTCCCTGCTTTGTCCTGTGAGCATGGAGCTACTTTCCTTGCTATAGGACAAAGGGATGTCAGTTACCCTGGATATGGCCCTGTCAGCCTCATTCCTACAGGTGCCCATGTTCCAAGTTCACTCAGTGGTGGTATCCTGACCACAGCACTAGTTCCCAAATCCCAGTTTTCTGTAGCCTTCCCCAATTAGCCTGCTGCTATATTGGCAGCTGGAAGGAACAGAAGAGTTTGGGAAGTAGTCTGGAGTAATGGTGAGCCAAGCTCTTGTTCAAGAGTCCACTCAGTGTTCTGCACTGACCACATAAGGAGCCTCTGGGAGCATTGGGGCTCCCAGTAGGGATCCCCAACATTGTTTACCTAGGCCACAGGTTTGAGTTGAGCTTAATTCTGATAAGCCTCCCTGCCTCTGGTCTCTCCTCCAGCCCCACTTCCAAGTGTCCTTCTTGGTTATTCTGCTGTATTGTACCATGTGGAATAGTACCTACCCCCCCATTCGTGTTTACTAGAACCTCAGAATGTGACCTGTGGGAACCTTTGCAGATTCATTAAAGATCTGGAGATGGGATCATCCTTGGTTTAGAATGGACCCTAATTCAGTGACCCTGGAGGCAGAGGCTGGAAAGATGCTATGGCAAGCCAAGACTATCACAGAGTGTTGGGAGTCACCAAAGCTAGGAAGAGGAAAGGAGAATTCTCCCCAGGTCATTCAGAGGGAGCCTGGTTGTACTGGTTCCTTCACTTTAGACACTGAGCCTCCAGACTTGGAGAAGACAGATTTGTTTGAAGTTCTCAGAACCTAATACAACTCTGCTTCTTAGATTCCCTCAGTTGTCCCGGTTGCTTATCAGGAACCTTCCTTAGTCTGCCTCCCAGTCCACACCCTCAGAACTGGCCTCTCTTCCCCTCTGTCCTTAAGCCAACTGCAATGACATCGTGTCTGTCCACACCCTGAGCTTCCTTCCTTCCAGCCTTCTGTTCCAGCTATTCCTCTGCTCTGAGTCCCCATTCTACAGACATAGAAATGAAGACCAGAGTTGTTGGTGACTCATACACAACTCTGCAATTGGGTGCCTTTTTGACATTTTACTTAGTACAGCTGGCAGCTGCAGAGGCCACCTGGTTGACAGTGCTGTTGAAATGGCCTCATTTGGGGTGTGTGGTGGACAGAACTTTTCTCATTTTCAGATAGACCCATTCCCCAACTCTGGGAGCTGCTGGCAGATGTGGCAATGGCATTTGGATGTGTGTGGGGCCAGGAGGCAAGAGCATATCCATCAGGAAGAGTCCTTCTGTATGCTTTTGATTTGCTGTGAGAAGAATGGAGGTCTGGGCAGGCATGGGCTGAGTGCTCTGTGAATGGGGCCCTTGAATTAACATGGCTGAGTTTCCAAAAGCTGTTAATCGGATTAGCTGTGTAGTGAAGGAAGTACTTAGCGGGTGACACACACAGACAGGCACACACTCTCCAACCCTTTTGCATCCTCTTCTGTGTGCCTGGCAGGCCCTGGTGGTCCTATTTCTGAGTTCTTAGGCACCTCTCCTCTTAACAACACAAGCTGTGCAGAAACCTGTGAGTTTTATTTCTTTGTTCATTTCTTCCCTAAAGGACTGAGGAAGCCACTGTTGAGGAAGTTCCCATCTTTGCAAATGTACGTAGAGAGGAAGTTCTGTCTTGAAGTTGCCTTTGTTGGGATAGTGGATCTGAATTCGTGATCTCTAATGAGGATTCTTCAAGGGGACAGTTTAAATTACTTATTGACTCTGATGGAAACTGATTTTTCCACCTTGTCCATTCTGAGCTACTGGGCCATGTCTGTCTCTGTTTAAGAAGCCACCCTTGTTCTAAGTCTTTGCTTCCTTAACTCCTGCCATCTGTGAAGAACATCTGCAGAGCCCCAACAGTTTGGCTTCTCGGTTCAAAATAAATAAATGAGCAGGAGAGTCCAAGACATAGGATAGTTTGTGTCCCCTCTCTAGGTGTCATCTCTGAATCATGAAGTCTTCACCCAGAGCCTCTCCAGATACTAGATCACTACTTCCAATTCTGACCAGGATTTGGAGTGGTGCAGAATGCCTTCACCTTAGCTCTGTTGTTCCATCTGAATAGAGGCACTGTTGAAACCACACTGTCATTTCTCTCAGGCCAGTTTGAGCTCTGGTTTTGAGCTCTGATGTTTCACACTACAGAAAAGAGGGGACCAAGGACAGGCACCACAGAGCTCACTTTAGACATCAAAGACCACTATAAACCTATGAGACATACAGCTGTCCAAATCAGAGAATTGCTTCAGGATTTCTGGGCTCTGATTTCCAAGGGTGGAGGGTCTGAAAATAGGCCCACTATATGTATCTGCTCCCTAACACATTTAGTCTTAAGATTTTTGTTTGTCCTTACCTGCCCAAGATTCTTCTATTTGCATTCAACATCTGCCTTTCTTCTTTGTTAGATTGTCAATGGATGTGACTTGTTTGATTTGGTCTTGGCCTTCCTTCTTTAGTGCCAGCATCTGGGCACATAAATGGTGCTATACAAACACTTGTGAACTGTAGATCTCATGCACCGTTTGTAGCTAACCAGGGACTCATGACCACACAGTGGCCTATCTTGCTCCTCTGTTTCCCCAAGAGACCATTAGGATTAGTACTGTTTGCTTGACTCTGTTCTCTTGGAGCCCTGAATGGGAGTAGGTACCAGCTCAGAGGAAGTTCTCAGCCTCAAAGTGGTAGGTATCCTGGGTCTGAGAAGACCCACATCACCTTGCAGAGAATGCAAGACTTCTTCTCATGGACCCTTCCTATTCTTATGGGACCCTTCCTTCAGATTCTTAGATGGAAAATATGGTCCTCAGGACATCTCTGAACCAGAGAGAGCATTCAGATTCTTGCTCTCTGCTCCAGGGTTTCTGTCATCTTTTCCTAGATCTGAAGCCATCCAGTTGACCTCCTATGGTCATCCTGCCCTCCAGAAAACTTCTCCTGGGCTTCTACAGAGTGGAATTTCATCCCCATGTGCTATCCTCCCTACCCTGCCCTGGAGTCTCCCCCAGAGCCTTGTCATCTCTGACACCAACTTCATGATTAGCATCATGTCCCTCCTTCTTTCTTCCCTTCTTTCATGTAAGAAATGCTAACTGGGGACCTTTTGCTCAGCACCAAGATACACTGTGTCCACACTTTCCCCCACCATTAAGGAGACAGGGCTATAATGACAGAATTGATCATTGTCTTAGAGTACTGGAGGGGTGGGAACTAGACTCAGAAGCCCCCAAAACATGAAAAACCCACATGCATCTGCAGGGAAGGCTTCCTTCTAGACAGGGTCAGCATGTGTCCAGCCTCAGGGTGCAGAGGTCTAGGAAGAAAGCACCAGGGAGGCCCTGAGCAGGCTTCTAGTTCCATGCTGACAGCTGTAAAAGAACAGGGCAGAGCAGCCCTGATTCTTGAGGGAAGTAGAGATTAGGGAGGACACAAGGAAGGGTTTAGGGAGAATAAGATGGGGATGATAGAGAAAAATAAAGCAGAAGTCCACAAATCAAACTTAGGGGACCAGGCCAGAGCCAGACTAGAGGCCAGGATGAACTGCTCTTAAATCCACTGCTGAGGTCAGGGTGCCCCAGGGCCAGAGCCTGGACTCAGGTAGGGCTGGGGCTGGGGGGAGGATGACTTCTGCACTGCTACCACCAAGGCTTGGCAGTTCCTCCACCAGTAAAGTTTTAAATTTGGTGAGATAATTTGAGACGATAAAGAGGCATCTGATAGAGTGCACATCTGTTCTCTGGGAAGGAAGAAAGAACGCAGCATAAGGATTCCATCATCTCATTCTCCGGGGCCTCGCTCAGAGCCGACTTACACCCTGGATGGGAGCCAGAGCTCGCAGAGAACTTGAAGTGCTGAGAAAAGCAAATTCACCTTTGAGCTGGTCTTTCTTGCTGCTGTGTTTGTCAGAAGCCACGGTGGGTACCCAGCCAGGTGGACGAGTACTCTTGAGCACCCATCCAGGGAGCCCCTGCTCTCCGGTGGCATGGATCTGGGTGGCTGAATCAAAACCAGGAGACCAGCTTGAGAAGGTGTGACAAGCAAATGGGTAATACCTGGTGTTCTAGCCAACATCCCCCTCAGGTGTGAGATACAGAACCCACTCTGGTAGCTCTAGTGGAAGAGTTTGCTCGGAGAAATGGATTGGTAGATGATAAATAGGTGATAGATGGATGAAGGATGGAGAGATTGTTCAAAGTGCTTACCACACAAGTGTAAGGACCTGAGTTTGGATCCCCAGAACTCATGTAAAGCCAGGAGTGATAGCACTTATCTGTAATTTTAGTGCTCCTACTGTGAGGTGGGAGGCTGAGTCAGGAGAACTCCTTGAAGCTCAATTACCAGCTAGTTTGGTATACACAACTTTGAACAAAAAAGGGACCCTGTCTCAAACAACATGGAAGAAGAAGACCTATACCCAAGATTGTCTTGTCCTCTGACCTCCACAGGAGCACTGTGACATATAGGCACCTGTACTCACAACACACACACATCATACATCTGTGACACACAAGCACCCATACTCACCATGCACACATTTCATACATGCACATACACATATGCACATCATACACACACACATACACACACATACACACACACGATGATAGAAGATGGTTGATAGATAATTGATAGATGATAAAAAGATGGCTAAGATGGATTAATAGGTGATAGATAGATAGATAGATAGATAGATAGATAGATAGATAGATAGATAGATAGATAGATAGATAGTAGAGCTGACCTCTTAAGGATTGGGCTACAAGTTGGGAAAGAAAGGAATAAGGCTGATTTCTTTTCTCAGGGCCTCCAGAATTCCCCTCGTTCTTGCACCTGCTCCCCTATAGCCACCATACCTGAATTTGTATCATTATCCTTCAACCGAAGTATTCCTCGCTGAATGTAAAGGTACTATGGGAGTCTTGAGAGTAGAAGAGTTTATCATGGAAGACGGTTATAAAATGAACTCAGCACAAGCCCCTGGGTGGTTGGACATAGAAAAAGGAGTAGGGGAGGAGATGGAGGGTGAACTGATCCCCTGTAGTAGCCTGACTTCCTTTGGGGTTAACCTGGCTTTTAGGGTCAGGCCCAGCTCCACATTGCCATTTATGATGTCATTTTTTAATGGGAAACCATGGGTTCCCATCAGCCTTCTTAATGTATGGAATTTGGGATTACCACCTCGGGAGAGCCAGGGACTGCTTCACTTGGCTTTATCAGAAAGATTGTGTCTCACCTTCTCAAGCACCATTATTGGTTTTCCTTAATCTGATCCTAATTTCCCTCTCCTTCAACTGTGCATGTGCTTTTGTGGTATTGATGGAAAGGGATTTTATTTCCTGTTCTTAATTTAAATAGTAGCTGATTACTAAGAAAAATGAAAGGAAGCAAACCCTGCTAAAGGCCTTTGATTTATGTAGCCCTCCGATAAATGTGTCAGGTGTCAATGCTCTAGATAGGAAAAAAAAATGTGTCTCCCTTGACCTCAAAGAACGTTGTGGTGAATCCTTTTCGAGAAAAATTAAGACTTCTTTTATTCAACTATCATCTCCTTAAATTTGATTTTCATAAAGGGTCTGGCTGTGCAGCCAAAACTGGCCTCAAACTCACCATCCTTCTGACTCAGTCCTGGGATTCCAGGTACCACCATGCTCAGCCTCTCTAACTTTCCCACTCTGATCAGTCGGCCCCATGAATATATTTCTATACCTTTCTTGAGTTGAGTGCTTCTAGTAGTGCTGGAAATTGTCCCTCGGAGCACATGTGCATCAAGCATGTTCTGGCTGAGCATGATGATTGGTGAAGCAGGTGTTTGACAAAATTGGTGCTGCAGTCTTGGAACTCCTCCTCAATGGGGCAGACTTCTAGGACTTCTTCAAGCATAAGGACCCTCAGATTTCTCATCTCTGGAATGGAGGGTTGACCTCAGCCTCCTGAGAGCCACTAATGAGTCTTTTGGTTCTTTTAGCAAGCTCCTTAAATGCAACAGAGACTGGCCATGTGGAGTCTGTCCTTTACAGTGTAGAACAGGTCACCATGTCACCATGTCTTTGGTTCACCTTCATCTGATGCCTCCTGGAACTTCAGAACAGCTTGTTTAAGTCATATCTAATGAGCAAACTTCTAGAGACCTAGGGAACTCCCAGGGGTATGGGGAGCATGTGGCTGCAGCCTCCCTTTGTCCCTTCTTAGAAAACTATAAACATTGATGAGCTAGATAGAGATGCTGAAGAAAGCCTAGTCTGACTCTCACAGGGGGACAGGAGCTGAGCCCCTGTGACTGAAGGATCTGGGACACTGCTTTGGGAGACAGGTGGGCCTGCTGGTGTGAGTTTGGGATGAAACTCGTGACCTGCTTGCTCCAGGCTGATGTGCTGGATGGCCTGAACCAGGCTGTGGTTCTTTTGGGGCTGTTTATACTAAGGTCTGTAGGTCATTATTTCTGTAGTTTCCAGGGAAATATGGAGAGAAGGTGATGATGGAGGTGGAGCTGCCAGAGACTCTCACTCTGAGATTTGGTCATCTTGCTTGTCTCTGGTCCCCTTTAATAACCCTTGCTTGCCCAAATACTGAGTAAGGAGCCCAACTTTGCTTCTGCTCCCCCATGCTCTCCAACACCCTTTAGCCCCAAGACCTCAGGGACTACAGCCCAGGACCTCCCTCCTGCCTGCCTGCAATTAGCATTGCCCACAGGCATGACTTTCCCCTCCACCCTCCAGCCCAGAGGTCCTAAGTTGTCAGCCCACCAGCCAAATCTGGTCTGCAGATGTGTGTTGTTTGTTTTGTAGTGCTTACATTTTTAAAATTTACTGCCAACATTTAAAAATCAGATTTCTCATAAAACCCCAGAACTCTGGCTTCTCTTGAAGAGTTGGATGATCTGTCCACACTGGTCCAACAGTCCCACATGGCAACAATCATCAGGTTACATAATGACAGACTGAACTCCACAGGGACAGGTGCTCTGCGGGTTGTCAAAGTCCCCACCATTCTCTAGTCATCTTTGACACCCGATGTGTCACCTGTCTGGCCCTTGATATTAGGCTCTTTAGTCTGTACACAGAACCCTTGGGAAAGAGGCACCGTGATCTTGGGTCCTAATGTAAATCCCATGACACTAGCCAAACTCACATCTCTCTTCTTTGTTAAGGGAGAAGAGTGCCAGAACTTCAGGTATTACCTGGAAACCTGAGAGAAAGTCCTTCTGGGGCCTCTTCTCTTGGTTGCACATTCAGTCTTGAGCACCTGCCGTAATACAATAAGCCAACTCCTGAGCTCTGGGTGGCACTGAGGAACACAGAAAAGCAGATGGGGGACACACCCAATGTTTTGCATGGGTGGGTTGTGGTCCTCCGTATAGATGGTGGTCAGAATAGTCTCTTCTTATCCCAGTATATCCATGGGATGGGGCCACGACTAGGAATTAACCTGTCTGCAACATTTTGTTGGCACAACATTGCCCAAAGCACTGCTCCTGGTAACCTCTGTTTACAGATGTTCTCTTCCTCTTCGTCTCCCCTTCCCTCCCTCCTTTCTCCTTTGTTTTCTGTTTTTCCCTTCCTCCCTCCCTCCCTCCCTTTCTCTTCCCCCTATGTAACCCAGGCTGGTCTAGAACTTGTGATCTTCCTTCCTGAGTGCTGGAATTTCAAATACATGCTGCCACACCTGATAATCTGATATTGTCTTATTTTGTTGTTGTTATTTATTTTTTAAGTGATTTATTTGTTTTTATTTATGTTTATGTATGTTTGTATTGGTATGTATATGTGAGTGCACTATATGTGGAGTCCTGAAGAGGGCATTAGGGCATTGGATTTCCTGAAACTGGAATTAGAGATGGTTGTTAGCCACCACATGGGTGCTGGGCACCAAACCAGGTACTATGCAAGAGCAGCTAGTGCTCTTAACTGCCGAGCCAGCTCTCTAGCCTCTTGTTATTTGTTTATTTTGAGACAGGGTCTTCCTGTGTAGCCCAGGCTGGCCTCACTCTGTAGCTCAGGCTGGCCTCACTGTGTAGTCCAGACTAGCCTCAGACTCAGAGCTTCTGCCTCCCAAGGACCGGACTTATAATGTACTCTGTTATACCATCTGTCTCTTAAAGGTGCCAACCATTTTCTACAGTATTCTCTGAATCAAGCTGCTTTCTGTCTCCCAAAGGTCAAGGACAGGGGCTGGAGTCCTTGCTATGCTTCCTGCTTCTCCCCTCCAGATCCCTGAGAGAGGGCTTGGGTCTGTTTCTTGTCTCTGGTCCTTTTTCCTTTGCTTTTCTGGGTTCCTTGCTACTTTTTCTGTGACCTAGGACATGGGACCTGCCCTTTGAGAAATCTGTAAATTTTTATTGGAAATCTCTGCAAAGAGCATAGGATAAAATCCTTCTACAATTTCTCCCAAAGCCCTGATTGGGCAATGAGAAAGTCTGAGTGGTTGTGCTGTCAACTGCCCTTCCTGTTCCTCCGAACTCAAGCTCAGGGTTTCGTTAGGATTCACTCCAAACCACACCACTTGGTTTAGAGACATATTTATTTGTATTTCTGTCCACATTGGAACGTTTTCTCTTTATGGATTAAGCATGCATTGTGGGTATATCTTCCTGAAAGCAGGTTGTGTAGTCATTATAGGGCAGGGCTGGGCACTGCAGGGGCTGGCATGACAGGACCGCCTTCGGGGAGCCTTTGCTTGTTGGACACATTGTCGTCTGGCCACTTTGCTCACCACTCAAGCTGGCCTGTGCTAAGTAAGCAGTAAATTGCCATCCGTGACTGCTGCACTTCACAAGGCCACCCCGCAGATGCAGGGCACTTTGAGCTTTGACTGCCCACATTCCAGCAGCTTCTTTGTCCACACTGCTCCCAGCTCCCACTACACAGTTCTGGGCTCCTCCAGAACCCCAAGAGAGGGCTTGGGCTCCTCTCTTCATTTCTTAGGGCTTTTGTATTCTTTGATTTTTCTGCTTGGCTCCCATTTCCTGAGGAACTTCCCCTAGGTCAACTCCCACAAGGCAGGCAGCCATTTTCCATGTTTTGACCTTAGCTCATTTGGTCAAATGGACAAGTGGATGACAGGGTCTTCTCCTGCCTGGGTCTGTGGGCTGCCCCTGCCCTCCCAGAGGGTGGGGGGATGTTCTGTATGTGCAGATCAAGGTCTCAAGAGTGCTGGGCTCTGGCACCCTGGAATGTATGTGTCCCAGCCTCTGAAGATCCTGTACATCTTCCCACACAGGCAAGTAGCAAAGACATTTACCATTCCAAAGGGGGTCCCAGCCCCTTGATGTCCATTGTCAGTAATCATTAATTCAGCCTCACCACAGCTCTGTTGATCACCAAAGGGGATCATTTTTGCCCTTTCATACTGAGGATCTGTAGGTCTAGGTGAATAACAGTTCACTTGAAACCCTTAGTCTGGCCCACTGTGTGCTTGGAGACTTTGGGCACTTCCTGTCACCCTCGTTGTGCTGCTGACAAACCAGAAGGACCACCTTTTCTCAAGGGCTTCATTTACTACTGCATAGCTAACATTTGATTCCGAGAGCTGGTTCAAGGTGGGATGCTGAGGACTAAATATCTCAGATGATTCATCTGCAATGAACTCATCAGGGTGGTATGAGGACCGTCACTCAGGTGAATGCCTGTTCCTGTTGTCCTTTGTGAAGGACAGTCACTGCACAGTTCACAAATTTTTCGCTTCTGAATTCTACTCAGTCACCTTGTTTTGTAATGACAAGATCCATTCTCACAGCACCTTATGGCTCTTCTCAGACATGTACCAAGTAGTGAAAACTCTAAGCTACTCAGTTCTCATGGTCCCTCGCTTTAACTCCCGTACTGTGAACAATGTTCCTCTTGTGGTCTACTTCATACTATTTTTAGAGTTTTTGTGCTTCTTGTTGGTGATTTTGCTGTTTTGTTTGAATCCCTGAACAAACTTGCAGAGTGTTGCCCATGGCTCCTGATGCCAAGAGGGCTTCAATGCACCTTGTAGAGAAATTCATGTGCTAATCAGCAGCATTGAGGTTGGAGCTGCACTGCTGCTGGCTGTAAAGTCAATGTTAATGAATCAATAATAGATGCTAAATTAGGTGCCTTTGAACAGAAACACACATGAAACTGTATCGATTGGTTGATGGAAATGGAACAGTACAGTGTACAATATTTCACACTATGTTGTATGCAGCCGGCAGTACCAGTCTGCGTTATTTCCCTGGGAGCAAAGGTTCAGTGTTACTAACTTAGTGTTCACAGCCACCTAGAAGAACACAACTACTTCAGAGCATGAGGATTGGCTGGATCTTCTTTCTTTAGGACAAAAATCATCTAACTGCATATTGTACATTGTCCTAGGCTTCCTTCCTTCTTCTCTGCTCCTGTAGGACCACCAGGGAGGGATCAGTGAGGCAGAGGACAAGGACTGAAGTCAAATCCTCCAGCTGTCTAAGCAGCAGCTAGTCTTGTGCTTTTTTTCACTGACCCTTGCTTTCCTTATCTGTTAAAGGATAGCAATGATGATGCTTTACCCCACACAGATGCAGTGTTGAGATGATACATGCAAAGGCTGCTCAATCCAATTCCTGTCCACTTGGGGTGGACACACACACACGTGTGTGTGTGTGCATGTGTGTGTGTGTGTGTGTGTGTGTGTGCAATGTTATGCCTATGTGTCTGTATATGCATCATGTATGTACAGTTTCTCTCAGAGGCCAGAAGAAGGCATCAGATCTTTTGGAACTGGCGTTACATACAGTTGTGAGCTGCCCAATGTGGGTGCTGGGAACTGAACCTGGGTCCTCTGCAGTGTTCTTAACCACTGAGCCATCTCTCCAGCCCCTGGACACACTTGTTGAACATCCACTGTGACCACCACATTGTTGGAGATATCCAAGCTCTTGTCTTGGTCCTCAAGGAATAGATAGTCAGTCCCTCATGAATGACAAACGGACAACTCATAGAGAACTGTCACAGGCCAGGGTTGGGGAGATGGCTCAGTGTGCCTGAGCACTTGCTCTGCAAACATGAGGACCTGAGGTCATATACTCAGTACCCACATAAGAAGACTGGCATGCAGAGACAGGTGGATGTGGAGAAAGGCGAATCCCAAGAGCTTACTGGCCAGCCAGCCTAGCCAAAATGGTGAGTTTCTAATACAGTGAGAGAGCCTGCCTCAAGACAATAAGGTAGAGAGTGATAGAGGAAGACACCCCAGACCTGGCCTCCACATGCACATGCATAAACATGCATACCCATACACTGATGTGCATCCACTATATGCACACACTATACACACACAACAGAACGGGGGGAGAGAGAGAGAGAAACACACACACACACTAAATACTAATTGTATCACAGGGAAACTATGAAACTATGATCAGGCTGGGACTGAGTCTGATCAGATTTCTTTTCACTGGTACCTGGTACAGTGCCTGGCCCTGAGAGGTGCTATGGAAGCTTGTTGAATGAAAGAAGGAATGGACAGGTGAGTGTAAGGCCATGAAAGGGACATAAATGAGACACAGACGAGGGACGTGGTTTCCTGGAAGAGGCTGAAAGGGCCTTGGAGGGTTTCGATTGGAGGTGCAATGGAAAGGGCATTACAAGAGGAAGCAGCCCCAAACAAAGACATGGATGAAGGACTGGGCAATGAGACTGGACAGCCTAGGAAGCACACAGTTCAGGGTGGATGGCCAGTAGGAGGGAGGGTAAGCATGAGGGTGGGAAGAGAGGTTGGAAAAGTGGGTGAGATCAGACTCAGGGAAGGTCTAAGGCTACCCTATTCCCCAAAGCAATGCATGGATGGTCTGAACCTCTCCCCTTCCACCTCTTGAGCTGCCATTCCCCCTGGCTCAGCCAGCCTTTCCCAGGAAGCCTGTGAATGCCCACACATCTTCTCTACCCTGTGCTGTTATACACTCTCAGTTCCTAGACTTGGTCCTTGCTTCTCTTTTCCTGCTTTCCATCAGCCGTGAAGTCCTTGGGTCTGATCTCCCTACCGCAACTCTTGACTTCAGAAGTCACTCTTAGAAGCTTCTGGAAGTCATTAAAAAGAAGGTCCCCCTGAAGGCCTCAAACAAGTAGCAGTTCTCCTCTAGGATTTACAGAACCCAAATGAACTGCTTAGGTGGCAGTCATTTCTGTGATGGGGAGTGGCCACTTCCTCTGCCTGCCTCCCTCTCTTTTTCTCTTTGCTCTGTATCAGTGAAACCAGATGATGGTCTCACAGTCTGCTGAAGTCCTAGCCATCGGTAGGACCAAGCTGGGCTAGCATCTGTCTGTAGACTCTGGCTAGCCCTGGGTGGTCAGGAAAGGCTAGTATAGATGGAGAGAGACCATCTTGAGGAGAGATAAGGTGGCCCAGCCAAGGCACCAGCCTGAGTTCAGTCATCAAGATAAAGAGGTGGAGGCTTCCTGAGGCTGCGTCCCACACATTTTACTGGTACAGCTCACCACCCAAAATGTTAGATCTTGTTACAACCATTTCATGGTGAGAAAACAGAAGCTCAGAGAAATTAAGCATCTGACAAAGATCACTCAGGTCAAGTGCTATGCTATGGCTGCACCACTCCCCTCCCATGTCCATCCTGCCAGCTCTCTATCCTCTGCAGGTCTTGAAAGCCTTCTTATTTTCCAATGACACCTCTAGGGAGCTCTTCTGGACTTCCAGGCTGGGAGCCAGAGTGTCTTCAGCAAGTTGCTAACACTCTTATTCCTGCCTCAAGGTGGTATCCACTCCCCAGCTGTCTCCTATGCATCATGAAACTAACTTGAGTCAAAGCAAGAGGTGACTTGTTAGCCAGCTCTGAGGGAATCCTCGAGTGGGCCTGAGTGGCTCTGAACTCACCTGAAAGCAAGTAGAGCCTGCCTTTGTGTCCGGAGGAGACTACTTTCTCTTGCTGAGGAAGAAACTTCACAGCTTCAGTGACACCTGGCCTGCCCTCTGGATTGGCGGCTGAGAGCTCTGCCTGAGGCATCTGTATCCGTGTAGCCTGGGAACACAGAGAGGAGTCTTTAGGGACAGTTTCTCTGGGGACTCAGGTCCCCATTTGCAATCTGCCTTTTTCTCTTTGCCCTCCTCCTGCTCCTCTCCCTTAGAGACCCAGCCCCTGTGGTCTGGGAACGTCCCACCTCACAATATGCACAACTCTCCCCTGAGCCTCCGGAACCATCCTTGAGATGTGTTCACAGAACTCTTTTGGTGAGCATGACCTGCAGTCTTCTAGCTGTCCAGGAACCAGGGATTTTCCTGACTTTTCCATTGGTTATGTGTGATCAAGGTTGGTGTATGTTACTTTTCCGTTGCTGTGATAAAACACTGACCAAAACCAACTTGGGGAACAAAGGGTTTAGTTCATCTTGCAGGTTACAGTCTATCATCCAGGGAAGTCAAGGCATAAGCTTGAAGCAGAAACCATAGAGGAATGCTGCTTACTGGCTTCCTTTCTCTGGCTTGCTCAGCTCTCTTATACAGCCCTGGCCTACCAGCCCAGGGATGGCACCACCTGCAGTGTGCTGGACCCTCCTATATCCACTAGAAATCAAGAAAACACCTCGCAGACATGGCCACAGTTCAATCCAATGGAGGAAAGTCCTCAATTGAGATTCCTTCTTCCGGGGCACATCTAGGTTTGTGTCAAGTTGACAAAAGTAACCAGCATAGTTGGCATCTTAAGTCCTAGAGAACAAAAGCCACAGGGGAAGCAGGTGGCACTGGGATTGTACCTGGGCTTTGCCTCTTAGGTGTCTGTAGGTGCCTAAGCCTCAGTTCTCACTTGCAATAGGCCCTACTTGTAGAACTATGCTGAGAAGCAAATGAGAGATTACACTCAAGGCAGGAAGTACAGTCCTTGGCCAAGCATCCACTAGACTTTGCCAGTTACCTCAATGAGGATTGGTCTACAGTTTGGAAGTCACTACTTAGAGAGTCTTGACCAGTCAGCTCCATTTTTTTAGGAATAGCAAGATGACCTCAAAACCTAGTGGTTGGTGTCTTTTCTTAAGATATATCTTTAGGCATTTTTTTTTGAGACAGGGTCTCGCTGTAGCCCCAGCTATCCTGGAACTCACTATGTAGACCAGGCTAGCCTTGATCTCACAAAGACCCACTGCATCTGCCTTGTGAATATTGGGATTAAAGACGTACTATCACAGCCAACCTTAGATTTTGTTTTTAACTGTTATTCAGTCTCACTATCACTGGTATGGGCAAACACCATATGGAGCAGGTTTAAGGACACACCATTCTCAGTTACAGTAAGATACTCTCATTTCAGTGACAGAAATTCACAGTCTGAACTTGGCTTTGTTAGCTATTCTAAGAAGAACTTAAATTTTTTCTTGACTTCTCATGCTTTAGGTATGAAGTGTTTTGTCTCTGTGGTTGGCTGCTTCATCCCGTTCTGATCCTTCAGGCTTCAAAAAGTGTTTGAGAGTCAGTGATGGTGATGGTGGTAATGTGATCTGTGATGATGATGGGGTTATAGATCCATGGCAGCAACTCATGCACAAGGCCCTGGATTTGATCCTTAGCATGTACATGGCACACACACACACACACACACACACACACACACACACACAGAGTAGTGCTACCTAAGCCAGTGAGTGCTGGTTTTTCTAGGTGCCGTTTTATGCAGTGTGTATTATCTCTCTTAATTTACATAACAACCCTATGAGGAGGGATAGTTTTTGTAAGAAGAAGAAAAGAAAAGAAAAAATAGTAGACACAGCCTAGAAGCCAAGGCCAGGCTTGGAATGAATGACATGGAGTGGGTAGTCAAGGATATGGGGAGTCCTGGGGCAGGTAAAACTGGAGGCTTGATGTAGAGAGGTTCTGTAATAACTTATACACCAGTCAGGGAACAGAAAGGTGCAAATGCAGCCTTCAAGATGAGTGGAGGGTCTCATACCAAGCAGAATGGGCACCTGGCTTAGAGACCTCAGAAAAGGAGGGCTCATACTTGCATGATAAAAAGTCACCCCAGCCATGGTCACTCAATTCAAGACCAACCTGTGCTACATAGAGAGTTCCATCTTAATCTGACGATAGAGTAAGACCCGGCCTCAAAAAAATAGAACCTCCCATGATCCTTTGCTTGGGGGAAGGAGCAAATCCTAGGTCTTGTCAACTAGTGCCAGGACATATTTATTTGCCTATAAACTTAAGTAGCAAAAGAGGGTTGGGTCTTGATGTGTCACTCAACACTGGATTGACATACCCTCTTAAGTTTCCACCAATGAGCATCTGTCTTGCCAAAGTATAGGCTCACTGTTTCTTCCAGTGCAAGCAGAAAAGCAGAGAAAAAAAGAAAGGTTGGTATACAACTCCCCTGTCCTAGTTTGTTCTTCATTGCTGTGACAAAACACTCAGACCAATACCAACTCGGGGAGGAAAGGGTTTATTCAGCTTACAACTCCCAGGTCGCAGTTCATCAGGGAGCCCAAGGTAGGAACTCAGGGCAGGAACCTGGAAGTAGGAGATGGAGCACAGGCCATGGAGGAACGCTGCTTACTGGCTTGCTCCCTGGCCCCTGCTCAGCCTGCTTTCTTATGCAACACAGGCCCACCTGCCCAGGGGTGGCACCACCCACAATGGGCTGGGCCCTCCCACATCACTCATCAAGAAGATGCCCCTCAGACATGGCCACAAGCCAGTCCAATAGAGGCAATTCCCCAACTGAGGCTCCCTCAACCCAGGTGTGTCAAGTTGACATTAAAGCTATCCAGCACATCTCCCACCTGCATAAACATGATGATGTTTCTTTGTCATCAGAAGGTCTCCCTGGCAACCTGTGTTTGCATGCGGGCACTGGCACTTCTGTACATGTTCTGTACATGCAGAGCGCATGTACTTACGTAAAATGTTCACTGCAATATAGTTCTTTTTTTTAAAAATCTTAGTTTCTTGATCATAAAACATGTTGAGTAAAATTTGGAAATTATAAAAAGCATATAAGAACATAAAAGTCACTTCAAAATCACAAAGCAGAGACCTTCACGATGGACACCCAGGGCTTTTCCAGTCAGTTCCCCACATGGTTTGGCTTTACTTTTTATGAAACTGTACAATCAGAATCATGCTGTATTCTCTGGGAGTCGTGCTGGCTACTATTTCTTAACTTTTTTTTCTGACTTGCAATATGGTATTTTTTCCACTTAGCAAACATCTAAAACTGTTTAAGAGGTAACAGACTGTTCCATTATATCATAGTTTGTCTCACCACTCCCCTGTTGAGTTACAGGTACTATAGTCTTTTTAAAAATTATTTTTAAAAAGGTTGTGATGAGCATCCTTTGTCTTTGTACCCATGCATGCATTCCCTAGTACAGATAGCCTTGAAGACACGCTATTGCCAGTTTTAAAGGATTTTGCTTTATCTTACAAAATTACTTTATAAAATGCTACCAATTTGTGGTATGCTTCCACCGGAAGTATGTCACAAATTCCATCTTGCCAATATTAAATCATTTCATTAACACAATCTGGCAATGATCTTTGAATAGTTTTCCCTTTCCCTTCTGTAGCATTTGGAATTTGACATGGATTGGAAAGTTACTGGCACGGAATTGCTTAAGATCACACTTTGATTACCATAGTGATTGCCTTGTTTGTTCCTGAATCAACCTTTTAAAGGGGCTTTGCCATTTTTTCCTTCATAAGTAATTAAAACCTCAGCAGAGCAGTTGCAACTTGCTACTTTTTAGTGGAGGTGTGCAGGATTTCATTCACTGGCCTTGCCTGGGATGCTACTCAGGCTACATCTGTCCAGGCATGGGGTTGGAGTGCAGGAAGTAAGGCGTGTCTTAGAAGGCAACTCCAGTTACTGAATGCCTGGGTGATCTTGGACAAATTATTATGAACCTCAATTTTCTCTTCTGTAAAACAGGGATAATAATCCTTCAGAGGATTGCTGTGTGTTACCTGTGACCAACAGACAAGGTGGTGAGGTGTCCCCAGGTGCTTGTTTTAAGTCCCAGCTTGAACCTCACGCTCTTCTTTCCTTCCTCAGGCTGTTTTTGACTTGCAGTTTGGGTTTCTTTGTTACTCTTATACCACCATGTAGGTGTCTCCCTCTCATAACTTAGGTCTTAGCTCAAATGCTACCTACACAGAGACCTTCTCTCGGCTCCCTTCTCTGTCATCTTTCATAATATTCTGTTACAATTTTTTCAAAGTGCTTACTCCCTCGCTGCAATGTTCTCCTTGTTCATGCCAATCCATCTGAACCTGGACACGGTGAGGGCAGGCCATGTGGGCAGGAGCCTGCACCCTGCTGTGCAGGGCAGGTGCTCAATCAAGATTTTCTGAATGAATGGGCTACTGATAAACTGGTTTATAGGATCTTCTGCTGGATCTTGTTTTTGCTTTTCTTAAAATAAAGCAAAGACATTTTCTGCTAGATTTACTTATGAAAGTACTGCCAAATAATCTGCAGTTAAAAGATAGTAGCTATGGTTGTGTTTAAGAAAACTAAGAATCAAGTAATGTTAGGCTTTAAGAATGAAGGATGGAAGGAATAATTAAAGTTTTATTTATGCATTTCCATATTAATGAATATTCATAGTCACTATTATTCAAATGGGCAATATTGATATATGAAACAAGACACTGTCCTCTTGGGGTTTGGAGAGAAACCTGTCTCTTCCCGCCTGGATAGCTTGGCTATGTATCGTTAATATTTCATTAATAATGGTGGAAGGGCGTTGTGTGTACACCAGTGTCTCATATGATGAATATAATTAAGGCACTTTTTGTTGGGAGAGGAAGAAAATTGTGCTTTCCCAAAGAAAAGCAGCTTGCTCCCAAAGTTGCTAACAGATTGCTTCTTAATTGAATTTGGGAGGTGAATTATATGGTGAATTAGAAAAAAGAACAACTCTGAATTTAGTGAATTGCTCCATAAAGGAAACTGGGATTGAATTGCAAATGCTAGTTAGAAACATTTCAGCTGGGCCCCAGGCATCATGGGCCACTGACCTCCGCTGTGTTTCAGAGAGAGTTTGGACAGGCCCTAGCACTCTTTTCAAGGTCTGGAGGGCTTTCTTTCCCAGAGACCAGCTGTAAGCCTGGGTTTCTTATGCAAAGGAGATGTTTGAATAAACCCCTGTGACTAATGAAATCTATAAGGCTTTGCATATTGTTGCACTGAAGAGGTAATTAAGCAATGACCAAATATGGGCAATGGATAGATATACACACATACAAACATACATACATATATTTTTATATATATATAATTATTTTGTCTTGCAATCATTCCTCAAAAAGAATATACCCTCATATTTTGAGTGTTCTTACCCTGAGCCCAATCTTTCTCTGTATCATATTGTTTCTCTGTTTTCCTTTGTGCGTGTGTGTGTGTGTGTGTGTGTGTGTGTGTGTGTGTGTATTCATATGTGTTCATGTGTGTGTAGGTGCATGCTGAGGCCAGAAGACAATCTCAGGTGTCGTTCTTCAGACACTGTCCACCTTTCCCTTGAGACAGGGTCTCTCACTGGTCTGGAGCTTGCCCAGTAGGCTAGGTTAGCTGGTCAGGGAGCCCCCAGGGATCTGCCTGCCTGTACCCTCTGTGCTCCACCTGCTTTTTTCCCCAAGGGTTCTGGGATCAAACTCAGGTTCTAAAAGCATTTTACTGACTGAGCCATCTCCCCAGCTCCCATCTTACTTCTGTGACCCCTCCAGCTGCAGTCTCAGCCCAGGCTTTACCTGTTGAGGAACCCTTTCCATTGCTTTAGAGGTGACCCATTTTCCTAAAGTTGGATGGGCCTACCTCCAGTTCTACATCTTTAGTCTCTGCCAAGCTTGGGAGGAAAGGAGTCAGCTGTAGGAAGACAGGACAAGATGAGGCCTCTTACAGTTCTAAGTGTCCATGGTCAACTTCTTTTTTTTTTTTTTTTTTTTTTTTTTTGGTTATTCTTGTGATGGCTAGGATGCTATTGTCATATCTGCACAATTAAGTTTCCCT